>NW_024581135.1:23676055-23742315 GCF_017639235.1 Corvus kubaryi
ACTGAGCCAGAAATCGGGCATTGGGCTGTGGTGAGTTCTGAGCAGAACGACGAAGAGGGAGCAAGGATTTGGATGTGCTATGCTCAACTTGGCCTGCCTTTTGCATGGTGAGTATCCCTGGAGCTCCTGGCTTTGTGGTTTTCTGAACCCTAACCCTAGGCATAACCCTAACCCTAGACTGATTTCTAGGATTAATGACAGCTAGTAAACATCACATTTTGTGGCAAGGAACATGAGAGGGATGGACATGCAAAGGGCATCAACAATTGCAGAATTAAGTGGGTATGGCTTTCCTTCTTGTGATGGGATAAAAGACTTGCTGAGAGGGAAGATAATTACCGTGCAGCAGAGTTAAAAATAAAGTGAGGAATCTAAGTATTGCGAGGGTACTGAGGCAGTGCCAGGACACAGAGTTAAGACTACGTGGGTATGTGCTTTAACTCACTTGTTCCTCCTTTTCATATCCATGAACCTGAAAATTCATCATTTATGTCTTACCACAAAGCAGGAAAGCCAGAGTTGCAAATCTCCCTGTTTTGACCTCTTAACTATTTGGCCAGAGACAAAGGGAGCTTCGGGACCTAAATGACACAAGAAGGAAGAGCTTCTGTTTGCAGAACCCACTGGGTAGCAGATAAAATAATAAACCTCTCCCATCAAACATGGTTTCACCAATAATGTGTATTTATCACTTGGCAATATATTCAAAATGCACAAAGTGGGAGGAGTTAAGGGAAGCACATTTTCTCTGTATGCTGACTTCATGCAAGGTCTTGCAAATGACACATTACTGAAGTGAGGAAAGCATTTTGTTTCTGTCCACATCTCTGGAATCAGCCAGAAACTGGAGAGAACAGCCACCATTTTGGAAAGCAAAAAGGCTCCAAGGACACAATGGTAAGATCGAAATAGTTCTAATGGATAAGTACTATTAAGGTGTGCAGGTGAGATGTAGAAAAGACACACATGGTGCATCTTTACAGCAAAGTGGTGCGTGTGACTTCCTGGAAGCAAGGGCACATGGAAGCACTGGTGCAGCACCCTTCAGGAAGGAGCAGTCAGGGTAGGTCAACCAAAGGCTGAGGAAGAAGCATTCAAATTCTGCTATCAGTGAAAATTTAGTGGCAACAGAAAATGATTAATTGTTCATATCTGCAGATACAACGGCTCTTTTTTTCCCCAAACAACAAAAAACTGATCAAGTGAAAATAAGCTGCCAAAACTACACCCACAGAGATGATTTCAAGGACAAGTTGCATCTAAAATACTTATGCACTTGCAGTAAGGGAATAACCAACTTCAGGCTACTTTTTTATGTAACATATATATATATACACACACACACAGAAATTATAGCTGAACATAGGCTGAATTTCTCATCGTTTGAAATGTGGAATTCAGATGAGGTCCATGTTCCCACAGCTGATTCACCAGCCCTTAACTAAGGAGCCCCTACCCAATATAAGCCTGATGGACTCTGAAATAAGGGATGGTACAGCTTTTATTGCACTGCCAGGGTAAGGGGTGTGTTCCACAGAGGAGCATAGAAAGCTGGAAAGGAGCTTCTGTTCCTTGGGAAAGAGGAGCCAGGAATTAAGAAAGAACAGAAGAGGGACGGGGAACATGCTGGAAAAAGAAACTTGCCAGGGAAATCTCCAGGAGTCGTGGAAAACCAGTGACATTAATCTGGTTCATCTGTTCTTCCCCCACATCTCCAGCAATGGAGATCTGGAAATGATGAGCTCACAGCACCTCTGGTATTTGAAGTGTAAAATTTTTCAGTCAGCCTAGCTTACATTTTCAGACTGGAACAATCTGACAGTAGTTCCTTGGGACAGAGGCAAGAATATCCTATACAAAGCTATTTCAGTAAGAATTATGCTGAAAGAATGAGAAACGAAAATAAGCAGTTTTAGTGACACATAGTCAAAGCTTTTTTTCCCCCCCTCTAATTTATACCAGCAGTTGCATGGCCCAGAGCAACATGAAAAAGCTGAAAATTGTCACACGCATAGCACACTCCTCCTTCTTTTTGTGGACTCGGCATCAGCTCTTGCTGTATTTGTCTCTTTGGTCCCAGCTCAGAGAGCACAGGAACAGGCAAGAGCCAGCCCAGCAGGCTGGTGGGGAGCCAGAACCCCCCCTGGGGTTGCAGGGGCAGGCTCAGGAGGGCAAGGCCCTGCCTCAGGAACCCCTCCCTCCCTTTTCCCTTTTTATCAAGTCCTGCCAATCTGCAAGGGCTGGGCTTCCCCTGCTGGAAGGGAACACACAGGGACACACACAGACACTTGTGAATTGACTTTTCAAAAAAACCCCAAAATGCACCATTGCTTGCAGCAATCATTATAAGTGGAGAAGGGCTCTGTTAAACATATTCACACAATACCAGGTCCAGAGCAAAAAGCAGCAGTAAATAATACATGCTACTACTCACCAAAATACTACTTTAAGCTACGTTTTTTTTTTTTTTTACAAGAGATTTGTTCTGTAAGTCAGAATAATCAAAAGAGCTTCTCTCATTGCATTGCTTTCCAGAACACAGGCTGTATATTAAGTTAAAAGACCTATACTTCCTAGCAATTCCAAAAACACCTCATGGACTACAGACTCCCACAAACAGCTTTCAAGTGCCACTTACTTAAATAACATGACTCCCCAGAAAGGAAAACAGTGATCAAGGAGCATAATATACCATTTCTGGCCTTGGGAAGGTCCAGCCTTATTTGCTGTATATTAAAATTAGCAAAACCACTTACCAAACCTTCATAGCCTCATACATAAAAGCATAAGGTGCCATTCTGTATGGAAAAGCAGCCCAAGAGAAATGGTATATCATGGAGTTAATTCTTTACTGTATCTCCACATTTTTCTCAATTTAGGAAAAAAAACTGAAACAAAACCATGGAAGAGGTGATTCAGGCGTAGTCTCCACACTTGAAAATTACAGTAGGATCTTTCCACCCTTACAACATGATCAATACAGAAGGTAATGTGCTAACAGAGGTTTTAAAAAATGAAAAGGCTGTCCTTCTTAAGCTTTACATAAAATGCCATGAATAAAATCAGTAACAAACTCTTTTCAAAAGAGGAGGGTTTTGCTGTCATATTTCAGCTACAAAAATATCCTATTACAACTCCATAAAGGCATAATCCACACAACTGTATTTGAAGTTTCCCTATTTGCCAACTTCCCAAGACAGATGGAAAGGCTATAGAAGAGGAGGAGCCCAGGACAAGAACACTGGTCCTCACCAGCTCTCACACACCTGAGCTTCCTTCTATGGAACAGGCACAGCAGAGCAAAACAACAAAACACACACGTTGTAATAGGGAGGTCATTTACAACCTGCAGAAGTCAGAAGTCAGTTTCTAACCACAAAGCTACCAGCGCAGCCTCAGGACTGTAGGTATCATCAGGCTTGCTCAGAAGGTGTTTAAATAAACTGTTTGTTTTTATGCTAGCTCCAGTTTGAGCACAACTTAAGTTTACCTGACTACAGTAGTTCATCCCTTTGGTAAAATAAAAAAAAAAAAAAAAAAACAAAACCAAAAACCAAACAGATAAACCAAACAAAAAACAAACCAACAAAAAAAACCACCAAAAACCAAAACCAAACAAACAAAGTGTCAAGGACCAAATTTGTGAAGAGTGAGCCTCTTCCGGATGGTGGGACTTGGCCTCTTCACCAGTAGAAGAATTTTGGAGCTCCCAAGCATGAAACAGCCAAGAAACCAAGGAACTCTGGAGGTCCCTACACAGGAGGCCAGGCCATGACAGCAACCCTGGATCTTCTCTGGAACAAAGCTTTTTCTTCTAAAAGATACAGCAACAGTTTTTACTTACCAGCAAATTCTTAGTAAATAATCTCATCATTTGACTCTTTAGGTCTTTAGGTTATTTGTGTGAAACATATTTTATGATTGTTCTAGCCAATTGACAGAAGAAACCAACTTGTTTCATGCAAGGCTGAAAACCAGGGATCAAGGAGCATTCCAAGCGTGTAGACCAAGTAGATCAACACTTGTGACAGGTCATCAACAAAAGACCTTCAAAACTTTTCCTTAGTGCACAAGAATCATCTCAGTCTCTCTTTACCCAGCATTAGCTAACCACTTTTCCCCTATTATTTCACCCATCCTTTCTAAAAGCCAGCTCAGAAAAACACAAAGAACTGCAAGTTGTGACCTGAGAAGAAATCACCTCATCCCCACAAGGTGCTGGAAGAACCACTGGAGCACATCCCCAGGAAGAAATGTCAGCCTCTGTCTACTGAAGAAGGGTGCTTAAAACAAAGTCTGTCTCCCACTTAGAACAGCACAAGATCATTCACTTTTGTATCCCAAATCAACACATTAGAAATCAGTCTCAGTGCACTTAATTTCACTGTCTGGAGCAAGTGAGATGGTCACTATACCTCAGGCTGACACCTGAGAAAAACCCTCCAAATCACAGGATTTAAATACATGAACAATGTTGGAAAAGTGTTAGACACAGCTGATATTTTCTGTCATGTTACTAATAAGACTTATCTTGATGCCTTTCCTCTTTTTTTGTGCCCAAATGAAGTTTAGGAAGTTTGGCTACTGCTGTCAGGAGATTAACAGAAAATGGGATGGTTATCAGAGCCAAATCAGAACAGCTGCATCTTTGAGCTTCACCTTACATTATATCCAACACTGATCAGGTAATGTTGAATTAACTTGAAGCTGTAATGCAGATTGAGCATATTCACAGTGACAGAACTCTCAATGGGACTAGACTGACTGCAAAGATTCCAGCAGGTCAGCTGTAATGAAGCAGTTCAGCCATCATATTCCCTACTTTTAACCTATACTCCCAGTATATTTTAGAGTGTATTACACTCTGGCATTTTAATTGAGAAAATTAATCTGTTCTTACAGCATTAGAAAGGTTGAATGGTTTGCAACAGTTCAGTTTGCCCTGCAATAATACTTTAATCCATTTTTTCTTATCTCAACACTGCACAAGGCTTGTACCCCTAATAATATAGAGTTTACTAATATGTCGATGGTACTTCCTTCCCTTCCCCCAGCAGCCAGGGAAAATATCCTAATATCTAAGATGATGTATTTTCCCCCCACATTTATATAATGCTTACCCCTTGGTTTAAGTCTCCAAATACACCTCATTTGCATATATAAATATTTGAAGGACCTACAATAACATTTGATAAATCTAAGATAGTGACGCTCCTGTTTAAATTTGTTTAAAACTTGAAGTGATGCATTGATAATAAAAGAAATGAGACTTCTGCAAGTATGTTCAAGACCTAAAATTATTGAGGGTTAGTGCCCTTGCTAGCATGATAACGTGATAAAGCTCTGTTAGTTAATAACAGCCAAGATCCAGTCCCACCTGGATTGCCTCTAAAATAGATAAAAGTAGTGCTGAACTCTGAGGCATGAGTCAGTACCAAAGAGATTTCAAAGACTAACTGCTTATGTTTCCCCAAAGTTAAATTCAGATTCAAGCTACCCACTACACCTTTAAAGAACCTTCCTTTTATTCAAGCATAGCGAGTCCTTGACAAATGTGCTTGATAAAACCAGCACATGGAATAGATGCACTTCTGTTTTGCGAAGGCATCAAGGATCGGTAATTATACACTCTTACTCCGAATCTTGGTGCAAAAGTGAACACAGCTCTGAGCAGTCATTTTATTCAAGAAAAAAAGAGAACCTGTCAAACTAAACATCATAATCCTGTGTAGTCTGATCATAAAACGAAATACCACTGAAAACTGACTGAAGGTTTTGCTATGCTACCAGATAAGATCTTGGCAAATAAAGCTGCTGCAAATTTTTGAGAGGATCTTGTGTGTGTGCTGGATCACATAACAGTTTAAGGCACTTCCTTCCGTTAAGGAGTTGGGGCCTCTTTCTGTAACTTACACACTTTAATTTCATTTTAGGCTGTGTAGGAAACATTCTTTTCCATTGCAAAGTCCTCAATACTGTACTTCAGAGGTAAGAATAAAGTTTATTTATTTACTCAATAATGACTGAGAACATTAATTTTCTGTGCTGGTGGGAAAAGGTGTAATACTGCCCAGTATTTACTCTGCTAGCTGTGTTTCAGCAGTCTCAAAACCTAACAGAAAATGAAACAAATTAAGAGGTTTGAGCCCTACTCCTGCAGGCAGTCTGTGCACACAGTCCCATGCAGGAAGTGACAGTGAGCTAAGCTCCCAAGCCCCAGGCTCCTCTCTCTGACTTAGGATGGAGGCCAGGTGTAGCACTGTGTCCAGCAGCACCCTGCTGCCACTCCTGTCAGTCATAAATGCAGCTTCAATAAAAACACAGTTGCTTTTTGCCCAGATGTAGCAACAACAAACATCCAACCTTATCTACGCAAGGCAATGTACACAAAAGCTCAATCCAAGGCTACAGGAAAGTGATTTTTATTTTGTGTAGACAACTGAAATGGGATTCCAGACAGTGAATGATATAGCCCTTCCTCTTTTCAATGTCTTCAGCTTTGTGAACAGCAGTCTAGCTCAATTATTTGCAGATGATATATAAAGGTTACTGCTGAAGGACTACAGATCAGTTATGAAAAATATCTCTGAATATATACAATGCCTGCTAGAATATTCTAAGATTTATCCTTGTGGCAAGCATATTTGCCAGATGAACAATTACAAAAACATACATGGAAAGGTTCATTAAGGATTTTTTTGATTGAATTCACTCTTCATTCCTTCTTAGAATCTCCTAGGCCACTCAAGTACAACTATATAGCTCAGGAGACAAGCAAACCACCTTGTTTTAAACTTTATTAGAAATAATGTAGCAGGTTTTATAGATGCAACATATCCAGAATTTATACACTCCTGACTACCTTTAGGGATTCTTTTCTTTGCCTTCTGTTTCCTTGATCGTCTCATGCCTTCAGGGATTTTGTTTCTTAATTTGGGAGGGGCTGGAAATGTCTGTGTGCTGAAGAACACTACACTATTTACATAACTTTGGCCATTGACTTCAATGAGAATGAGGCTAGAACCAATAAGGCATGTTATCATAAAAGCAGTTTGCAAACTGTAACTGCTCATTCTTCCCACACTGCTGGGAAGGCGCGATTAGTGATGCCATTATCCTCGCCTTGTGCTGCAGAAAGAATGGTAACAGAGGCTGAGAGACTGCCAAGGGCCTCGGAGAGAAGCAGTGTTTGTACAAGAAAATAAGAAAATAGACTCAGAAAGAAGCTCCTGGCTCAAAGGGCAAAAAGCACATTTCATTACTCTGAAGAGAAAAGCAAGCTTTAACTAAGAATACTCCTGTCAGGTGTTTAGGTGGAAAATTATTATTGTGTCTTTGCCCTATTTTAAAATAAACTCTTTAATCATCTTAGTGGTATCTAGCTTTTTTAACATATCAAAAAGTGTCTGTACTTACATAGTTCAAAATGATAATGTAGTGAGAACAACAATATGCACCTCCACCACACACTCACATTTTAATCTACTGAGAACATGGAGATGTCTCAGTTTTATGTGTAAGTTTTGAACATTTTGGAAACTTAAATAACTTGAATCACATGAATTAGTACATAAAGTACATGAATTAGGCTGCCCATTCATAATTATTTACTTACATGCTTGGCTACGAACCCCCATAGAAAAGATACAATAAGCATCAGTGCCACACAAATCACAGGAAGAGCAGTTTCTACTGTGTTACCTTCTATTCTCATTGCTTTGAGTACATGGTTGAAAAGCCTCACTGCTTTAACTAGGCTGGTGTTTCACTCCTCTGTAGTCTCTATCTGAGCCAAACTTTCCTTCCATGTGCATTCAGATTTAAACATGAGATTAGTTATATTTAATCAAGGGTGCATGACTATTTGTACCCTGAAAAGATGACAGCAGAATGGAAGTTTTATTCTAAAAATTTGGCTCCAGTAAGTCAGCCTAAAATTAATACAGTCCCAGCACAGAAATCCACAGAAATTAATATAGACTCCTTTTATAAGCCTGATACCAAGGCAAGTAAAACCAAAACCTGAAAATTACATATACATGCCTCAGTGTAGAAAACCTGAACAGAAACTAGTTTTTCTGAATGTAAGAAAAAAAAAAAAAAATGGTTTCAGTGAGCTGCTAAGTTTTAGAATAACTTCTAGGAACGATGCTATAGGTGAAGTCCAAAGAGTTCTGAAACCCACTAAAAATTAGCATTTCCTATTTATTGTCCACCAGTAAGTTGAAGCATGTAACTTCCTCTTCCAACGTATGGCCTTTGCATTTAAGAGGATCTGCCCCAGTAGCTCAAACAAAAGTAGTTGTAACACTCAGAATTTGCCATCTGACCAAGATTTGAAGACTAATGCCAGGTGACAACAGATGGGTCAGAGCTACCTGCTCCAAACCAAGATAATAACCCCTCTTCAAAGGAGCTAAACTGCTTCTACATTGTACTCAACTTTAGAATCTATAAAAGCACTGGGAGGGCAGGAAAGGGATGGACATGGAAGTCTTTGCAGGGAAGGAGGAGATTGGCCATAGCTGCACCACTGGGGGAAGAGGGGATTCTGCAGTAAGTTAACCATGCACATGTATATAAACTACACTGCTCTGCGCTGCAGGATTCAGAGGCCTCATGGAAAAAAAGAATTAACAGCAAGTTAGGCATACAATTTGTCCCCATACAAATTTCTGGAGTGAGCCCTGTATATTTAGTGAAACAGAATGGGCACGTGAAACAAAACTAACCAGTGAAGAGAAAACGGCATATAAATTAATAGCTAGCAAAGACCATGGTGAAGGGATGTGCAAAAGAGCCAAGAGTGCCCAAAACTTCAAAAGGTATTTCAGAACAGAGTAAGCATACCTTGTTCTTTTGAGAAAGCTATGAAGAAGCATATGTTAGTGGCATCACTGAAAGACAGCTCAAGATATACTTGCCTGACAGTGCTTTCTATTTTTGTATAATGTAGACCTCTTGCTTATACTACAAAGGAGGCTGAGACACCTGACCTAAAATGAGGAGCAAGTGGCAAGGACAGGGCTCTATGTAAACGTTCAATTTCAGGTCAATATTACTGAAAATGATACTTACTTCTACAAACCTAAACCCAAATTAGCAAACAATTTACATTTAAACAGATTTGCTGATATCTAAGCCTATTGCCTTTCTATGCAGAGCTAGTATGTATGCAACACAAAGACCAATCTGGTGGTTTATAGCCAGATTTATTTGCTCTTACAGCTTCAGCCACTGTGCATGCTAAATTTGTAAAAATCAGTTTATAATCAATATAAAAATAATAATCATAAGAAAAATTTCTATCCTGAATTCTTATAGCACAAGATCTATAATGCATCATATAAAATGAGAATCGTTTCATTGCTCAAGTATTAGTTTCCATTTCAGGGACTGTACTATACAGAGGATTGGTAATGAAATACAGATTGGCAATGAAAAAGCAGCTTTTCATCAGCAGGCTGCCAGCTAACTCCTGTCCCATCTACAGAGATCCTCCTTGGCCTTCTGCAGCCAAGAGGCCAGCTGTGCTGCTCCACTTCTTACTGGATGTATTTCAGTATCAGAAAAATGAAACACTGCCCAGAATAGAAACTGCCCTGGGCCAGTGTGCAGCATTGTCCTCTCACTGGCTGCTGGCTGGCCGGAACACCCACATGTAACACAGGACGCTGCTGTCACCTTGCTAGCTGATAAAAACAGGCAATGAGCTTCAGCTGCACGGCTATTCCACAACATTCCATTCAGCCACAGAGCACTTCTGGGGAACTTCTGAGGAACAACTGCCTAAGCCACTGTAGGGTATGCCCAGCCACTGCCCTGGAGGGACATCTGCTGAGATAAGGAGATGGAGCAATCTCCCAGCACAAATCCCCTGGAAAGGCAAGCACTTTCAGTTACAGCAAGAAGACAAATCCAGAATCCTCTGGGAGACCCTATGCAGATCCTTTGTAGCCCATTGGCCTTTACCCTCTGACACCCACCCCCTGTATCCCGATCAAGCTAGCCCCCTGCCCCTGAGAGGGCAGAGACCTCATCCCTGGCCTCCCCTTCACCGGACCAATAAAGCCACACGGGCCTCTCGTCTGTCCCTGCTCTGGCCTGGAGGCTGCCCTGCAGAGCTGAGCTGGAATCACGAGCTGACAATCACCAAAGAGCTGACAGCCTCTGCAAGGGCCCTCCTGCCAGCAGCTGAGGGAAGACACCGGGCCTTGGGAAGGCGATTCCTTTTGGGACCATCTCTCTGGACTAGTCACAGCTTCCTCGGTCAGAGCTACTGACCCCTCACCAGCTGTCATAAGCCATGTCTCTTTGCCATGTTCCTTCTTTTTGATAATCACACCAATACTGTCTGGCACTTGGATTGCTCTGCCATGTGCAGATTTGTATTGCAATTATACTCAATGCTGTTTGCTGGGAGGCTCAAAGCTCCAGTTGCAGAGAGGCTGCACAGAGCAGCTGCTTGCCAGGAGCAGAAACCTTGGAAAGCTAAGTAGGGAACATAATTAATGATGCCTGTTCCTTTGACCAGGAGAACACTTGGACCCAAGATATGAAGCAGCAATTACTGAAGTGCACTTACAGAACTGTGGAAAGGAACTCTAATGTAATAACAAGCAACAATATTCTACAAACTGGGTACATGTGATGCATCATTCAAATCATTACTCACACTGATCACAGGCAAACAGAGGCAGAGATATAACACACTCAAGGAAAAAATGCCAACCTGGCAGAAAAAAACCACCAAAATATTTCTCATGAGAAAGGAGGCTTTTGTACCTGGAGATGACTAGGCTTCCCAGGACACACTACCTTCACAGAAATAATGGCTCTATCTGCACCTCCATATCTTGGAGATGCTAGAACTAGGCACGTCTTGGCAGGAGCTACTTCTTTAATACTTTTATGATGCTTTAAATATCATTGCCATTATTGTCATATCTGCAAGTATTTCTTGGTGTCAATGAAGTCATAAAATGCCAGGCAGTGGAAGTCACATTTCTTCACTTTACAGTCACAAAATTGTTTTTTAACACAGAGCAGATACCAAGAAAAAGAAAATTCCCATTCCTCTACCAGCCAGTATTATAACTGTCTTTCATGTACCTCAAAATCTGGAAGGTACATGAGAAATACATCAGCAGCTCAGGAATTTGAGTGCTCCAGGCAAGATGTGCCACTTCTCACCAAAGTCAGGATTACTGTGCTGTACTGAATTATATAATTATGAAGAGAGAAAACACTTTTTGGAAGAGAAATCTCAAACTTTGGAACTGACAGAAGAGTGCTCAGGCTGCTGAGTGTTTTCAGAGACTGAAAATAGTTCATGCCTCAAACATTGATATAAAGTTTTGCTCCTTATAAAGAAGCTACAACCGAAGAAGCTTCCCTGAAGAGTGGGACTTTGAACTGAAAGTCAAACTGTTGATTAGATAAATGCATTGTTCAGTCATCTCAGGCTGAGGGAAAAGTGTGCATCCACAAAAGGCCAAAGCCACCAGCCACAACTATCCCCTGTTTGAGTTTGGGGTGGGAGGAGAACACAGCTCACAGAAACCAGGTTTATACAGACTGCCCCCAGCCGAGGGGGAGGAGGAGTTTTTGGGTGCATGGTGCAACCTCTGGTGAGAGGCAATAAACACCCATCCTCTGATTACACAAACTGGCCCAGCTGTGGAACCCCCAGCCCCACAGGGCACACCCACGGGACTTTCACGTGAGAGGCTCGGCCCCACAGGGCTGCACATGGTGCAACAGACCCAGAGTCTGCTGTGAGAGACTGACCCCCACCCCAGGGGGACACGGCCAGACATGCCCACCCAGCCTGAGCATGCACACCCATGGGACTCTGGGCCTTTTGAGGGGACCTTCACCACCGGGAAGACCAGCTGGAGAGGATCAATGAACATTGCTGGGATCCATGGAGTGGTGATATTTTCCTTATTCTGTCCCTGTCACTGTTTCTGTCCCTCTCACCTATTTTCTACTTTCTTTCTTCCTCTCTCTTTCTCATATTGACCAACAAATAAAATCCTTATTATTGTCACTGGCATATGGTCTCATTTGCACCTTAATTCAGGCAGAGGCATTTCTAAGAACCTTAAAACCGGATCACCTCGAACTTTGCTTTTCCAGTGCAAGAGCTATTCCACTAGAGATTCTTTTCCCTGTCTTGTGTCAACCAGCATTCAAGGAGCAAGCTGAAAAGTGAAAGGCATAGTTTCTCAAGAAGATGCTTAAGTTTCTCTGACTTACTCCTGCAGTTTTGGGTATGGTGGCAGCTTCTAATTGTTGGAGGAAAAATAAATAAAAATCAGTGGTGGAAGCAAGCAAACCTGCTTGCTTCTTCACTCAGGACAGTTATTGTCTGTGATGCTTTTCCTAAGCTGAAGTACAGACTACACCAGTCTAAAGGTCTGAGGTATAAATAAACCATACAAAAAAGTGCACTAAAATCTCAAAACTAGTGGGTCCAAACACCTTTCACAAAGCAGTTAAATCTAGGCTGAGGCTGTGGAATTACTCAAACTATGTTTGCTATGGCTTGGCAAGTTCCTGTGCAGTTGGTGGTTTGAGAAGGGTCCTTGCCAGTCCTGGACACAGACCTGCAGCAGGATGTCTCCACATCTGGCAGTATTTACTATTGCTCTCCTGCCTCCAGCAGGGAAGGGAGGAGGGAATGGGGACTGGCACATCACCAGGATTCTTTAGCTGGCCTGAGATATGAAGGGGGAATGGCTTTCCATCTTCTCAGCCATCAGCTCCAGCTGAGAGCTGCACTGAAACAGTTGAGTTTTGTTGGCTTATCCCCACTCTGTAATACCACAGTTGACATTAGAGATTCATTTAGGCACTTTTTTTACTATCAGTGTTATATTGCTTCCATAAGCACATCACTTAAACCATCACAGTTTTAAAAACCAAAGTTATTTAGAAAGGGGAAAACTCCAAACAAAACCAGCTAAACCCAGAAGAAGTATAATTTGTTAAGAGTCTGATAAACAAATCATGACAAAGGAGTGTATAATAGCCCTACCACCTCAGAGTACAGCTTTTCTTGCTGTCCCAGGATGGAAATCTCTCAACTTGTCAATTTTCTAATCTATGCAGAAATTTAAAAAAAAAAAAGGAAAAAGAAAAATAATGGTAATTAAAAAAAAATAAAAAGAAGAAAAAGTATCTCTTTTAGGCAGGGAATAAAGGTGAATGACTTCTAGCTTGCTCAAGGTAAAAGGCTCTCACTCTAGAGAAATAGTATTGAGTGACACAATATCCTGGAACAGTGCAGTAATAGAGAAAGTGGTGACTTACAGTATTTCAGGAAGAGAGGCTGGAAGCAAGAACTAGTTGGCATACTTTGTCATTTGCCTCTCCACTTTTCCACATTTGGGCTGGTATCTCCCTGAGAAGAGACAAAAGTAATTTCTGGTCTGCAGTGTTGCAGAGTTCTTCAGCAAACCTCCTAACCAATCATAAAACAGATCTCAATATCCACAAATTCTTCCAAGATGCACCTGCAAAATATTAAACAATGATCCTTACAAAGGCCACTAGTTAATTTACTCAGACCCTGCCTATAAGGTCTCAAGTTGGTAAGATTAAGTCAAATACTTTTTTCAGTGTTAGCATTCATAAACTCTTAGTGTATTTTACAGGTTTTATATCTGATGAGATCACTTCTTGTTTTCCTCTGCTCCAAAGAGCACAAAACTCAGGCCAAATTCCATCCTCATTTAAAGCCAAACAGGTTGGTTTCAGATGGGAGTATAGCCCAGGTCAGAATTGGCTCTACTCCTGTATTTCCTGAATGAAAGAGACATGATCTCACCAAGGCATTAAAGAACCTCTGAGTCGAGTCTGCACCTGTCAAACACAAAGCTAGTGTGCACGAAATGAACCACATCCTACATGAGTCCTCACAGAAATGGCAACAGCTCGCTCACCATAAAAATGGAAGGAAACCCAAGTGGTACAAACAGCCTATTACAGTTTTAGGGCAAGTGTAATTTGATAAAATTGGCTGATGTTGGAATTTTTTGTTTTGCTCCCAAGAAATACTGGGCAGACTCAGTTTGGCCAGGAAACACCTACCATGATAATCCAGGCATACAAGAGAGGGGGAGAGGGATTTTTTTACAAGGGCATGGATGAATAGGACAAGGGGTAATGGCTTAAAACTGAAAGAAGGCAGCTCTAGATTGGATACAAGACTAAATCTTCACTATGAGGGTGGAGAGGCACTGGAACAAGTGCCAGCAGAGAAGTGGTGGATGCCCCATTCCTGGCAGTGTTGTTCAAGGTCAGGTTGGATGGAACTCTGAGTAACCTGGTCTAGTGGAAAGTATCCCTTCCCAAAAGAGATTGGGACTGGAACTAGATGGTCTTTAAGGCCTCTTCCACTTCAAACCATTCTATGATTCAAACTTGAAAGTTATTTCAATTGCAAATATTAAATGCACCTTGCATACCCATTTCAAAATTTTGCAGCAAATAGTGTTTTTAAAGTCTTATTTTAACATTTTCACAAGGAAGTTTTTCTGCCAGAAAGAATCAGATTTAATTCTTCTTTATACACAGAAGGTTAATATTCAAAGTCAAACAAGTCAGTAATTGAAAAAGAGAAACAGTCATACTGAGCAATAACACAAAATAACCCCGTCAAGGAAGGGTTGCAAACTTGTAACTGATTATTATTTTTTTAAATAAAAATTAAAGAAAAATACTATATCTTGTAACAATTGAATCAATATCAATATTTAAATGAAAAAATAAAATCAGTTTTTGCTTAGCTAAGCCCCTTCTTCAATGAGATTAAACTCCTTAAATAAGTGCAGCTAATTTTGCTTCAGATAATGCTGAATCACATTTGTTGTCAACTGTATCTCAGTCAGCTGAAAGCTAAATTGCATTTATTCCATCTAAATGGAATATAAGTCTTGACTACATTCTTTCTGCATATTAAGTGCCACACACTGTTAGTCTCGTAAAATACTACATCTCAGAGCAACACAGATTGACATGGTTTTTTTCCTCCCTAAAGAAGTAAGTATCCATATTTGGAGCTACAGAAAGGACACAGTCAAGAGCTGGCCAGAACACACAAGCTTTCAGGCACATGCAGAGGATATGAAGGTCTGTACAGCTCTTGGCTCTGCACAGATTAATTCTCACTCTTAATCAGAGTACAGATGCACATTAATGCTTTCGTTGCTGTACCCATAAGCAGTATGGAGAGTCATTATGCCTAGTTCCAGAGCTCAGCATAGTTATTTGTCAGATACTCTGGGTTAGCACCCTTCTGTTTATTCAATCACATTATAATAAGCAAGATCTTCAGTACAGTTGACTGGGCATCTATTTTGGACTTGCCATCTCACATGGATCCAAAAGGATATGGACTAAGCACTGAAACTGCTGAAGGTACACTAATTCTGTGGAGTACTTCTATTGATGCACAAAATTACTTTTGACTGCATTTTTAAGAAACAGGGTAGGTGATTTCCTAGCTTATCTATTTTGGGATGACAGCTCCCCACGATCACCTTTCCAGCTTCCACTGGAAAGCTCCTATTTCTTCCCATAAGCATAACATCCAGTGAGAAAAATGAGGTGCCTAGTACCTTGCAACTAATACCAGCAGGGGGGTTATTTGCTCTTGGTGTCATATTTGATTAGCAAGAATGCCCATAATAGTTTGTTCCTGCTTCTTTACTGGTATATCCTACTCAGTGGCAAGCAGTTAAACACTACTGATAATATTTCTAGACAGATTAGAAAAAGCCTTTGTATTTGGTGGTTTTCTTTCTCAGCTTTGGTCTTTCTGCATCCCAATTTGTTTGGCTCCCCGCGGCTTTTCCCCACTTTCACCGATAGAAAACCTTGTAAATAATACAGATGCTCAACTGTCCCTCCTCCTTCCCTCTGCACTGACCTTCCTGCAGTACCACTTTCAAGGCAGCCAGGTTACAGACCTGTCATTCTACTACAGCACCAGGAGCCACTGTGGTGATGGAAACCAAAAATCCAACTCAGATTTAAAGGCATTTAAGATATGGGAGAACAAGTATAGAGCTTTCACTTTTTATTTTGCTTGACTTTTCCACCCTAATTCCTCAGAAAAATTCCAACAGCACTGAGCTATGTCAATAGCTACTTTTACCTTGCACTTGACTGTCACCTTCACTGCAGGCTCACAAATTGATTTATGATTCCCTTTTTCTCCTGATAGTTAGACAGTAGCAGATTGTCCACACATCTCAGTTAAGCAGGAAATTCTAGTTTGACATAAAGGCAGGGGTATCCCCACTGAACATATTCCCTTCTTTTATCTCTGGAGTGTCTGTGTTTTTCCCTACTATTTTGCCAGGTCTGACTCATCAAGTTTCTCAGTGGGGTGCCCTGTTATGGCTTTATCAGTTAAAGGTAAAAATGCATTTTATACACAGTAATCCTCACAAATTCTCTAACATAAGAGTGTTATTCATGCTCCTTTTATTTCTACTAAAAAAAAAATTATTTCTACTCTAATACAAAGCCACACAAACCTGATAAGAACAAAGCCCAATTACTACAACAGGACAACATGTTCAGAACTTGAAGGCAAGGCTGATAAGCAGCCAGATAACACACTAATGAGTAAAATTCCTGTAGTCTATCAAATGGCTGATGAAGGTATGCAAGACACCTGTAGCATTTTATAAGGGAAAATAAAAAAATATCCAAATAGAGCCTTTAAAAAAATACACTACAAACACATGGTATATTAATTTGTCCATTTAGAATGTGGATAAACAAATTAGCCAAAACAATCTTTTCATGATACAAGTCTTACCTGGTTATCTAGAACTACATAATGGAAATTAGTCAATATATGAGACATGCAATAGGTGAAGACTGCTGAACACTCAGATGCCACTCCACACATGAACCATTTGTTCACCAAAACACATTACTATACTTGACCTTCATCTGTCCTGACTAAACAAGTAGACCTGTAAAGTGGAGCAAGGCTTTGCAAGACCTGCAAAGCAAAGCCTTGGGAAAGAAGGTATGGAAAGGCTCTGGAGCAGCATTTGTGGTCACAAGCAAGCATCTCTTCCCAGAACTGTATTTTTAAGTGACACTGGTACTGCAAATACTTATTGTAGTGGGAGACAGACCCTGGAAAAAATAAATACCAGCACTACAGCTGTTATGATTTCTCCACAGAAGCATTTTGGACATGATGATAGTGATGAGAATAGCAAGGAAAACATAGACCAAAGCTGAGATGTGTATATGACACAAAATTAATGACCACAAATATCATCTGTAGCACAGCTTACTTTAGTAATGTTATCCACCTTAACAAATATCTTAAGGGTTATAAAGTCTGCAACTGTCATAACTTCTACTCTGAAGATTTGTTTCTCTACCTACACAGTGATAATTGTGCTTATTTCTTCCTGTTTGTTAGGTAAACAACTAGCAGTGATGGAGCAAAAGCCAATCATGACAAATCTTACAAAAAGTCCTGTGATTAATGGCAGCAGTTAAGGCCATTGGAAAAATAACTCTACATGTGATGCTCTCTAGCTCCTCGTCCAGCTTGTTCTCATGAGGTGAGTTGAAAAACATCCATCTCAATAACAGACATGAGAAAGACAAGCAGTGTTTTTCACCTAAAACAATGCAGACTGGCCAGTAGGCAAAAGCAACACAGAACACAAATATGCTTGTTTTTCCTGAGCGACCTTGGGCATGGCATTTAATTTGTCTGACTCTGTTTCTCCGACTCTGTTTCTCCTCTGCAAAAATGGAGATAACTACACAAGAGCTCTTTAGAATTCATTAACTCTTGAAGACTGTCAAGTACTAGACTGAGCCAGCAACAAGTACAAGAGAAAGAAGGCTGGCAGGCCGATGCTCGTGTAGCAGGGCCTCTTGCCACAGAACAAGAGGGAATGCTTTTGAGCTGTAAGAGGGGTTGATTTAGACTACATATAGAGAAGAAATTTTTTACAAGCATGCTGAGACACTGAAACAGACTGGCCAGAGAGGTGATAGAAGCCCCATCCCTGGAAACATCCAAGGTCAAACTGGACAAGGCTCCGAGCAACCTGGTCTAGTTGAAGACATCCCTGCCCATTGTAAGGGAGTTGGACTAGACCACCTTTAATCCTTTCCAACACAAACCATTCTATGGTACTTTAAATTGTAATTTCACTGCCCCTGGTGTCTTCCCTTCTTCCCCTCTCTGAGATATAATCTGCTACTGATTTAATCACCAGAAAAAGGAAAATCAGTTTAACAGGTAGTAGTTTAATACCTTGAGAGAGCTTAAATAAAAACTTCCTGATAATGAAGTGCTGACTAGGCTCTAGTAATCTCATACTTTGATCTCAACCAGGTAAACAAGGAGTGAGGCTGCAACATGCTGGCCTTAACATCAACTTGTCCTCCCTTGCAAAGGTCTGAATTTAGTCCTCAAACACTAGAAAGATGGCATTTCTGCTTCAAAATATAATCAGTATTGCTGTTTTAGGCATATGCAGTTGAGGTTCCCAGGCCTATCAGTGGTAGATACAGAAATGGTTAATTAAGACAACAGCTGCAGCAAGAAGAGAGGGCAGTCACACCAGGGCTTTCTTGCTCTGCAGCACATCCCTCTCTACCCCCAGCAGCCTCCAGGCTTTGCCATGACAGCCCACAGCACAACCCAAGGTCCCCACAGAAATGGGGACTCCTCTGTGCCCTCTTCCACAAGGGCAATGGGAACTGCTCAGACAAAGCTGCTTGTGGAGCCACAGCCAAAATCCTGGCCTCACTGCATCAAATGGGAATGTGCCAGTGACTCCCACAAGGCTAAACTTCACCCTCTGCTGAGACTATGAAGTGTAAGCAGCCTTGACTCACTTCCAACACCACACTGATATTTGCAGGCTGCAGGAACATGCACATATTCAGTGTCCTGTGTCACTCAAACTGCATCAAACTGCATTTTTCACTCAGAAAAATTTCCAGAAGTAGGATGATATTTAAAAATTTTATTTCTTGTTGAATTATATTTTAAAATAAATCATTATATTTAATTTTATAGTTGCTGTTCATGTTATTTGATGACATAGGTCAATGATAACATTAAATACAACACATTGTACTAAGCCACATCACAAGCTTTATAAACATAATGACATGCCAGATTAAGGTACACCTAAATATTCTCATTTTTAAGGGTGACTATTGGTACTTAGTACTCATGAAACTTCTTACCTTATTTTCTAGGCCAAAATATTTCCTTTTCCACTCTGTAATGAGACTTATTATTTTCCAGATCAAACTATTTCTAAACTGAAGAACAGCTGTTTTCAATATCTTTGAGCTTCAAGTATTAAATTAAACAGCCCCTTTCAACTATGGGATCAGTCAGGGACTACAGTTACTCAAATAATGCAAAACCTACATGTTTTAGCTATTAATAAAAGCACATTACATTTCAAACTACAGGGATCTATTAGTCAACTTAAAGTTTCAAGCGCCTTTTAATATACTTAATTTGAAAAAAAATTTTTTTTTGTCTATGGAAAGAAAACATAACATGTTGGAACTTCTAACCCAAAATGTTTCCATGTAAATCAGCTCCATGTCTGAGATGAGAAATGGAAGAATTTGAAAGAATCCAGTTTATTAGAAAAGGATATTTTAAGTTTTGATTTAGTAACTTGGAATTGGTAAAAGTTGTTCATCATTTTTCTTCCGTAGTAGAAAAGTTGCTAACAGGCTCAAGTTTCTATGTGACTGCTTTTCCAATACTTTCAGATTTTGAGTTATTATTACCCAAGAACTAGCTTCTAACATCAGATTTTTGCAAATAATGCTGCAACCATAAAGAGGAACATTTTACAGAAGGGAGTCAGAGCACCACAGTGCCAGGCAGAGACCAGGAGTACCTGCTCAGACCAGAGCCATGCTCTGGCTACTAACAAATTTTCCATAAGCAAAGGAATTTCCAGAGCAAATAAGTGACTTACTGGACCTACATGTTCTCCCACTGCAGGCGATCATTTCCTTTTCATCACTCTCAATACCAAATGACATTCTGTAACCAGCTTCCCATCCAAAATATTGGCATAAGATTTTACTCACATTGCTTTCCTGTAATGCAGCCTCAACACCACTGCCCTGGTGTTCCCAGGAAACCAGCTCCCTTGGGAAAAGCAATTTAATGGAATAGTGAAGTCCTAGTTCCTTTGCTCACCACAGGCTGCAGCTCCCCTCAGATTTCTTTTGACTTGCTCCAGCAACATCAAAATGAGGATAAATAATTCCTAACTTGCAAATCTAGCTAATCAAAGCCCTGCACAGCCATTTTAACTAAGTGGAAGAGCACAGGCCTTCTGCTGGCCTCCTAAGTGCAGAACACTCTTGGTACAGAGTGAAGAAATCATTGTTTAAACAATGAAAAACCATTTTGATTTTGTGGTCAAGATAACGCATATGGACAGAACTGTGCTGAAGTTGAATTATACACATCAGGCCATGGTTTTGTCTGGGGCTTCTCTCATTATTTGAAACAACCCAGGAAAAGAAAGATCAAGGCAGAGGAGAGAAGGCTGAGCAGCACACACAACAGGAAGAAGCAGCAGAACACTTAGAGGAGAAGTGGTTTCAGCCAAAGTTGAAGCAGAACCAGCCTCTTTCTCCAGGCTCAGAAACACAAGCATTCTCAAGCACAGCACCCACCCCGCAGCCACCAACACCCACAGAGGACAGCCCTGCTGTGGGTCAGCTGAGGGGACATCCTGCAGCTCCCATGGCCCAGCTCCAGGGGACAGCAGCCACACTGCTCCCAAACATACTCTGTAACCACTCACAGTGACCTCCACACCGCTTAGTCCGCAGTAAATCCTCATCAGCATTTACTCTGAGGAATTAAAGGATTACTTCACTAGAACTGCCTGAAATAAATACCCTGAAGACGACGTCTTTAATAGTTTACTAAATGAACAAGCCCAGTTTAGTTGATGCAGCCCTAAGAACTGAACAAGATTAAGCAGTGGCCTCCTGTTGCCCTCTCCCAATCCCTATCAGCCTCACCCCAGCATAGGCCAGAGCAGGCACCAGGCTCTGCACCACATCTCAGGTCCTCAGCCAGACCCCTCACCTGCCTTCCCACTGGGGCAGCACCCAACCTGTCTCTCCTGCCTTTGAGCACCAAGAACTCCCTTCTGCTTTAGCCAGCACCATCCCTAAGAGCCAGGCTGCACATGTCTGTCAGCACACTACGGGGCTGATCCCACAGCCCTTTATTGCTGCAAGCATCCCTGCCAAGCTTTCATTTATAACAGGAGCCAGACAGCCCAGGACCACAGGAGAACTAAGAAGTGTGCAAGGAGGCACAGAAAAGGTTGGGCTCTTGCAGTCCAACTGCTATGAACATACAACAAATGTATATGGTTGATCTTCCAAAGATAACCCTCTTTACTAAATAAATCCCTTGTTCCTCAATTCCAGAGTAAATCTAAATGTTGTCCCAACTTGCAAGACTGTAGCATACAAACTCCCTCAATACATTTAGAGGGTGTGCAAACATGCATGAAGAAAGATCAAGTAATAAACAATAGCAGTTGCACACAGATCAATCAGGTAGCACAATTACATCAGGAGGGAGGCAGGGCAGATGGAGGCATTGGAAAGCATATGGAAATAGCACTGAGTTTGTCCAGCCTGTCACCATAACACAGTGTACCAGTTTGGCCAAATTTAGAAATATATCCTCTGAGAAAAGGCAAGTTACCACCCCTCCCCCATCAGGTTCAGGGAAAAATAAATTTTCCTCAAAGGAAAGTGAAAGAGATAAAAACTATTTATTTACCAAACGCACTGGAAAAGGAAAATAATGCTAAATAATAAAATCTCTCGCTGTGGAGGAAAAACCTGGGAAAGTGTTCGAGTCCCCCCTTTGGTCTCCTTGGAGCTGGGGCTTGGCCCAGGGCCAGGCCCTCTGTGCCCGGTGGAAAGTCCTCCCAATGTGCTCTGATATTGAAGCAGTCCAGTGGAAAAGGAAGAAAATCCGAAATTCCAGGGAAGGGGAAAAAATTCAACTCTCAGTCTCTCTCTGGAGAAAAAAGAAACTGAACAACTGGCCAAAAACTGACCTGGGAGCAGCAAGCCAGGTGCTTCCTCACTCCCCTGCTGCAGCTGGAAAGAAAAAAAGTTGCTATCTCTGTGTGACCTTGAACAAGCTGCAAACTGCTTTGAAAAAGTTTTGCTCAGTTTTTCCTTCCCCCTCTCATGCTCAGTTTAGGGGCATAGAAAGGCACAAGAATTATTTCTGGGCATAGGGCAGCGATATGGGATACGCATCATAAAGTCACCCCAAGACACACAGGGCTTCACACTCTACTCCAGGTTCTGTTGCACAAGGTAATTTTAACACCAGGTCAGCTCACCTTGTCATGAAGTTAACTAGTTCTCCTGAATATCCAGAGATCAGGGACAAGTGTTGTCTCTCAGGGGTCCATATCATCAACGACAGAGAGGGATCGAGTGCAGATGTTCCAGCCTCTTGCACAAGGGTTGGTCTTATTGATCTTTAAAAGTCCCTTCCAGCACAAACTATTCTACATCTCTCACCCTACCTTCTGAAGACACTGGCACATTTAGGAAACATCACCTATGTTAATCTAAGCTTCAAGTTCATTTGGATTTTTTTTTTTCGTCCAAAGCAACATTATACAAAGCCTGAAAATATTCTAAGCATTAATTTTCCTTTAAATCAAGCGTAGTTTATGTCCAAGTGCTTCCAGAATATCAGCTGAAATCCCAACCAAGCCAACGTCTAGACTGCAGATATTCAGCATCATTACATTATAGAGATTCCCAAATGCCACAGTTTGTGTCACATCCCAGCAACACCAAAGAGAAGCAGTGGGGAGATGTTACAATTTTTTTTAAAGAAAAGAGAATCTAGCCACCCTCTTACCTTCCTTGTTATCTGAGATGCAATTGCTCAGAAAGTGAAACCAACACATCCAGTGGAGACACCTCAGTTGGGAATTCAGTATTAAAATTCAGTTACTAGGGACCCCCATCCTTTCAACCAATGTCTTCTCAGTTTCATGACATAAGTGTCAGAACACAGTAACTCAAATGACCATTCAATACCAGTCAAATGCCTTGAGGCATTCCTAGATACTCATAGAAGTTGAAGAAGGAAGAAAAGGAATGTCCAAGGGGTTTTCTCCATGTTAACCATGGAGACCCCTGCATCACTGGCCTCATCTCACCCATCTACTACTCTGGCCTGGAAGGCCAGAAGCTCCATGCTTATGTTTATTCCAGACCAGGTGTCAGCACAAGTGCACCTAAAGTTAAGATCTCCAAGTTCAAAATAAAGCTACTTAATCTGTCACTAATGGAAAGACACAAACCTCCCAGCTGCTGCAATTCAACATAGGAAGGCTGTGACTTACAGCTTGAGCTGATGCCAGGAACTAAAGAAATACCCACGCTCTCTAGGGATTCCATCTGAGCTCCTTCAGACCATGATCAAGCCTTGGACTAAGCCCTGTGCCAGCTGTTACTAACAACACCCACCAGCCCAGCCACAGCTACATGAACCATCTCCACCCAAAGCCCAGTGATAACACACACAGAAACCCACACACTTTCCCCCAGTATAAGGGAAGTCTATTTCTGGAGCCTTAAAAAACCCACAAGACCTCTAATGAATTCAGTGGTACTCTCTCATACTTGCACCTTAATTACATTGTCTATATACACACACAAGTATAAATTAGTATAAAAATTTTGGCTAGTCGGCTTCTTTATTTCATCAGGACAGCATAACTGCAGGCACTTTTTCTGCAGCTACAGTGTTTTTTTGGTATTTATTCTTGCATTGTTCCTTCAATATATCTTCCAGCCAGTACGAGATATCAGCATGGCCTTCGTATAAATTTAAATTAAGAGAAAAAATCATTCCCAATCATTTGCAATAGCAGGAGGAAACATTTCATCTCCCTTACCAGGCTTCCACACAGAAGCAAAACTGTGAGGAGCCCATTTCATCTACTTTGTTTGCAATTTTGAAACAAGAGGAGTTTTGGCATCTGCTGCTAACAGCTCAAGTTCACAAGCATTTGCAGTGCCCCTTGAGAAGTGTCAGGCAGTAGCTACAAAAATGTTCTGTGGGATCTCGGAGATTTCAGTACCGGTTATGTATCAGTACTTTCATCACTTTTCATGAAGTGTTCTAAGTGTTAATAATGAAATCGACCAGAGACTATTAAATACTGACTGAAGTGACAGCTCTGCTATATTATTACAGTGTTTGCACAGCAATCATTCTGCAGGTTAAGTTATTTTAGGATGAGTGGTGTTTAAATTAAATATAGTCCCCTGTGTTCTTGTTTCATTTAAAGTCTACCACAGGCTGCCTGCCTCAACATTGTGCAGAGTCAGTAAGTTTTGCTGAGTCTCATTTGTTTGTTTTGCTTTTACCCCTTAGTATTCTTTTTTCCAGGCAAGATGAGGAATTCAGAAGACTCCTGCTGCAATACTTCACAGGCTTTCATAGCACAAACCGCCACAGAGTATGAATGATGGTGGAAACCAGGCTTAAGTAATTGAACCCAAATAGCACAAACCCTGCGCATCACCTTAGCCAATCTAGGTTTCCAATTTCTTTCTATGAAACTCAGTACAACATTGGGTCAAAGTGAACAGGGACCCTTAATCCCAGGTCTGTTCTACCCAGATCTTTATAAGCACAGATAACAGAGATGCTGTACTTAAGTCAGAAAGAACAGCTTCAATCTTTGCTATGCTGTTAACAGGGCTGTACACATGCACTCACCTACTCAAAAGCATTTTTCAGATGCGCATTATCTCCCTCAGACAATTTATGGCATTAATGAGATTTAACTAATAGCTTTCCTGAAAAGTGAGCACACTGCAGTAGTTGTAATCCACCTATTTCTCAACAGGGAAATATTTCAAGTTGCAGTTTATACTTCACTTTCCCCAGTGAGTTGAAAACCCATAACAAACATTAGCATTGTATCCATTATTAATACTTATTCAAGCACATTTTAATAAACACCACGTACATATGCATATAAGTACATACTCTACATCAGCCTTTGAATGCTTGTGGCAAGGTATTTCCTAGAGCATACACTGCTCCTGCTATAGCACCAAGTACACTTACTATTAGCTGAGAGACAGTCCAATGTGTAGGAGTAGAAAGGGTAAAGAGACCAGCACTGTGAGGCTGCAGAAAAACAAAGATGGAAATAAAGCAATGAGTTAGATGGAGGTCTGAAGGATGGTCCCTTCCCAAAGGTACTGCAAGAGAACAAGCACAGCCCACAGTGAGTGGGAGGTCACACTCAGTCACAGGGCTTATTTCAATTTTAACATGAAATAACTATACCAACACTGGGGTGGATGAGGGACTCAGAAGGAGCAGGACTCTCTAATAATAATTTTTATTACCATGAGAGCTATAACAAGACTAGACCCAATAGAAACAGTAAAAAGGATAAAAACCTCTCCCTAACATCTAAAGATATTCCAGCAGTGCAGGGACCAGTGCATTCAACTCAGCAAAGTTCAAGCTAGTCAATCCCCAGCACCAGTAGCTGTTCAGAAACAGGACAGACCACAACCAAAATAGTCTGACCCACACTCAGCACTATACCTCCATATTTATACGGCCATTAAAAAAAAAAAAAAAAAATGAAACCAAGCACTTCAAAAGACATTTACTTAGGAAACAGTTGTGGTATCTTAATGCACTTCAGTCCTTACTTCCTCTATCAAAGCCACTCATCATTCACAGCATGACAGCCTCAGTGACATAAAACCTCAGCAACTTACCTGCCCATCCTGTGGAAAGGAGCCTACACAAAACCAACAACAGCCCTGTGCTCCCAGCAGCTCCTGTACGGCAGGCAAGGGCCCTGCCCCAAGCACAGGGAAAAGCCCCAAGCTGTGCCCACCCCAACCAAGCAGGCTCCAGCACAGCTCATTTGCTCATTGCAAACAGCTGGGCAGTGGGAACAACCCAAACAGCCCCAGCTGGGACCCAGGGCCAGAACCCACCAAAGGTAGGCACAGAGCCCACACCTGAAGTACCGCAACCCAGTGGGGAATATCTTAAATGTCAGACAGCTGAGAACACGAGCACTGCAAGTGAACACAGCTGAAATGGATAAAGCAAAGTTCTGTGTCGTAAGTTTGACCCAGAGAAAAATTTCAAAGTACATTCTGGTAATTTTTTTTTCCTTTTATATCAAACTTCAGTGTGTGGGTCTCTAAAGCCACTGCGTGGAAAGGGCATGTGGATGTTTCCTGAAGGAGCAGAAGGCAGTGAGGAAGAGGCAGCCCAGGGAATGCTGGGTGAGGGACACAATCAGGAAGCTGAAAAATTTGTGGCATTTTAATATATGTCAAATCACCTATTCTACGAAAAAGGTCAATCCTCCAGCTCAGCGTAATAGAGAACTTTTATTCACCTCCTTTTCTAAACACAGAACCATGGAAAGCTGGGCTTTGAGCAGTTGGGCAAGAATGACATGAAATTATCAAAACAGCTACTTCACATTTACCTGAATTTGTATTTGCAGAATAGTAAAGCCTTTGGAAATCATCTTTAAAAAAAATTTGTTTTCTGGATGCTCAAAGTAACACCTTAGAAGGATTCTACAGCTCTGAGCAGACAAGACCATCTCTTCTAGAGCTAGACTTCTTTTAGCTGTCATGAAAGGGAAGTTCCAAATCCCCAGATAACTGAAAATCTTGCCACATGTTCCCAGAGTCTGCCCTGCTGCAAACACTGCTGAACACAGTAGGCCCCCTTAGCTGAGTACTATTTAAGTCATGTGTAGATATTTGCAGGGCCAGGGGGCTGAGCAATAAAGAACTCATGGGATATACCGTAATAAAAACTGGAACTAGCAAATTCTTGCTTGAGTAGCATTTATGAAGATTTATTGTAAATATATGTAAACATTAAACAATAAGTGTTGTAAAATTTCAGAATGTTACAGGTTTTAGCTACTCTGTGTGAAAACATTTTACCTCAGATAGCTTTTAAAATAGTCCATGAATATCCATGCCTTGCCATCTGCTTTTGAATTGAATGATCCCTCGAAAGCAGCACCATAAATATTTCCACAAATGAGTGATCTGTTCACATTATATCCCCTAATGCTATCTTATGGCAGAGCAAACAAATAACTCACATGTCACATCACTGCACACAGCAACAATAAGGTGCACTCTGACTGGGTTTTAGCACATTACTAAGAACTGCATCACTGGTTGTCTCTGAGGATCTAACCTGGCTTTTTAGAGACATATTTCTTGACAGTCTGTCAAGAAAGGCTGGAGATGCACATTGAAGAAAGAATACCTTTAGCATCTCATTTTTTTTAGACATGATGAATTCTAATCTGGGCTGAGTCTCAAAAAGATCTGAACAAAAGGATGAATAGGAAGTACCAAAAGAGGATTGACAAAGGTGGCTTTATAAAATGAAATCTTAAAGGCAGAATATGGAAAAGGAAATTTTTATGCATCAGTTATAAAATCTGCTAGTCTACTCAATATTTTAAAATATAAGAAACTAATTTGCTACTTTTATACAATTGTTAGCTTTTTCAAAATGCTCTCAGCAGCTTCTTGGGAGACAATGAAAACTGTAGCAGCCAAGCAAACGCACACACAAGGTTCACTGAAGTTCAGTGACTGAGGAAAACAGCTCCTCGTTGATGATCACAGAGCTCCAGGTCTCTGCTTGATCTTTCCAGCAATGGGTTCAGGTTGAAAGGGGGCTTTGGCTTGCTTTTGGCATTTATTTTTGGCCTGGTATTGAGCAGATCAGTGGGTCCAGAGGAGAGAGGTGCTGAGGAGCTTATCCACCCTCACTTGGAACTTTTGCTCTCCAAAGCCCCACTGTCAGTCAGGTTTGATGAGATCAGCAGCTTTGCCCTAGAAATGGGCTGGTTTGGGTTCCTACACAGAGGCAAGGATAGCTTAAAATAGACCTTGTCCCTTGTGTGGCAAGGCTAGGGAGGTTTTCCAAGGCTCTGTGCCAGCCAAGTGCTGTGGCACTTACTGAGTCTGCCCAATGTCTGCAGCTCCCTAGAGGGAAGCTCTGTGGAAAACCTTGTTGCTCATTTTATTTTAAAGTACAACTGAAGAAAGCCACGTGGTGGGGGAGTGATGTCAAATGCTAAAGGCAGATGAACAAAACCAGTCTGGTCTACACTTGACACCACATCACTTACTGATTTCTTTATTTCAAAAATGAATGAAGTAAAGCACTGCTTTAATAAGGCTCCTTTATTCATCAGAAATATAACACAAAGCATTCAGAGCCACAAGTTGGGAAATTACGAAGGAAGAGGAGTTAAAGTGCATTCAATGCAGTTTTCCTTGTAGAAGCCATTCTTGTGACAGATGGCCTGGTCTTCCTGCCCTCCTAAAAGGAAAGAAATAGTCCTGCAGGTGGACAGTAAACAAAACTTCAACTAGATCGATTGTTTCAGGAGACACACCCTATGCTGAAGTAGCTAACAGCCCTGGCTGACTAACCTCCAAGCCGGTCCTTCCTGTGAGGAAAGACCTTTTCCTCTATGCTGCTGCTGGAGAATATCCTCTGGGGCTAACAGTGCCTGGCAATTAGGAAGCTGACTTTAACATCACAGCATCCAATGTTATATCTAACTTTGCCCTTGGGTCAACTGGTAACATCAAGGACATTACCTATTGGCTAACAAATAAGAAAAATGAGTCATGGTTGCAGAAATAATAATACTCATGCAATGGCACAAAGATCTATAGGTTCTTAGAAAATTAAGAATACCAGATGTTACTGTTCTTTTCCAGTTGCCATGCAACCACAGCCACCCTGCTATGCTTCACCTTCCTAATCTCCTTAAGAGCTAACTCTGAAACAAGTGCAATTAATTCCCCAATGAACAAGACAGGACATGACCCAGTCCCGTGGCTATGGGAGTACTTTGATTGTTGGTACATAAACACTAAACAGATACAGCACCAGCACACAGCGTGGCACAGAGCTGGTATTTTGTACGACAAGCACAAGTCATTGTTGCAAATCTGTGAACTTTCCTATAGCACAGTTTTTTACAACTCCTCCTAACAGATATTCCTTACACTGCTTAGGAGACAGACTTTGCCAGTTCTCTGGTGATCTAGGCAGCCTCTTACCCTAGAAACCCAGATAGAAATGAGTGTGCTGCACTTCAGCTGAGAAGCATGTACAGTCATTAGGACACAAAAAGCCCACTTAAACCCTCTGACAATAGCTTTATGAATAATGATCATATTTTCTCTTTTAAGAGCAATGTCTCAGGTGATCTGCTGTGTTGTGGTTTTTAAACAAATAGCTTCTGTACCATATGTATAAAAACATGACTTTTATAGCTGTGCTAAATCAGATCTCTTCAATTATCAATAAAATGGACGGCAAACAGTTGCTTCTGCTTCTAACAAATTATTTTTTTTATATGTGTATAGATTTAGAAAAGGTAATAACTACTCAAAAATCCCTTTGATTCTGATGTGGTTCTCATTTGCACCAGGCGTAGACCCATGATACTAGTATTTCTATGTAGCTTCCTGACACAGTGCAGAGCTGTGAGCAGCCATAGAAATTATTCAATTAGCACTGAATATGAAGATATAACACAGTTTCTGATTCAGCATTTAAGATTGTATTGTAATGACTATAGATTGTACAAGTGACATGCCAGTTTTGTGCAATGTCTTATTTCACAATATGGGTAAAAAAATACATGAAAGGGGAAAAAAGCTGTTCCATTTAATTTTCTCTGAATTCAAGCTTGGGGGGAAGCATGTATTGGCATATAAACTGTATAGGAATAATAATGATGACATTTAGTATTTCAAAAATTATAGCTTTCTGATATTTTTAAAGGTGTTCTTAAGTGATAAATACTTCAGTTAAGCACATGATAGATATGCTCTCAAGCATTTACAAGTGGTGAAAATTCTCTGTGCATCAGCTCTAGAAAATATTGTATTGGAAGTAGCAACATATTTGGCTGTGCAATAGGGTAGTGTTAAAACCTTTCTTTTCCAGACTTGCTGTGAATGTCCTGCTCCCGCTCAAAACTTCTCATGATGGATTGCTATTCGTGCTTTCAGCCCACTGACAGAAGTCACCACATCCTCGCAACATAATCAGATTTCCCAGGCCCACTTTTGATATAGTGACCTTGTCAATCCTGCAAAAGCCAGGAAAGAATTAAACAGATACATGTGCCAGGGCCTCATCTTCAGAATAACAAAATTATATGTTGGCTAAAGCACTAAGAGCAAACCCATGCCTGGGATTTTTCTTCCAATGATTTCCCCCAAAGGCTTCAGATGCATGGCTGGAAATGCAGCACTGTAGCCTGCTGTGTTGGTCAATGCAGAGAAGAGCAGAACTGACTGGTTACTTCAAAAAAATATCAATAAGGGGATGGTTACCTGTCAGTTTGGGGCTTTTAAGATGGAGGCTGACAGGAAGCAAGTTAGCATGGGCAGGGCTGCTAGAATTTAGTCAGTCTGACAGTGAGCAGCATCTGAACTATGCTGTGGGTAAGTCAAATAGATCTTACCCTTGGCTTCATGGCACAAGTATGTACTTGTCCAAATTATGCTTTCATGAGTTCATCAGCGTTTTAGGGGTTGCCAGTTTTCATGCACTGTTATTCAAAGCAAGGTTCACAGAAAAAAATCAGATGCCATCTGCATAAAAAGCTCTGTGCAGCTGTGTTCTAGGGCCAACTCACACTTCAAAGTCAGAAATTATCGTGTTAGGCTATAACGTTTCACAGCAGCAAGCACTGGTGCCATGATTTCCTATTTAATGTTTTTCAAGCACATGGAAATGCATAAAAGAATTTTTCAGCGTCATACAAACTAATACACCTATCAGTTAAAATGGTATTTTAGCATTCTGATTATATGCTTAGATTATTAATTGCTAGTCCAGCCCTCCATATATATTCCTATCTTATCATTACCTTGTTATTGCAGTGGGTGATAAGGGAAAAAGACAGACAAACCTGAATGGTATTGCAGCCAGAGGGGCATTTAAAATACTGCTCTGCACCTGGGAAACAGGTTTAATTACTGGTGCTGTCAAAATGTTTTAATATAAACAGGTTTCCTGATGGATCACATTTGCTTACTGTGAACTATCATCCCCCAAACACAATCCACTTTATGGTGGGGCTTAAAATGCAGGTATCATAAATCAGAGCAATGAAGCTTTTATGATTAAAGATGCTTCATCTGCTTTTAATGCCTCAAATTATAGAAACTATAACAAGCCTTCACATTAAAATTTAAATAGGATTAAGAGTCTAAAACTCTCTACAAAGTAGGTGTCATAGGCCTGATTCATTCTGAGATGGTACAGAGTACAGACATGGGAGGAAGGCAGCTCCTACTTCTTTCTTTTGGGCGGCTTGGCATTGGTCTGGCCGTTGGTGTGCATTAAGGAGAGACTGAGAGTGCCCTAACCTGTACACCAGAGCCAGTCTTGGATGTACCAAGGGAATACTGCAACTGCCTCAGCCATGCCTTGTCTGTCGGATGGTGCTGCTCTCTCTGTGAGCAGGCACTGCAGAGCTGCTGCTGCTCTGTGCCCCTGCATGCTGCCCTGGGCCTCAGGGGTACTCCAGCACCTTTAGACAAGGGAGCACACCTCCTCTACACCTATTCCAAAAGAGGATTCACCACAAAAACACCTGCACGTGAATTCAGAGATGATTCTGATTACTCTGTTGTTTTTGATTTATGTAAGCATCTTATCCTATTCACATTACTCCTGGTAATAACTTCTGAGAGCAGGTTTCATATCAAGCAGTGTTTGTCAAAAGTAGATTTAAAATCTGTAATTATAACATCTGCTTCCACAACATACTTATATTCTGCTCATCCATTCAAGATACAGAAACATGGATCTTATTTGACCAGGCACCATTAGGGTAGGAAGCTCTGCTTTCAGATCTGCATATTACCTCAGAATTTACAGGAAAAAAAAGTAAAATAAATGAAATTATTTCATGTAGGTGGTACATGAAAGAGAAACCTCAATTCATCTTATGAATTATTCATGGTGAATTATTCAGTTGACTCATATAGAGACAAAGAAGATGCTTTTTATACTATAAAATCTACTCAGACTTAAAACCCGTATTAATATGAAGTGATGTGTGATTATAGTTGGAGATGTACTTTTAAATAATTTTTGTGAAATCTGACTTTTACTAAGGACACTTACTAAATATGCACTCTATTCCCTGATAAGGGTAGTCACATGGAAAGTATGCAAGTGAAATGCAGAACTCAAGAAAAACTGAACATCATACAACTTGGTGGGTCAAACAAAAAAAGTCCAAAACACTCTAAGGGCATTCTTCAAGATTTCTGATTTCTGTTGTGAGGCCACAGCCTTCTTTGTGTGTACCACTGGAGACTTTAGAAACTGTTTGCATTTTTGGTAATATTTAGTAGTTCAGACTCATAAGACCCTTTTGCTAAGTTATGGAAAGAAAAAGCCCTGATCCTTCCAGCATTTAATCATGTTAACAATGCCACTGTGAGCATTCCCAGATTTATTGCCAGATTTATAGTCCAGGTGAGTGAAAATCCATACATACCTTCATGTTAGCAGCCTTAGAAACACAGGAAGGAAACTTTTAGTCAATCAAGGTCAGTATCCCAACAGTGAAACACTTCTGTCAAGCAATGTCCGACTGAAACAGGGTTCTGAATTCAAAACAATCCTTTTATTAGTAGAAATCTCTTCCGGAGCTTCACCACTTTGAGAATTTGGAACATTTCCCCCATATTTCTCTTCTATGTTCATTCAAATTTGTACCATTTTTTCATGCTTCAACATGTTAGGATCAAGACTGACCTCAAAGATATTCTAAGTTTGATTAATACCCCACTTTCTTAGCTGAGATCCAGTGTCACACATCTCACACTTGGCTAAACACCCCCGTATCAGTGAAAACTCATCTCCAATAAAAACATCCTTTGCTGATCAAACATAACTGTGCTAAATGAGAGAAATTGAAGTATTCAGCAGCTCCAGAAACCTGTTCACACCTAATGGCATGGACTGGAGAGCTGTAATAACAGCTTGCTACCTCCCTACTACACACACCAACGAGTTTCCGGGATGTTCTCACATTTTAGGGCAATTACTAACACTAGGAAATCTGGTGAAGCCATCTAGATGTTGGGATGGTATGGGACATAGCAACCTCTCTGTAGTGATGACAGCAGTAAACCCTTCCAGATTTACAAGATCATTGCTTCTTTGCCCAGGAAGCTTCTGGCCCACCAACTCACCAGTCAGAAACCAATGTCATACTTTAACGTCCCTCTCTCCAGTGAGCAGGGTATCAGTGTAATACTGCTGGGCATGTTATGGGGTCCTCTTGGTCCAGTTTACTAGAACACCAATAGCTAGCCTAGCAGGTAACAACAGATTACACCACACCCTATGCAGTATTACCCATGGTCTGCCCTTAGACTTTTATGCTAACAGAGTCCATGTTTCCCAAGGAAATAGAAGGTAAAATCCAGTATTTTATGAATGAAGGGGAAAAGAAAAGAAAGCCTATTTTACCATTTAAAATCAAAACTGTATTTGCAATAAGCTTATAAGAATGGGGATCAAATTGAGATGCCAGAGTTGTTTAAAATTACTCAATGATATTCAAATTCATATGGTTTTCTCTCAATATTTGTTAAGTTGCTTTATTTGCTTTAATCAGGCTATTTTCTGTTGCTTCTATTAACCAGTGGGATTAAGGCCAGTATGAATATAGCCATGTACAGTCACGCTTCATTGTAGTAGTAGCATTGTCACTAAGAAGAAGATCAATAAATTGATGCAAAAGAAACCTGATATGCAAAGTTGTGCCCAGACCTCTTCAGTAGGATGGCAGATATTTCATTCAGTTCCTTGGATTTTATTTAGAGTGATACAAATTTTGTTCTGAAGATAACTTTCTAATTCAATTTATGAATAACTGCAAGATCTAAAATTATCTTTTGTGTTTTTCATTAATATTAATTGGTTTGAATTTCATTCATAGAATTTAGACCACTGGTTATTTTCAAGGAAGTAGTATAAATCAGTAAGATAATCTTTAAGTTGTGATGCTATTGTATTAATTTATTACATCATCCAACACTAGTAGACATTTCAAAATCAGAAACTCATCAAGGGGTTTTTATTTTGAGTCCTAACCAGACGACCTTCTGTCTTTGAACAGTACTTTTGCATAAAAGTACACTTTTTAGAAATGGTATGCCTTAGAAATGGCAATCAGAAGCTTTAATTATAATGCAGAGTCTTAGCATAATTTGTCTCACCTCACCTTTTTCTTTCTGTCAAGAAACCTGCATCTTTTTCCCTTTCAGATATATTTCTATGAATTACTATGGATTGAAAGCACAAAGTCTTTTGCGCTTTACTTTTACCTTTAAACTTTAAATCCAAAGAATTAAATGCCTTTGCAAAGGATTTTTCCCTTCAATAGACACATATTAGAGACAGGCCTAAGGTGCAAAATTTGCATCTGTACCTTTATTTTCTTTACAGACACTGGGAAAACAACCAGTAATCTGCATGATTTTGGAAATGAAATAACTTAATGACAATTAAGAAGAAAATTCAAATCACTTTTTAGAAAACTTTTTCTAGGGAAAGATTATTGAAAGTTTCCACTCTTGAAGATACAAAATGCAGCTATGAGATCTGTAGGTGACCATCTCCTAATCCAAACAAGGCAAAGCAGAGAGCAGGAAGCTCTGTGCCTCTGCTCCTTTCCTGCAGATAAGCAGCCACTCTGCTTCTTCTAAAAGTAACCAAAAGGGATTTGGACACTGCTAGCAGACAGACATAGAACTGTCATCACAATAATAAAACACAGAAAATAAATGTAGAACAATCTGAGAAAGTCTAGCCTTGAAAAGTCAGCTTTTATCCTTCAGTTAATTAATTCTGGAGAAAATTTTTGATCAAATCTCATTTTTAACCTTGCTGTCAGTTGGTGAATTGGCCTGTTTTTCTCAAGTAGGTGTTGGCTGGTAGCAATGTCTTATCTTATGTCATGTATCTTCAAAGATTTCTATTTTTTAAAGGAAGACTTACACTGGGAAAGGACAGAAGGTCTTTTGAAATTACTGTACAATGCATATATTTAAGTTTACTTGCAAGATGTTTCAAGACGTGTGTGCCCCACAATGGGGTCTCATGAAAGGTTTTTTTGATTTATCACAAAAGCAACAATTTGAATGTCCTTTTCAGAAAGGGCAGCTTTTTGTAGAACAAGTTGTTTCATAAATACCAAGCAAAGTCATTATTTTTGTGTTCTTAACCCAAAACTTCTATGTTTTGGGAGGGAGGGAGGAGGAGAATACTGGCCAGCTAGTACTTACTACTGAAGAGAATTACTTTTGCTACTGTGAGAGGGACAGGATACTTATATCTGGAAAATAGCTCTTGCAACTACTTTGTAAAATGATTCAGAATTACACTGCAGATTTGTTTCTATACTAAACATCAGCATGGACATGCTCATATTTTACAGAGTGAAAACAAGCATGCATTTTTCTCTAGAGGACTGTGTTGTGGGAACATTTGTGTTACAAATGTGACATTTAATTTCATACGCTTTGGGTGCTTTCTGGAAACTGACCCTGTACCCTGGGTTTGAAATTTATTACACATTAATTGCAGCTTTGTGTTTACACACAGCATAGCAGGCTATCTAGTACTTATATTTTTGTTAAGAAAAATCTTCTGGGAATGTGAAACACTGGCTTTGGCAGTTCCTTTACCAGGAGACAGAAATGCAAAAAACCACATGCAAGTTAATCTGCATTCGAGCTCTGTCAAATGTTGGATTGTGAGTGTCCATTATGCTTACCCAATTACTATTTTTTGTGAGGGAAGAGTAGAACAACAGTGCTAAAATACTGCATAAAATTCAAAGTTAGCAAATTTTTTACAGATAAAAAAATGTCTTTGCAAGAACTTTCTTCAAATTTTATAGGGTACAGACAAATAAAAACAATGTACAGACAACTTAAATAATGTGTAGATTATTTAGGCCTTTGTATTATTGCTAAGTGAGGACATTTTCTGCATGGTTCTATGAGAACCCCTTGTTGAGAACAAAAGATTTAAACAAGGCTTACCTATTGACAGTTACTTTTGCAGAGGCAAACTTGATAAACTCCCATCTTTTCAAAGGAAATTTCAGTCTTGGATACAGAAATTTTATTAAAAGTTAAGATTCATCTCCTGTAAGCCAGCTGCAGGCTCTCTGCAAATATACCCTGAGACACTGTACACCTTGGATCCTTCTACAGAAGACCAGAAGTTTTAATTCATGCTTTATAAATGTTGGTCAGGGTACTTGTCTTTTCAATCCTTTTCCATAATCTCTTCCTCTGTGAAGTTCCAAGAGTCAGTTTTTTCCCATATGAGGGTCAGGGTGGATGAACACAGAGCCAGAGCAGAAGTGACAGATGACTCCAGTAACAAGATGTGGCCCAAACTCATGGGTTGAACACAGGCTGAGGACTTCAAGAGCTCCCAGCCTTTGAGATGCTGGTCCCTACCACTACCTCAGTACCTCAATGCCTCAGAGCAGCTCACTGGTGCAAACTGCTCTGGCTGTGACTGCTCAAAAATAGAAACTTAGACCACCACATACAAATTCCAGAATCGATATTTTTATAACCAGACTTGGTACAGAAGCCAGATTTATTGTATTTTAGTGAGTGCTAAAGATGACCCTCTCCATGGTCATTGCTGTCAAACAGCAGAATGGTTAAAACACCGTTAGAAAACCCGGACATCCATCTCCATCATATTTGCTACTTGGCTGCTACCAACCCTAACCCTTCCAGTTAAGCTTAGGAAGTTAGTTGCAGAATAAACCGATTTAAAAAATTGCCGTAAGTTTTATTCTAATAAAAGATTAAAATGTTTTTGTTTTGTTGTAAACACAATAGAGCATCTGAAAGGTTATTTTTTCTGAGTGACAGCTGAAAATCCATTATCTGTAACGTGCAGCAGAAATTTTACATCCATGCTCATCATAGCATTAAAGGCCTGAGAAAAATCTATCCAGTTCAGTGACCTATTATCCATGCTATTTGATTGGATATAGCCAATGCTTTTTTGTTTGGATAAAACTCAGCTTTAAACATTTTTAAGATTTCTTTACCCTTTTAAGGGAAATACAAAAGATTTGCTGCACTACAGTTGTATATCATGCTAGAATGATATGGTGGGAATCATTTAATATGCATTGCAAAAAAAAAAAAAAAATCTGTTCCCTATACATCAAGGGAATCAGTACTTAAGAATTAGAATTGTGAAAATATGGAACTTGCAAAGTACTTTAACAACTGAAATGGAAATGCTAAGGTCCACAGTTTTGAAACACGGCAGCACCTGCAGATACAGAAAGGAACATTGTGGAATTTCAAAAGTCCCCACACGTTTTCAACCCCCATTTCTGTCAGCATGAATGTCATGCTGGACACATATATCTGTACCTTTAAGCTTTGGTCCCTCTATTCCTTTGTTTGTAACATAATACCTCTGCACAGAAACAGTCCATATAGAAAACAGGGCAACTTCTCACACCCTCTTATTCCAGGGTTTCTGCAGCCTTTTTCCTTGAGCCATTGGTCTGCCTGGATCTGAGAAGGCTCAGGTGGGGGCTGCTCTGAAGGAGCAAGGGCCAGCCCTGCAAAGCACTGTTTGGCAGCATTATTTGCTCTGTTGTGTACAGCAGCAGCTTGTCCTCTGACAGGCAGCAGCTCTGCAGGTTTCGTTGACTGTGGCTACAGGGAAAAAATCCCAAATGGTGATGGTTTTGGCTGCAGTCATATTGGGAGGAGCTCAGTTATTCCCCTTCTCTCCCCTACTGAGACTGGCAATGTGCACCTTGGAAAGGTACTGTCCTTGTAAATGGACATGGATGCAGTAGTACTTATTAGGCAGAATACAGAATACAGTTTTGAGAGTATGCTGTATTGATTATGGATGAACTGCAATGATATCAATGAAACTGCCTTCACTACTGACTGCTTCCCGTTGTGTAAGATAAGACCATTCACAGCTAAAAGCTGTTTCTTCATCTGTCTTCAGGGGCCAGAATCATGGAGACACTTGTGCACCCACTAAAATCAAACTGGAGTTATGTCTAAAAATTTTCCACAGTCAGGCTGTTAATGACTCCAGAGCTCATAAGCAGTCTACTGATGTTATATTTAGCACATTATGGCAGTATATAACAATAAGATCTTTACCCCTCCACTTAGACTTTCAGTTTTTAAGGCACACTGTTTATACAACTCATGGATAAATTTTTCAGTGGGTGAGAGCGTATTCAAGAAGAGATTAATAGGAGAAGAAAGACAAACAGGTTGCAAAAGGGATTTGGATTTAGGGAATGAGAATCTCAACAAGGATACAGAACCATAGAAACTCCCTTAAAATTTCCATTTAACATGTTAATAAAGGACTTTAAGTACAGAAGCATCCTGAGGGAACAAAACAGATGCAAATATTAAGAACAAAGTAGTAGCTAACCTTCAGGTTTTGGATTAACCTGTGCCATGATTCAAGAAAGTCCATGAAAGCACATCAGCTACAGTCTCTACTCCTTTCCTTTCTCCAGGTCCACATTGCAAAGGACAATTTAATACTCAGGCTAAGAGGCTTAAGTATTGGCTTTTACACAATTTTACTGCTTTTCTGTCACCAGGGCTACAGCTATGATGACTACTACTACTGGTAAAGAAATAAAAGTTCAGCTTTTGCTGAGTGCTTTGAAGTATTTAGGCAGACAATGCAATTAAATGAAAAAATAATCATCAGTTTCTCCTAAGGAATGTAACAGAAAAATCTAACACAATTCAAGGTCAACATTTCATAAACAGATTATATAATATTCAGTGGATATGACAGAAGAATGGACTGGTAAAGCAGGAAGTCAGAAGTGACTATTATTAGATATCTTTGCTCAGTAAAAAAGCAATTTCTGATTGGAATGTAAGCAATACTGGAATTGAATTATTTTTATTTACCCCAAAGAGAAGACAAAAAAGTAAGTTCAGGCAAGAGAACTGCAAAATTAATTGTCTTTACTGATGGCATTTAATGCTTTTTGTAACTAAATTTCAAAGCATTGGAGAGTTCACTATCACTATCATATTCATTTTATAGACATGGAAATTGAGATACAGGATCAGAACAAGGAGATTACAAAAAAATATGTATCCAAGAAATTGCCAACACTGAAGAACAGATTGTGGAACCAGCAGGCAAATGGATATAAAGAAGAGAGGGAGTGCACATGTACGCCATACTAAGCAGCCCACACAGTTGTTATTTGTCTATTATCCTCCACACATAATGATCTCCCTTAGAGCAAAACGGTAGTCATACAAATCTCTATCTGTTCCTTATTGCACATAATTGTTTTCATTTATTTGATAAAACAGATTTAAATTACTGCTGCATTGTCAGATTATGTTTCTCTGGCCTATTTAATCAAATGCATTGGCTAAATCTGTGTCAGGCGACAATTTTGCCTGGTTGGATTTAATGTGACTGTCAGACATATAGGCCATTTCACCATAAGTATGTAATACCATTCCAAATTCCCAAATAGCTGACAAGTGCACAAAAGGTATATTTTCAGTTCAGCAAACTTGCTATCATCGCTTCTGTTTTTTGTTTATTGTGCAAACCCAATGACATTCAGTATTTCTCTACAGTTGATAATTGCTGATTATGGATGGAAAAGTTATCTCATTGTCAACCATGGAATCAAATGAATTGAAAATATTCCATCAAGCATTTAACGAATGTGTAGGAAAAAGACAGACTAAAAATAACAATGAACATGTTCTTTGCATTGAAAGATCATTGGCAGAAGTAAATCACAAAAAATTCAGATCCTTATTGCTTAATCATATCACATTTCATTAACCACAGCTGCCAATTGTCTTGTGCAATGTGAATTGCTTTTCATAATGAAAAAAAATCATAGGCTGGAAATCAGTTTCACTAAGATGCAGTGTTAGGATGCAAATATTAATTTCTGAATTAATTCATAACAGAGGGCTTGGCCAACCTGAGCTAATCACACCCCTGGGGTCCTCTAATCCTCTAAAGCTGATTATCTCATGATTGTCACACCCACTGGGAGTTGCCTTTGTCATTAGCAAATTCAAACCGTAGTTAAAAAAAAAACAACTTGTTTTGATGCTAAGGTTGAGTAGTGAATAGCAGCTCCAGCTCTAATCCTTTGGCTGGCTGACAGGAGGAAATGTACTCTAGTATGTGTCGTTGCTCCCTCAGAATTATTGAGAAAGAGCGAACAGCTACCAAGTCAGGTGGGAAGATTATATACTGAGAAGACAGGTTTGTCCCACCAAACTTAAAGCAGATATCCGTAATAAATACATGCTATTATCTTTTTTTCCCATTCATTATTTTCTGAGTTTGTTTTGATGGAAAATTAGCATCAAGACATGAAGATATTTGTGCAACAAAAATTGTGAATATGGTTGTACAACACATTTCATGACATCCTCAACAAAATCTGTATTCTATCAAGACTGAACAAGATGCAGATGGAGCAGACAAATTCACAGCATGCATGTGAAACAACTGGAAGTGAACAGGTGACATCTGTCTCCAGAAGGTACTTCTTAATGCTATTTACTAGATTACATCAGTAGAGAGCTAAAGTCAAAGTTTAGAGCACACTGCTGCTGCTATTACACATACACACACAGCCCCATTGTGGAGGAGTTTCTCCATGTGAGATAATTTTAGTTGTGTTCTGTGAAACTCATGTTATATAAACACTATAAAATTTGAATCTGTGTCAAACTGCAAAGTTGTGCAGGAAAGCTGGCACTGAGGGTATGATTTCAATTATTCATCACAATTGTTCAATTTGCATTGTTTTTGTGCCCGCATTTCCAAGCTGCTGGAACTTGCTTGATACATTAGCTGTCTAACCACTGTATTTAAGTGCAGGATAGTGACTTACCACTTCCTAATCCAAACACTACTTATGTCTCATTTGAACTGTTTGCATTTCTCATAATGACTCTGTATTTGTGGGATTCTTTGTTCTCACTGTTCAATTTAAATAAAAAGCCAATAACTGTAGGTGGGCAGAGATGTGCCTTCACTTGCAGGTATGGGGTGTGCTAGAAGGTGAATTCTATTAACTTTTGCAGCTGGTATATGAGAAAACTGCTGGTACTTGTCTGAAATTCTTAGAAATACTAGTATGACATGGTTTCTGTTATTTATTTTGAATCCATCCATACCTTTAAGGTTTCACTCAGCTGTAGTGCCCAAACTATATTGCAATATGCAGTGAGTCTTGCTTAGTGCAATTCACACTGATCCCCTGAAGTTTGCATTATGAGATTTAATTCTCCTTCTGCAAGAAAACTTGGAAGGGGCAACAAAATGCATATTTTGGGAAAACATGTAACGATGTGGAATGTGCATAGCATGGCTCATGATGTTCCAGAAATACAAAGAAGTGCAAGATCTGCTGTAAAAGTTTAACTTTGTGTAGTTTGCAATTTATTTTGCATGCAACCTGAAACTTAGGCTGTTAAATTTGTGTTCTTTCTTGAATGAGCTGAGAAATTTTTACCAGACAAGTTAAAATCTATTCCACCTCACATACTGATAATCTGTTCTGTGTCTATTGCTACTGCATGCACGCTGCTATTCATGTGAACGTTTGTACTTCCCTCAGGTGTGCTGTAGGGTCTGTATCCCATGGTCCACATTAGACATGCATGCTGAGAAATCCAAGCTGCACAAAGAGAAATTTGCACTGAGTTTCCTGTGAAGGTACCACTTACCTCTCCCACAAGGTACTCACAACATGCACCTTCTATGAAATTTGAATTGTAAACAGGAGGTTAGATTTTACCAAAACAAAGGTAGCACTGCAGCAAAATATGTGCTCAAAGTACACAAAGACACAGATGCACACACAGACGATAAAATCTTGAAGAAACTATAGAATTTTACCAAAGCTCTACCTACAATGGTAGCAAGGTTTTTCCTCAGATCTTCCTGATTCTGCATGAAATTGGAAATGTTGTTTCATATAAAATATTTTAGGCATATTTTTGTTATAAGCTTTTAATGGGCTTGACAATCATAATGAAAGTTTTATAAATTGAGTTTATTCTGGAAAGTTTTACTATTACAATTTCAAACCCAGTGCTGCCAATCTCCCTAAGTCTTTATATGTATGCTATTTTCATGCAGCCTCAGCTCCCTCTTGCAAACACATATGGAATCCTTTAAACTTTAAGTAAATTACTCATGTTAAAATTGAAAAGCAAGAACTGAAAATGCAAGGCTTTTATGCACATGGACCAAATAAAAACCAGCCACCACTGGCCACAGAAAACTTACTTCTTTAAATTGTTTTACAGTGACAGAAAAGCTTCTAGGCTGGAAGTGATGGAGAAATACGAAATACTAAATTCATTGACTTAAAAAATGTATCTTTCAAACAAGTTATCGATTTATTCAAAATGATCATTTTAAGAGGCTGCTTTACCATGGATTTTATAGGGTAAGCTAAAAAAACCTGCAAAAAAATCTAAATCTCTAGGATCATGTAAGAAACTGGTATCAGAGTGTATGCATAATCTGAATTTAAAATAGTGTGTATTTTTCCTTATGTAGCACTTTGTTGGATTTATTTTTTAGAATTTACATATCTGAAGCAAACTATTCTTTATTGTATGTTAATACAGTGTGAAATTTTAATGGGAAATGAGGACATCTACATTAGTGTCATATGACAGTGAAACAATTGAGCTGTAAGAACTGAACTTACAGTTGTGTTGGTGAAGAACTCAAGTCTTTTCCTTTACTTGCCAGTGATTTAATTCTTCAGCTTTTTTTGTAAAAATTGTTATTTTTCTGATTGTTTTAGAATCTAAATCTTCAAACTGTTTTGATCATTAAAACTTGTAAATCTCTTAGAAACTTTTCAAAATATTCTTATGCAAGCTTATTCTAGAGAGTGTAGAATGTGTGTGTGCAAGCACACGTGCTTGTGTGTGAACATATTTCCCTCAAGGTGTCACCAGCAAAATGAACTGTTTGTCTTACAAAGTATGACCGAGCTTTTTACAATGTGATTATAGAGCAGAAAAGAGAAATGGGATTTTAAAAAACCCTCTCACTTCTTTTGAAAGCTGTGTATAAACCAGTAATTTAGCACGGAGGGAGGAAAGAATTTTGATAGATAGGACAGGTTTGGGCAAAACATTTTTTTTTTACAGATTTTTTGTTTTGAAAACTTTTATCAACATCATTGCAGCACTCTGTGTCACCTGTTTTGTATCCAAGACAACTGATCTGAAATATCTCTAGCAGTTCATGGGTGAGCATGAAGAGATGGATACGGTGTTCAGCCGTGACATGTCGCATTTCCTTAAAACATGCCTCAGGGAGAGAAAAGTCTTGTGATAAAATTGAAACAAGTCAACACTGTAGCAGAGTGCATGACTCAAATGGAAATCAGGTGGTAAAAACATCTTTTAAACCTGTGAATGCACTAGTTGTATTTCCTTATATTTATTGTGGCAAAACAGAGGCCTTGCCAAAAATCAAGCTCACTCTGTGTAAAGAAACATATTTTCTTGACTCCAAAGGAGAGGGAGAGCTTGATAGCTTATACTGCATACTCTATAGAGAGTTACATGGACCCTATTGGCTTCTATAATATTTTGAAAATGCATTCACAATAATATTCTATTTCCATGCCTGTAATGTCAGTGGGAGTCCTGGTAGTATGCTATTTAGGCACACTGAGAAAATAATAGGATTTACAATAGCTGGCAATTTGTTTTCTACTGCCACAATGTCTGCTTTTGTTACAGTCTTTGTAGCTCTTGGAATTTTCTTTCTGGTTATTCTCTTCATCTTTTCCACGGAAACACTTCTTCAGTGTGAATCGCTTCAGTATGAATTGGAGTGGCTTTGCTGCCATAAGTTTTTATTACTAGAACTAATACAAATAGTTCAAATGTTTTTTCCAGAAATAGTCATTCACATTTTTAATGTCTGTGGGGCTGATGGATGGTCTCACCAGCAGTACTAGCACACTATTTCAGAAGGCAGAGAATATTGTCAAATCCTGGTAGCATGCTTATTGGTTGTCTTTTCTTCCTTAATAACTTCCAATTACTGGAGGGAGCCTAGCCTCCAGGTCTTCCTTTACCCATTGCCAGGCCGTTTTGAGGACTTTTTTTTCATATGTGATAAAATAAGAAGGGAGGTCAAGGAAGAAATAGTATTTGTTTGCCACATCTTAAATCGAGAACTGTAGTCCTAAACTTCTTTTTGAAAGTCCAGTCCAATCCCATAGCAAATTGACTGTTGCTCTGGTCACCTGCCCCACAAGGATAATTTTTAATTGCTAACTATTTTCTTCAGGTTAATCAGCCAGAGCTGTCTTTCTACATGAATGCCCAACAGAACTCAATCCAGTGCTTGGATCCACAGACTTAGCTAGTCTCAAACTCAGACCTATCCAACTCCATCTACTGACCAAAAGATGCTTGCAGCCAGTGCCTGAATCCTAAAGGTGTGTTTCATTCTGTGGCCTCATCGTCTGACTCAGCAGCCAATTTTTCTTGATGGGCAGGGATGAGTCCAGAAGAACCTCAACAACTGAGCGTAAGGCTGGACTCAGGGCCAGCCTAATCAGATGGTGTTTGGGAGGCTGCTAACTGAGCTCCTGTGGGACACTGTGGGACACAGCATTTGGTCCCAAGGCTGGGCTCCAGACAGGGGGCCCAATGGCACAGTCTCAGAAGTGCCCACTGTGCACTAGGGAAAATGCATTCAAATATTCTTTCTATACTCAAGAAGATAGAAACACATTTAGTAAAAGATGATTATTAGAAGTTAATTTGCTGTATTTTTTTCTGCCAAATTACCAATTAATGTAGCTGGAAAGAAATATTTTACAGATGTATAATCAAGCCCTGAAAGGAGCTAGAGCTTCATTTGAAGCCTCTAACTATTAATGTATTAAATTATCATGATGTATCTTCAGCTGATTATATCAAGCACTCTTGTAGAATTTGAGGAAGTAGTAATAAATTAAATGATAAATGACTATTGATTATTTTTAACTTATTATCCTCTAGATTTTGATATGAATATTGCCAACTGATGCTGAGATACGGCGAACATAGGCAATGGTTTCAAACAGATACTTCTGCATAATAACTGTGTATCAGTGTTGCATTTTTCTCCATTGCTAGGGCATGATGATTTATGGCAATTCTTTTTAGGCATGTATGTATGCACATGTACACAATAACAAGGTCCCTTCAGCTAACTAAAAAGTTTTCGTTCTTCTCTTGAGGATGTTCAGTGGGAGGTACAGAGGAGGACAACGAAGACGAGAAGAAGTACAAGCAAAATCCCTCACACCTCATTGCCTCATCATGCCTCTTTTAAGCACCAGACCCTATGTAGTTATTGCCAGAAAAACTATTTTAATTTTTTTATTTAATTAATATTTAAATTGTACTGTTTTTAAGGGATCATTTGTCACCTTCTCTTCCGTCTTTTTTGCCTTCTGGCACCCACAGAGTAACTGAGTGTAAGAGGCAGCAAGTATGTGCTTTCCCTTGGGTGAGATGCACTTGCTTCAAAGAGTAGGGAGTTTCCAGGTTTGCCGTTTTCATTTCAGAAAAAAATCACTCCCACAGAATAGGCAATCAACATTCAACATTCATTTAAACATTAAACAGAGTGTACCTGGGTACATGGATATATATGCACCACAAAACAATTGCAGGAGTCGAATGTTTAAAGATCTGAAAGTCAGAAATTACACAGACAACACTTTTTGTAAAGTATAATTACAAAAAAGTCTTGAAAATGCTACTGTTGGCACACAAGTCATGGTGGTAACACTATCCTACACAAAGGAATACCATTCTAATCAGCAGTTTTCTTGATACAAAGTCCTTTTTTACCAAAAGCATTTTGTTTATAGAAAACTGCTACCAACAGTAGGTTTTATTTAATGCAGAAAATTACCAGGATAGCTAATAGCTTCTATGATACCTAAAAAGTAATATTTGTATTACTACAGTAATTCAAATAAATATAAAATTTCTTATTAATTTTTGGCACAATAAATGCAATGATTTTACAGTACATAAGGGTGTTTTATTGGCCATTACAAAACTCCATTTCCTTCCAGATAGCTCCCTGAAGCTTTGTCCTCCAGTTACAGAAATATTCCTGAATGCATTTCTAACGACTCACAGGTCAAATTACCTAAAAAGACCATTTCAAAACTGACTTTTGAAAGTGGCCAGCTACATGACTCTGTTTTCCCTAGGAAATTCAGCCTGGAAATGCAATCACAAATCTAGGTTTCATGGCTTGGTGGGAAAATATCTTTGCATCCTACTTGTGCTAGGCTGTCCATATAATCAGCTTTTAATAGGGAGGGAGAAGCAGATGCAGGAAACTACTCTCCCTTGAGAGGGAGTCTTGGGTGGCTCCTGCTGGTTCCGTGGCATCAGAACACTTCTGTGCAGCAGCGGAGAGACACTGCAGTTGTCACACCAGCAGCAACACTACACAGGCTTCACACTATTCACACTATTCCATTGTCTGTGGCACAGTCCAAGCCCACAGTTTTGGCTGTGTTAGGTCCTTGCACATAATCAGCTGGAGGACATTGATGTGTGATGACTGGGAATGAAAATGTAGAGGATTCTGAAATAACACGGAACGAGTCAACTTTATTAAAGGATAGCAATCACATACACTCTAAGGGAAGTACAGGTAGGATGTAGATGGATAGAACAGTCATCCAGTTAAAATGGAAACAGTTTCTGAAGGATGAGGTCTAAACTAAAATCCCTTTTGCTGTCATTAGAGGAAGCTGTAAAGTTAAATCTGACAAAAAGGTTAAGCAGCATCAACTGAAATTTGATTTCATGTATATCACGTCAAATTACGTATCACAAATAAGATTTACTACAAGTTTTGTGTTCAGAAATCATTTGTGAACATATTTTCTCTATTTGTAGGCATACACCAAATTGCTTCTATGTAAGCATACTACAGTGCTCTGCATTGTTTGCAAGTCCCTCATATAGACTATTCATAGCATGATTATTTAGCTCACAGGCCAAAACTTCCATTCTTGAAGGATGAATTAGAATGTCCATAAAAAACAGAGATGAAATAATAAAGAAAAATACACCTTTCATATGTATGTCCAGATGACTATTTGTATTTTCTTAAATTTTAGTAAATATTCAGAAACTGCATATGCAAAGACTAGACAAAAAGGTGGAAGTAAATACACTCTAATGTTTGTTGCTTAAGTCAATAATAAAGGCCTGGTTTTTAGCTATAACCCTAAAAAATTCACAGAGAAAAAGTCATGTAGAAGTATTAAAATTTCCCAAAAGTAAGGCAAAAAGACCATTGAATATAATTAGTAACCTTTGGACTTAAAAAAGGAAACATCTGAAATACTACTTAATTTCATGCAGAAAACAGCATAATAAAAAAAGCTTCACGAAGAAAATGAAAATACACAAGGCAGCAGAATACAACTCTGAAAAACTTAGGCAGCTCAAGGGAAAACTAACTTCAATGCAAGCTGACATGACTTAGGCTCCATAGCCTAAATGGTGTACTTTCTGCAAATGAAGATAGAACCAGCATCATTTATGAACAAGGACAATCTGCTAGAGAGAAACTGCAGAGACTGAAGAGAGAGGTTGCAGAAAAATATTCGAATAATCATCTAAGAAAACAAAAGCAATTCCCTGAAAAAAAGAAACTTTATCTGAATCAGAACCCACTAATAATCCAGGAACGCTTAATTTATAGAAAGGTCTTAAGGTAAATCTAAAGAGTAAGCATCAAAAACTGCCAGAAATCCTTCCTTTGTCCCCCTGTCAGTCCTTGGTTACAAAGATGCATCACCTTAATGATCCTAATCATCATCAATCAACTTTAATCACCACCTATAGTTAGTGATTCTTTTGAATTTTAACTTGGAAGCCATGAAAATGAAATCAATTATTCTACATACCAGAACAGCTTTTTTTTTTTTTTTTGCAATGTGTAATTATCACCTTCAGACCCATGTGAAAATGCTCTGGCCAGAAGGAGAAAAAGTAAAGCTAAATGACAATTTCTTACAAAAAGGCTTGAGAAAAGTAGCGCAGTGATTCTACTGAAAAATTAAAAATATGGCAATTTTTAAGAAGTCTGATGAGTCAGAAGGACATTTCTGAAAAGGTGTCCTATTCTACAGAAGAGATTTAAATATCTTCTGGTTAATGTGTAAAACCTTGCAAGGCAAAATTAAAGACATTTATCTTATTCAGTACTTACTAACTTTTGAAATAATAAGTAGATTCTATGACTATCATCAGCATTATAACCTAATGTCCTGTTTTAAGTTCAGAAAGAGAAAAAATTATTTCCCTATACCAAAGAGCTTTATGAATTTGGGTAAATCAGTGAGACATGACATCAACAGTTCTTGTCATTTTTCCTACTTTTTCTTGTTTGCTATACTGTCTTACATCTTTCACTAAGTATGAAACAGTGGAAGCAATGAAAATCTTGAAAAAGTAGCTGGCTTACAAAATATTATAATCTAATGTCCACCTCAATAAAAATCAAGATTGCAATAGTTCCTATGAATAAAAGCCTTGTGGATGATAGAGTTAGCTCTTTCTAAGGGCTTGGGACAGACTTTTCCTGGTCACAGTGGCTTTGTTTCCTTCCTGAAGGAAATGACCTCAAAGCAGTGGTAGACATGCAAAAGGTTTTTGTAAGGAGCATGAAACATGTATTAACTGCTCATGCAGTGTGACATCTCACCTGCTGTTATTCATTATTATGTCCAGTAACGGGAATAGGAAATGCTACAATTACAACCCCCAGCCCCCAACAGATCCTTCACCCAAAGTTAGTGGAATACTGCTGTGTCTGCTGGTTTGTTTCCATTCAGTTCCAGGGGGTTGTATAGCCACTAGCACACTGGGAGGGATAAGAACCAAAAAGAAGAAAAAAAGAGTCCACAGCACACAGGATCCTTCTGCAGCTGACATTCTAACAAGGAGATGACAGCCAGGTACCATTTAAAGCAACAAAACTGTTCAGGAGACGTGTGCACAGCAGAAGAGCTGGGTATGTGTATGTAGTTGGTGCATGCAAATGAGAACTGAAGATAGAACCAGGGTTTTCCATTATCTATGAAACTTAGATAAACATTTCCTTTAAATAAAGCAAACCAGTTAGATAAAATCCATCCTGGCTTGAAGCAACCCAAAACAATGGGGCTAATGTCTTCAGATTCTTTACCTTGTTTCCGGCACTGACATGAAAAAAGTTGCACAAATTTTTACAGAGTTTTTAAGGCATATTTTGGTAGTTTTCTATTAATAAGGCATTATTACAACATTGCTATAGCAACCTAAAAGTTATAGTTGAAAGAAATTTTCTAAGCCTTTCTACCTAGGTGCTTCTAACTTTCAAAGCTTTTTGAAAATGCTTTAAATTGCTCACTGGTTTTGTTTAAATATTTCAAGTCTATTGTTACTAGAAAACACTTTAGAAAAGTTTTTTTGAGAGGGACAAATCAGTGTGTATGAATATCACACCTTGCATTAAGAGGTATGTTCAGAGGATGAAGCAGTATTAAAGGAAAAGGGTATAGAGGCAGATGTTGAAATTATAAGTAAGGCTGTAAGTTTATACAAAAAGTGAGTCAGTAAATTAAAAATTGTTATGTCCTTAACACCTGTAATACTGTCCCAAGCAGAGAGGTTAACATACTACAGAGGGCACTATTAAATGACTAAAGTAAGCAGCATACACAGCAATACAAAACACCATGTAAGCACAAGGTTATTTTGGGAAACACTAGCGTGTACAAATCCTTATGCTGACATAGGTCCCAATTTACTGTGGCAGAAATGCAGCAGAGACGAGAAGAAAGCCCACAAGCCTGCCAGTGGGAAGTTTTCCCTTCTACAGGTTGTTTTCACTCAAAAGTAACAACAGTTTTCATCTCCAGACCTGTATTCAGGGCCAAACAGATCAGCTCTGTGGCACTCCTTGGCTACCAGGTGAAGCAGCTGTACTTTGTCTGAAGCCAGACCTGTGTGGAGATTTCTTCTCCTCCTCCATGAAAGGATCCATAGGCAAGGTGGAGTAATCTAGAAAGGCCATTATTTTTCTTATCTGTAAGGGCTGCCTTGAACATAAATTGGACATTCTCACAGCTGACATTTTCCTTTCTGGCTAAAGAAGAAAAATCTAATTTCCTCATGGATGCCAAATACTTAATTTTTTCAATCTTTGAGCCAATGTTGAATCATGCTGTTCTGGCCACAAGGAGACAATCATGACTGGAATCACAGGAATATACTTCCCTACTCCAGAACAGAATGAAACTATTTCTGATAGATAGGTTTCCTCTAGCACCTCCTCAGAAATCCTCCATGACTCCACAATCTCACAAGACAATGGCCTTATTGCTGCACTGCACTTAGGAAGGTGTGGTAATCTTAGGGCTAGGAAGTTTTTCCTGATGTCAAACATAAATCTCTCTTCCTGCAATTATGCTGAATTTATCTCTCGAAGATAAACGACTATGTTCAGCAGGAGATGATGTGTGGATGATGATGTGGTGACTTGTGAAGATACATCATCACTCCTCAATGTGCTACTCTTACAAGACAGGTGGTTTATATTTTCACTAGAGATCATTTAGTTGAAAAAACATTCATCTGAAGGGAGTAGTCCAGATTTTAATGAAATATAATTTGCTACTACTGATATTTTTTTCAGTTATACCCAGGCTATATTATACAATATTGTACACAGTATAATACAAATATACAATCTCATGGAGGGTTTTAGGGAACGTTTTCTGTTTACACATAAATTAGATCTCAAAGGAAAAAATGCAACTTTTTTTTTACACATTTAAAAACTTTTTTCCATATGTGCTGAACAGCCTACAGAAAAAGTCTCTTGTAAGCAGCAGATACATACTAATAAACAATAAAGACTGGAGTATTTTCAAACATCTGGAAAATTTGCATGGCATAAGTTTCTTGATTCCTTCGGAATACACCTAGAAAAGATTCTGCTTTCATAGCATTTGTTGACAGAAAATGATGATTTCCTATTTTAGGTGAATTAAGAATTTTACATTTCCTAGGGCTAAAGGTTTCTAAACACAGCTGTTTCTAGCATAATCGGAGAAGAAATACATATGGAGGAGACACCAACTAACATATTATGTTTCTTGCTGCTAAGTCAGTAGTTTATCAAAACATTTGACTTCTTTTCTTCAGGAAGAGTTGACCTGACCACATTTAATTGGTTAAATGCTTTCTGTTCAGCTCGTATGTGCTGGATTTTATACCTCTGGAGATTGATTAAACATGGAAAACAACGAATGAGAAATGTAGAGAAGAATATACAGGCTAGCACTGCTCAGCTGTGAACTGGAAAAGACTTCAAACTTAGGGGACAGAAGGAGGTTCAAACTAAAGTAAGCTTTTACATCAGAAAGAGTCAGTTCAATTTGCACATCAGTCCTCAAAGAAAACAGTAACGTAGGTTTGGCTGGGATAGAGAGGATGTGATCAAAGACATCAAAGTGTGATGAATGTAGACTGTAGCAATGACAATCTCATTTTTAATAAGGGTACTGAGGCTGCTGTTGTTGAAGGTCTAAATTCAGTCATTGTCTCAGCAGCCCAAAGGGATGATAGCAGCATGCAACACTGTGAATATAGTTTAAAAAAATAAAGGAGCTATTACATCCCAGAATCACAGCTACGTTTCTGCATTGAGGCAATTTGGCAATTTAGTGACACCAAAAGCTGACAAAGCAGGAGAGGCAACTGACACACACTGACACAGAGAACCATTGGCAGTACAACTGCTCCTGGCAGGGAATGTATATCCAGATCCAGACCTGCTGAAGTGTAATTGCAACTCCATGGAAATCAAACATTTAAACTGTGCAAATTGTGTCTGAATTAAATCTTTTGGGTTTTATACCAATTTTAAAGGAGTCTTCTCAATGTTTTTTCCCAGGATAACAGTATTTGGTCTAAGTGCTACCAACAGTATGGAAAGATGACAGTAACAGCAACTTTGGGATTCTTCATGGTTCTTCTGTGCTGCTCAAGGAAGTGCTAAATTCATAGAATTGTAGAACGGTTTGGGTTTGAAGGGACCTTAAAGATCGTCTAGGTCAACCCCACTTGGGGGATTCACTAGACCAAGCAGCTCAGAGCCCCCTCCAACCTGGCCTTGAACACTTTCAGGAATGGGGCATCCACAGTTTCTTTGGGAAAGCTGTTCCAGTACCTCACCACCCTCATAGTGAAAAATGTCTTCCTCATATCTAACCTAAATCTACCCTCTATCAGTCTGAAGCCATTACCCCATGTCCTGTCTCTTTATGCCCCTGTAAAAAGTCCCACTCCAGCTTTCTTGGAGGCTCCTTTAGGTACTGGAAGGTGCTCTAAGGCCTGCTTGGAGCCTTCTCTTCTCCAGGGTGAACAACCCCAAATCTCTCAGCTTGTCTTTAAAGGACAGGAGCTCCAGCCCTCAGATCATCAGCTGGTGAGTCAACTGATATGATCATTACTTTTTTCCCTGGCTAAAATGAAAAGTCCTAGGGATTCAGCTTTCACAGTAATCTATACAGAGCTCCATAAAACAGGAGTATGTTCTGGGTTAATTTTCGTCATGGAATATTTCATACAGCTTTTTACCTAGAGAAAGAATCTTCAAAGGAAAAGCAAATTAATGACTGAAGATGTTGGCTGACAAGGGGCATGTTTGTAAAAACAAACTGGTTTTAATTGAAAAGATTTTTATTAACCACTTAGTTAACACTGACTCAAAATACAACTCACTGTTGTCCCCCTCTTAGGATCTAGTCAGGCCTTTTTCCCTGCAAACCTGTCCATGAAATTCTATGGTGTTGAAGAATTTTTGCAAAGTCAGAGAACAGATAGCAGTTAAAATTAATAACTAGTCACTTATTGTGAAGAAGGTTATATAGAAAAATGCTTGCTGTCATAAGTGTTAATTTATCACTTGCATGACACCTAGGGAACACAAGTATGCTGAAGCATGAAAACAGTGCACTGGAGTTAAAACATTTTCATTTCTTCCCTTTTTTCACTCCTTCGAGATATATGATGTTGCTACTGAAAACCTATTCATATTTGGAACCAGATCAGGTCTGAAACATGTTTAATATATTCTATATGAGGAAAACAAATAACTAAATAAGAAAAGTCATTTATTTGCCAAACCCCCACAGCAATGGTATAACTTAAGCCAGTGTAAAATGTTACGAAATAAGAACTGTGACATTCCACACAGGTGTAAATGAATAATTACACGCAGGACACAGAGTGTACAACAGACTGCACAGGATGCAAAATAAGTTCCCATTTTTACTCAGATTAATATTTAACTGTCACTAAATCCACCTAAGTACAATTTCCATTATTTCCATATCCTTGGGTTTAGTTTAGTTTGTGTGTCTGTGTGTGAAAATATCTCACATGTACTCACTGCTGCTATACACATCAAGCAAAATAGGGTGACTTTCACAGGTGCATCAGGAGTCCCCCCGGAATATTTGTAAAAAATTATCTTTAAAAACCCCAGATTTTTATTTTTTAACATGTTTTCTGGTCTTGTCCAGTACACATTCCTGGCCAGGAGTGATTCCCTGCCATTTTTGTAGGACCTGGGCTCATTCACTGCAAGATGAGTCCATTCTACTGTAGACCACAGTCATTTCTCATCATTATACATGGCACAGATACTTTATTGCAATTTACGTCTTTTCAAATTATTTAGGTATTTTCTGCTTTGATTTCGACTGGTATATTACTTATCTTTGCTCATTATTTCTTAAAACGTTTCACACTTCTAAGTTCTTTATTCCTGCGAAATGCCTGTATTAAGAATTTCATAGTACTAAGTTAAGACTGAAATATTCCAAGAATGTGTTAAGGAATCTTCAATTTACTACTGTCAAAAGGCAGTGCAACTGAAAGCATGTGTTTTCTTTAACCTTCCTAAAACATATGTAACATATAGAAATGTTTCAAAACATTTTTCTAACTATAACCATTGCTTACTATTCCAGTGCAATATAGTGGTCAAAAACCCCCAAAGATGATGCCTTATCCAAGATATTTATTGTCTAAACAATACAATAGATTAAGAAACAAGTTCCAGCAATTCTATGAATATCTGAGCCCATGAAGTCTTCTTTCTATTAGAGTTGCACATTATGACTGACTGGTTTTCATACTCAATAACATTAATGATATACCATAAGTTCACTTCTTATTGGACACCAAAGAATACACACAGGAGAAAAATAATTTCAAGTCTGCACCTGTGGGAAAACCTAAAATCAAACTTTGCTTATGGAGAGGCCACAGAGGAGAGAAACCCAGACTAAGAATGTAATCTCTGTAATACCTAATACCTCAAGTCCCTCAGTTCTCTGCAGGGATTTTCTACTGTCTAGTAAAAATAAGATCAGACTGCATTCTTTCTTTTCAGATGAATACAAAATAAATTCCTTTTTTTTCTGTGTGGCCATCTTCTTTGATAAAACTTAAAGACACTTTAAATCCTTTACTCCTCTTCCACGTTTTGCCAAAGGCTTAAAAAGCACTTGTACGGTATAATCACAGACATTTTGTTTCCTCAAGAAAGCAGTCCTAAAACCAGATGACAGAAGAGCTAACAAGGAGCAGTTGGTTTATTATGGTGAGAGGTGACAAGGCTGGACAGGCAGGCATTCAAATGGGAAGAGCTAATCTGGAATGAAAGGTCAAATGAGGCAGTGAGGTGGGTGGCCAACCTGACACATGAGAACTTAAGAGCATGAAAGCAAACAAAGAGAAGGAAAGAAAGAAAGATGAAAAAAAAAAAATAGAGACGAGGAAAAGAAATAAATAGAGAATGGATGAGAATATGGAGATTAAAAACTAGCTTTTGGGAGAGTAAAGACTGACACTACTTAACAACTAACCCTCTGGACGATACCATCTCAAATTACTTGCAAGAACATTCATTCATCTTTACACAAATTATGTGAGGAAAAAGAGGAGGGCATCTCAGAGGAGATGTTATTCACTCAGTCCTTCCACTTCTCTGAGGAAACAGCATCTGCTCAGCACTTCCAAGGCAAGGAAGTGAAAACTAGCTTTGTATAACAGCTGCAGATGTAGACTGCCAGGAAGTCAAAGTAGTTCATTGCTTCTTCAAGAATCTAAAAATTCACAGCTCCTGTGATCCACTGGAAGCTTGTTGGGGGCTGTAACAAACAGTTTGAAGAATGCTCCTGTGGAGAATAGCTATTGTGGGAGCACAGAGGAATGATGCAAGCAATGGAACCTACAAAAGGAAGAAAAATCTATATATTTCAGGTGACATAAGAGATGGCAGTGATCAGAGGCTCTGGATGTCATTGATATTCTCCAAGATGGAGCAGAGAGGGCAAAAAGAAAGAATGTTGCATACTGAAGCTACAAGAATGAGAAGCTGTTCAGAATAGATATATGAATGATGCTGGAAAATAATCTCCAGTAAAAGAAGGCTCATGCTCCAGGATTGCCTTGGGAAAGAGGTCATGGTGAGAGAAGTTACGGAGCTCTGTGACAGCCAATGAGTAACTAATAATCAGTAAATGTATGTAGTCACTGACACTATAACTAGTTTGGAAATGTTATAAAAATGGGAATAATTTTAAAGATTACAATTAACCTGATCTGAGGATGAAAAGGTCTTTGGTTTTATTTAGCAATTTATTGTGAGTTTAATGTTAATTTAAAACCTAAAAATGCAACCGAATGATTTTAATTCCTTCCTGACATTGGTTTAATGAGGGCCAGGCCATCTCATCAGCTCTTGTACTCTCCTTGCTATTAAGAGCATTGTGATGAGTAGTGCTGAACATGATGTAAAAGCAATCCTCTCCATAACTGCCCATGCCCACCACACTCTCACAAACACATTGCTGGGGCAAATCCCATCCTGCATAAATGTGGAAAGGCAGACATCAAGAGAGGAGCACAAGGGCTACAGCTCTATTTGCATCATCTACCCCTACAGAGCTGAGATCTCTCAATTTCTCTATTGCATCTTTTCCAGAAAAAAATGCCATAGTTTGACCTTTCCTATAGCAGCTGCTACTGAACAGTCGTACAGCCCTCTCTTTTGGTGGCAGGAAAAGTATATTGTAAGAAGGGAAGAGGCAAGGTTGGCATCTCATTTTCAACTCTTGCAAAGAAATGAACTCTTTCCTTCAAAAGAAAATGCCAATTTTATTTCCAAAGAACAGTCCCACAAGGAGCCTGAAGATTCAAGTCTGAGGCCTGACTGTGTTTCATGGAAATGGGGAGGGAGGGCATTAGCAGTACTCCCCTGCCTTAAAATTAGGTATTTCACAACAACCCTTTCTTCTCCTAATTTTTAAAACTGATTATTTTCCAACACACTCTGAATTGACAGTACCTGTTTTTTAAATTACTTTGGCTAGATTATATAGCCATGGAAAAGACAGCCCAGAAGACACAGGTTATTCTGTATTTCCAACTGGTGGTCTCAATAAGCCTTAACGATATGATTAATGGTTCCAAGGACCCTGAAACATAAATAGGAACAATTTTCATTTTACAGATGAGGAAACTCAGACACAGAACAGTTCTGTGGCTCTGGGGTCAGAGTGTAGCAATGCTATCTATCTCGTCTGTCAGTCTCTGCTGCCCTTTCCCACAGTATATGATCTTCTCTCACAAATTAATAACCAATATTACAACAGGCCACAATTCTAAATTTGCTCTTTCCTTTCCCCAGACAGGGTTTACCTGACTTATTTCCTCTTCTCACTCTCCATTCTGACCTTTTCTGCTTCCCTCTTTTCTTCATTGATGCTTTAAGCTGAGTACATTGTGGGGATAGCAGAGCTAAAATAACGTTATACTTTACCCTGAAAGGTTTGAATGTTGTGATCATTCCTCTCTGTTCCTGCAAGGGGCTCAGAAGCCTTCTATGTCTTCTACTGTCTTGAGACTTACCCTTGAGTTTAGGAGAAACACTGTTCATAATGTAAAGTAGATGGCAGGAGAGAACACTGTCTGAAAATAAGCTGTTCCAGGCAGTGACTAGAAAACAAAGCTTTTAAATTGAATAATGATATTCTGAAACTGACCCAAATTCTTTGGAGGGCCAGCTTACAGAGGGAAGCAAACCTCTTAGATTCCAAGCAGCAGAGTAACTATTAGTGGACAGGTACACCTGAAGGCAGAGCAGAAATCTCCCCTTTCTAATGCTTGGCAGAAAAGAGCTATTTATTTTTTAGTTGGAAGTTCTGTTGTATGAGGAAATATTTCTAACTTAAGCACAGTTCTGAACAAAATACAAGTTTGCTTCTTCAGATGTGATCTTGGCAATCTCTCAGCTTCTTTGCCAGGTGCTGAAGCATTCTGTAGCAAAGGTGGACAGGCACCACCCCAGATCAGAAATAGGCATTTTGTACATTTCTAGAGAGTGCCTTTTCCCAGAAATCTGTCAATTTCTTTGAAAGATATTAAGCCCTGTGACTGCTGCATGGTTGCTGCCCACCAAAGAAGGTTGACCTATTGTGGTAAATATGCTCAGGTCTCCTTGCAGTACAGTCCTTCCACATTCACTGCAAGTTCTCCCATTCATTTCTCATTTTTGTTTTAAAGGGGGCAGAACCAGAGATCATCACTTGTTAGCCCTGAGACTCAGGCCCAAAAGCACTTCCTATTCTGCTGGACATTACTTGTATGGACTGTGCTTTTCGATAGCTCAGAATGACCCCATCAGTAGCATAGTAACTGCTAAGAAATAATGCAATGAAAAGAAGGTGCATTGCACTTTTAACTCTTTTTCCATGTACATGTTTACTTGTTGGGTGGAATTCTGTGAAAGATGAATTTGTGAATGTAAAGACTGACTTGACTGCTTCCTTGGTACAAGAAACCAGTGAAAAATAATGTATAATAAAAAGAGTTTTGTTTGTTTCAGAATTTCTTCATTGAAGGAGATCTCAAAGAAGTGTTTTAGCCAGAGCTATACTATTACCATAATACATCAATGTGAAGATTGAGAAAGATAAGTAAATAGAAAAAAAAATCTTTATTTTCTGGAGACTTAAAATGAACATTGCAAAATTATTAAATGGATATGAAGATACATCTGATTAATTGAACCATTTTGGTTCTATATCTTCTTTATCCTTGATTAGATGCTGAGACAGTAAAGTACCACACCAATACATCAGATATCTATATACTGGCTATTAGGAGATACCATCTGTAAAACATTGATGGGAGTGACTAGCTTTTTTCATAACAACCTTGCCATCTGTTTATATGTTGGCATTTAAACACTTACTTTTAACCTGTGCTCCAGTTCAACATTAAATTCGATTAATTTGATTGATCAAGATGTTCTCTCTTAACATTTCCACCAGTAGGATTAATATAGTCTACTAGCAAGAACATTACTATTTAAAATCATGATCAGCCTGACAGCAAAGGCCAGAAGTTCATTCTCACACATAGCTGAAAGAGAGACAAAAATAAGCAGACCTCAGGAATAATGATCTCCATTTAGCTAATTAATTAAAACAACGTAAGGTAACTTAGGAATAAGAATACCCCTGAGAGATTTTTTTCGTGGCTTTCAAGATCGTGGATACAGTACAAAGTAAAGTCATCTTTTGATGTTAGATGAGTGGAAGCAGCTTCACTGGCATATTTTTTTCTGCTGTTTTGAAGTTAGCACCATGTTCTTATTTGTTCTGTCATAGCAGTCCTCACTATTTTTATTTAGCCAAAAAGCACTCTTAAAACCACACTGTGTTAATATTCACATTAAATATTACTGAAAACACAGTAAATGGTAGTAAATGATAGCTGTTAGAAATTCCAGTATGAATAGGCAATACTGTAGTTAGTCTGATCCAAGCAGAACTGGCATGAATTAAGCTTGCATTTCCTGCACTTTCTCACCAGTGTTGCACAGAACACAGGAGCATCATTTCAGCTCAACTCCAGTTGGAGACATTAAAACACTTTAAACTTAGGCTTGAACTGACACTTTCATTGTGCTAATTATATTTTAAAATTCCACCTCAAGCTCCTGCCCCACTGCGCCATCTTCATGGATGGCATATTCTGTGATACACAAGTGCAGTCATACAAGTCTCCTACCTGAAGAGATGGAGTAGGTTAATTTACATATTTATTAAACACTGTAAGTAAAAGCACAAACTGTAGTGCCACACTGCATTGTGAAGGAGGGCTCCAGTGGCAGTTGAGATTGCTGCACTGGAAAACACACAACAGTCAGTCCGTTGACATACATGTGCATAAAGGTAGGGAAATGACACAATGGGCATTTAAGACAAAAAACATTTCAAAAATAACTTCGTTTGGCAGTGCAGCTGTGCTCTGCACGGGCACAGAGGACATCCTTGGTCTCATTCTCTGCTGGGAGTGCAGGAGAAACAGCACAATGGCTGGCCAGGAAGGACATTCATCCATCAGTTGCTACCCAGCCAGCTGAGCAGTAATGAGGGACTCCAGAGAGAGCCTGGTTCAGTTCTCTCTCAGAAAGAGAATGCTGCTCCAAACTGTAAAACAGAAATTCTCATTACAAAAGGAAACAAAAGCTCAAAGAAGAGTTTGCTCTTGAAACCATGGGACAAGACTAAAATCAGACTAGTCTCACACCTGCTAACCATAACTTCTTTCCTGTGCAAAAATTTCTGGCTGGTGATACTAAATGAGCTACTTGAAGATAGTCACATCTTGACACCACACAGATGGGGGTGATAAAAATGACTGTAACATTAAAGCAGCTCATTTCTAAGTTTGCACCACTTCACCACTCAAATGCTTCAGAGAAACATTTCAACATGCTGAATGATAAACAGAAGGCCTCCACTTGCCCTGAGGATTCAATCCTTTCTTGCTCTCAAGTTTTGCCAGTGTATTTCCAGGGCCTGACTTTTCATCTTAGATGGCTTTAGCTGCAATTATTTAAGACCTCACCACTCGGGCTTGCCACTTGGATATGACTGCTCCAGCATAGGAGATAACAAAGCAAATATGTGGAAGGTCTTAAGCTGGGGCTCCTCCCCTCTCAACCCTCACCACCACTGTGGGTGGAGGTCTGTTCTCCCACTGCAGCTGGAAACACTGGACACAAGTCCCACTGACCAGGGCACAAAAGAAACTGCTGGGAGTTGCAACACCTTCTTCTATTGTAGAGACTGCCTAGAGTCAGTCCTGCCCAGTTATTTGCAGAGGTGATTTACCATGATAGGGCCCTGACTTGACTTTCCTGTCCCTTTGTGGGAGGTTAGGGCTCCTGGAGGTTAGGGCTCCTGGACATGAAGGGAGTGGATAAATGCAGCTAATTTTTTGTTCCTAGTCAAAAAGCAGGATGCCACAAAGCTACTCCACAGGAGTTTTTGGTAATCCTGATCTTCATAAACTAAAAAAGGTATTGATTTTCTTTATTGCAAAACAGCATCAGTCAAGCCAGTCTTTATCCAGCGCAGACATGATAATGGGAAATATGTACGGGCCTTACCCTATAATTAGGGTGCATTCAGAAGTGTCCCTGGCTTTCCAGGCAGGCAAATGTAAAGCACTGTGACTCATCACTAGAAGGTGTGATGGCTCTCGGGAAATTTGTAAGATTTTCTTTAAATGCTGACAGGTTCTTTCTTTGATGGGATGTCAGAATTTGAAGAGCCTGATGGGGACTGAAGTGTCAAAATGCTGATAAGCCAGATAAAGCTCTTTGTGCCAATTGTCACCAGCCCTAAAGGCTATGAAGGAAATCTTTTACTCACCTAACCCCAGGGAAATAAATAGGTTAGTCAGACTGAGGCAGTAAGGAGCTGTCCAGGATCCTTTTTCTTAATAACACACTCAGGATGGACCAATTTAGTCATGTACTTTTTAATTATTACTTTTTAATAAAAACATCCATCAGCTTATGAATAATATCTGCCTCATGTGTATGTTTCTTTCTGACCTCAACTTGGTCAAGCGAATTTGGCTTTATAATTACCTTGCCTTCCCTTGGCCAGCATGAATGAGGATATCAGCTCGATTACCACCAGCCTATTCACTTTCTGCTTTCACTCAGACTTTGGTCTTTTGGAGCCAGAGCTTTTATGGAGCCAAAGGTTTCCAATCTAAGCAGTCTGTGGATAGCGCTAAGAGATATGCTTGTGTGTAGACTTTCAGATAGTTCAATCTGAGACGGTTTAGGGGTGGAATGTATCTATTTGTAACAGGGAAATGTAATTTTTACTAGGTCTTCAACATTATTAACTATAACAGTTTTCATAGGAGATTATCACACACAACGAGAATGACAACACTATTTTACTACACCTCGTGTGCAGAAAAGGGGCAGATTTCATACTGAAAGTTTTCCAGAAATGCTGGTCTGCCAGGGTTGTATCTGTAGAGTCACGTTCTCCCTAACTTATGATTTACACACTATACTGCTGAATGTATACCACAGAATCATTTTATGGAAATTATGAAGTTGCTTATAGACCTATTGTTCTCTCACTTTGGTACAGGTAAAAGTCTGCCAGTATTTACATTTTACGCTACTGTAGTCAAATATTCAAGACACTGTACTAAAACTTTAATTCATTAAAACAACTGTAACTACACATATCTATACATCAAGGAGAAATTTACAATTAAAATTTCAAGGGAAGAAAATCCTCTGGTTACAGATAAAATAATGCTTATTTATTGAGGGAAATATCCTTATAAAATATGAATTACTATTGTCCAGCAGCCAAGACCAATTCCACATGAATTTTCTCTAATTTTTCTTGTTTCTCCTTAATCTTTCCAAGTAAAATGAAAACTATAGCGATTAAAAGCTGGCCAGTAAAAGCTGCTTTCAACAAAAAGTAAAGTATGGATATTTTAAAGCACTGATACTCATTTGAAATGCACTGACACTGGATTCATATGAATGGCTACAGTAAATCCAAAGGGGCCACTGTATTTTTTTCTTGCATCAATAATCCACACACAAGGAAAGAATTTACACAATAGAACACAAGAACTCCATGGGAACACTGTAATACAAACATCTCCACATGACTTTGTGCTTTGAAAACATGCATTTATCTGTTATGTTTTCAAGTACTTAATGCTAATCTGCCCATTAAAAACCAGTACCCAACTGACCATTTAGCCTTTCAGTGTGTAAAATACAGCTGTCAAATACAACGTATACCAAACAGTAGGACTTACTGTCCACTTCTTAGGATTATGATGAAAATTAATTCATATCTGTAGTGCTTTAGTGCATGCTAAGTATTTTTCTATGGATTTAGATACACCAGTATTCAACATTATACAGAATCCTAGCTAAACAGCTAACTCCTGTGTTAAAACAGTTGGTAAAATTCTCCTCCTGATACTATTGAAGCACATAAGGATTCAGAGAAGGAAAGATATCCTGAAGAGTCGTCTAAGCATCCCAAGTTCCAGGCCTCGTGACAGGCTGCATTACAGCAGTCTCAAGATTAGTGCTGAGCTGCAGCAGCCTCCAAAAAGTCATCCTTCAAACAAGAACAATTGAAGCACAGCAGTGTTCTGGCTCTTGGCTTCATCTCTTCCTCCCAGCCCCCTTCCCATCCTTCCTCCACCATATTCCCACGCCAAAACTTGTAAGGTGGCAACACAAAACCAACAGATGGGCCAAACACTAGGTGACAAAGGGACCTGGAGGTGGTTTCCTAATGGCTGGTTCCTGTCCACTGCCACACTGACTTTATTTCTCAGAAAAAATTACCTCCACTCTTCTTGTGAATTCTTGAGAATACAAATGAAACATTGTTCTTTAGGGGATTATCTTTCCTTCATAAACCCCAAAGAATCCACAGCATCACAACGTAAGAATAATCCCATTTATGGCGAAGGCACAACAGGATGAGCTGCAGCTACTGCAGGCTTCCTGTACTCCCTTCTGTAAGTCACTACATCCCTTCTTGGCCCAAGATTTCTGCCTAATCTGCTTTCCTAGAACTCTGTTAAAACTGGTAATTATCTTGGAAAAGATACACAGGATGTTTGTACAAGAGCTACCTTACAAGGAGCACTAGTTGCTACTATGACACTAATTACTCATAAAACACAATCTAAATTTTAGCCCATCACTTTTTTTAAAAAAAACCCTTTTTGTTAATTTCCTGGTTCTGCAGCTTGTGCCAATCTATCTGTAGCACTGTAGGAGGGAGCTGTAGTAGGGCTCCAACAGGGGCTTTAACACAACCCAGAATGGGAATACACTTAGGACAGAGAGATGCACTGCTAGGTGGACGTGAATTTACTGTCAGGAAACAATGATTTTGGGATAAAGAAGATGAAGTATACAACTGTAAACATTAAGTAGTATTTTCAGTTGAGCTGCTCCTTAATCATGAAAATTTTTTGCTGGCCTTATTTTACCATCTGTACACCCTTAAAATGATAGGGGCCAGGAGATCAAAATGCTTTTCACCTAGTTCTGGTCCCAGGCATTGCTTTGTTTGCTGTCTAAGGACTTCATGGCAGATGGAGGAGACTCAACTGTGAGTTCCTAAACCCAGAAAAATATTTTCAGATGTCTGTGCACCCCAAGGCAGCTGTTCACTTCTGTGTGCTAACAGACATTTCATACCTGTGCTCTGACAGAACAGGGAGGGAGACAGACCCAAAAAGACACAGGGCTTCTCAAAAAAATCTACCAATCTACCACCTTTGCAAACAGGGCTTCCAAAAAAAAAAAAACAACCCCAAAGGACACAAAAGCAATAAAACACAAACAACAACAAAGGCAACTGATTGGGAAAAAAATGTAGGCCTCACCCTAAGTGTCCAGGACTTCCTTAGGAAGGCTCTGCAAGGCCAGCTGCACTTCCACAATTTGAGCACACAATAAACTGACAGAGAAAAACCATTCATGATGGGTACATCAGTTAAAATTACACTGAAGTCAAATTATGAGGATACGAAAAGTCACAGAGATGATTATACATAGATTTGTAACAATGGCTATTAAAATTGGCATTTCTCCCTCTCCTTCAAACTGTACTGTACCTTCCAGTGCAGCCCTCTTTCTGTGGATGACAACATAACAAACATACCTAAGGAATATAAAACCTCACAAAAATAAAGTGTCATCCTTTGAGACCTGATGTCGAATGAATATTCAATCAAATACATATCTGTTATGTCCACATTGCTGTACTAAATTCATTTTAATACAGTACAAAATACTGGGAAAAAATAAAATCTAGAATATTTTTTCTATTAGTCTCCATTAAATGAGCTTTCTTAACTTTCTCTTTGTATTCTGAAAGCCACAAAAGCCACACATGTAGTAGCTGATGTGGTGTGCACCTCTTGGCCAATGTAGTTACTTTCATTCTGTAGATGCACATTCTTCTACTACTTTTTTGGGATGACTGCAAATTTTCACCTGAAATAAAATAAATTTGTAAAGACTTAATCCTGACTTTCAAAGTTCCAGCAAGCTTCATCTTGAGCATCATCAACAGAATGAGAGGGGGGAAAGGGGGAAAGACTCACAGTGCTGACTGATAGATTTTTGATAATGCCGTGCTTCCCTTTTACTAATTATGCCCAGATTGCTCATCGTGCCAGATACTGTTTATGCTAGGAATTTTCTACAGCATACCTCAGGGGCAAATTGCTTGTAGTGGTGAGCTGGGAATTCTCTATAGCCTACTTTAACAAACAAACCTCCAGTATTCCTCCATATCATTCAACTTTCCTGCCGAATCTTCAGCATACTTTTCAACTGAGCTAACTTCAACTACCCAAAGAAGGGTAGACCTTGACACACCAATTGTTTATTGGTACGTCTAGAGCACGGCAAATGCTCTCTGACCCCTTGATCTTGCACAAATTAAGAAAACACAGTAGTTTTAAGTCATTAGGCTGTTGATAATGAAAGCCCTTCAGGTAAAAGCCATCTAGGCGAAAGCCCTTGTGCTGGACAGCAACTGTTAGTCTTGACATTTCATGTAAATTGCACAAACATTTTTAGTAATTGTTAGCTTCTCTGCAGAAGCCAGTTAACCACCACCTCAACCTCATTTACTTTTCACAGATAGACAAGATCTTCTATAAAGAAACTGGATTTTACTGCCAGTATGATCAGGCTCTAAGATTGGAATGTTTACATTCTCTAAATTGGTGGATTGCTTTGGGCAGATGGTGTGAGAAGCTGTTCCAGTGCACACCACCACCGTGCATTTGTGACGGGCCAGAAAATAAACTACATCTCCATGCTGTATCACCTTCCTGTGGCACCTACCACAGTTGCTATCACTTATCTCCTTTCCTCTTTAAAACATTTATGATTTGGCAAGCTGGCTGCTTGTGGAACAACTAACTCTGGGTTGGATGCTGAATACTCCTATTCCGAGTGGTGGGGCTGCAGGGTGGCCGGTGTTACTCCAGCTCCATGGGGTAACAAGGGTAGGCATTTGTGATGGCGGGGTAAGAAATCACCAAGGGTCCCATTCCTGCGTGTCCCTGCCCTGACACCGGGCGCAAGGCACGAGCCGAGGCGTGTGAGGTGTGAGGCTGACGAGGCCGAGGGCTGTGGAGACCCCACGACCCACCGGCCATCAGCGTTGCTGAGCACCGGCCCGGGGAGTCCCGCGGCGGGCTGGAGGCTGGAGCCCCTCGAGAGCCGGGCTCAGCTGAGGGCTGCGGGTGGCGCCCGGCCGGGTCGAGCGGCCCTCGAGGGGAGATCCCCCCTTGCCCGGGCCGCCGCTTTGTCCTTGCCCGGCCCGGAGCACGCGCGCCCCCGGCCGCGACGGGAGCGCGCCTGCGCGCACCCCGGCGGCCGGCAGGCGGGAGCGAGCGCCCCCTCTCCCCTCCCCCGCTCGCCGGGAGCTCCGCCGGCGGCCGCGGGCGGGCGGGGGGAGCCCAGG
>NW_024581135.1:23742715-23795682 GCF_017639235.1 Corvus kubaryi
CCCCCCCTGCTCCGGCTCTCAATGTTCCACACTGCCCGGCCACAGAGCCGCCGCCGCCGCCGTAGAGCCCCCCGGCCGCCTCCGTCCCCTCCTCGGGCGCCGCGGGCCCGGCCCGGCCCCCCGCCATCCCGCCCCTCCGACCCAGCAGCGGGACAGGACGCCGGCGAAGGTAAGGGAGCGGCGGGCGAGGCGGCCGCCGCGGCGGCTGGGCGAGCGCGGTGGGGGGAGGCGGGGAGGAGGCGGGGGGGCTGGTAGAGGAGCTTTGTTCTTGTTTTCGGCGCTCGCTGCCTGGCGGCGGCCGGGGGCGCAGGGCCGGCCCGAGTTCACGCCTCACTTGGTGCACACGCACGGTGCGGAGCGGGGCCGGGCGAGCCGCCGCCGCCGCCGCCCGCCGAGCCGAGCCGAGCCGTGCCGTGCCGGGCTGGCGCTCCCCACAAAGCGCGGCCGGGCGGCCGCCTGGATCCAGCCCTGCCGCAGCTCCCGCCGCTCCTCCTCGGGCCCCCCCGGCCGCCGGGGCAGCCCCCTCCTTCTTTCCCCCCCCCCACCCCCCCGCCTTTCCCGATCGGCGGAAAAATGTCGGTCTGCCTGGCGGAGCTGCGCGGGGAGCGGCGGCGGGGAGAGCTGTGCAGAAGGTGCAGTTTGAATTATGCTTCTTCCCCCTCCGGCAGCTCTGTGGTGGCCAAATGCAGTTCTCGCTGCTGGCCATGTAAATAACCGGGGCTGCTGCTACCCCAGTGGCTTTAAATGCATCGCGGGGCTTTTCCTCTTCCTACAAAAAGCCCTACCACCAACAAAAAACCGAACCTCGTTCCCCCCCGTGCCAGCCCTTTAAATGCTCAGAGCAAGTGTACATTTCCATCTGAAATCAACCCAAGTGTTACTGGCAATGTATTTTCACGGAGAGAGGAGAAGAAGGGGGATCTGGCGTTTGGACCCAATAAAATGCTCTGCTCCAGTGTAAATATTTACAGGTTATTAGTGACTTTTTAAAAAACATTTTCAGTGAGGTCTGTTATTTACAATGTGTCATAAGTTATTAATGTTCATTGCCTAAGTACCCTGCTAAATCTGTCTCATGCCTTAGAACAAAGTCGACAATTGGCATATTGTTTAAAGTATGAAAAAAATGCGAGTGGGTTTAAAAATTGGAAATATCTGTATTTTCAGAAGTGTAAATATTGCTTTGTAGCTGTCAAACTCCAGCCCTTGGGTATGAGACAAAGGAGTATATTTTGATTAATTTCTCAGTGAAACCGACTTGTCACCTATTCAAAGTTTTCTGGAACTTGGGGAATGCCAAGAGAGAGTCCTGCCTGTTGTACGAACTCTGCCTCTTCCCCAGAAAAGTTCTGCATGATGTCCAGTGATAGGCAGAGGTCAGTGGAACTTGGGGAATGACCAGAGAGAGTCCTTCCTGTTGTATTAACTCTGCCTCTTTTCCTTCCCCAAAAAGTTCCCCACGATGTCCAGTGATAGGCAGAGGTCAGACGATGAAAGTCCAAGTACCAGCAGTGGTAGTTCAGATGCTGATCAGAGGGATCCGCCTGCACCTGAACCTGAAGAGCAAGAAGAGCGAAAACCCTCTGCCACCCAGCAGAAGAAAAACACCAAACTATCCAGCAAAACTACTGCTAAGCTATCTACTAGTGCAAAAAGGTAAAGGGAAGAGTGAAACATCCTGCGGTATTTTTACACAGTGTTTGGAGTCACCGTACCTGCACTGCACTTGTCAGGGCAGAGGGATTCTGCTTGTAAAGCTGTGTGGAAGGGAGTGAATGATAAACTTTGGTAATACAGGGGCCTGCTAAGCAGAAGCAGTGCCTTAATTAATCCAAGTCTTGTTGGGGTAACACTTACACAGACATGTCCTATGTCTTTTGAGGAGTTGTTACAGAGTTTGGTAACTTACAGGCTGACTGGGAGGGGGACACCTAGATACGTTTTGTATTTGCAAAAATGCGTGAGACAGCTTTGGCACTTTTTTTCTGAGTTAGGTTTCCATGTCTGATTAGGGTATAGGGTGGAGTCCTCCTGGAGTATTTTATTATGGTCTGTAGACTGATGACAGGCAATGCTGTCTAATTAAAGAAGTCATAAAAACCCCAGTGGCTTCTCTGGGCCTTATGAGAGCTTTTCATGATGCTGCACAGGAGAGCCTTACACACCCCAAAGGAATGGGTTCATTCTGCAATTCTCTCGGGAGAAACTTAGGTGAGTTTTCTCCCTTAGGATCTGTGGATTTAAACCATCACGTTCTACAGGTAGCCTCTACCTTTAAATATGAGAATCTTCAGAAACCTTGTTTAGTTACATTGGTTGCACTTTCATTTGCATATAAGGTTATTGGCAGTCTGACTCTCAAGATGTGTGCTCTGGTAAATTTCTCAAAGATCAGCTGTGTGAAATACTCAAACTTTAAAGTCTTTAATTCCATCAGTCTTTGGAGATGAAGCATAACTTTCCAGTCCTTTCTTTGGAGTTGCTTTTCTTTGCAAATATTTACACATATCCTGTAGCAAGAAAAGTTGTAAAATAGCTGTAGTAGCTTCAAATTTTGCTTATTCAGCGTGAGTGCTGTAGCTCTCACTTTTAGGAACACTTTAGTAATTTTGTATTTGACTTGAAATAAGTAAATTCTTTTTGAAATATGTTAAAATTGTTGCAGAGAATGACTGGGTGGCTTTGGTGACTTTTGAGATTGATAAGGAAATCCTTTGAAATAGGACTGGCTAAAGAAAAAAAAGTTTTGCTATGTAGCCTTTGTAATTTGTTGTTACTTGTCTTTATTTGACAAGCCTGAGATACGGGGTTTTGGAACTGAGTTTTCCCATCTTGTTTTTATTTCCCTTAATAGTTGCAAGTCTAATTCCATGCATCTCAGATAGTTCAGTAGGCTGACTGAACTTATTGATATTCGTGCAAGGACCTCCAGAGCAGTTTCTGCTAGCTCATATGTTAACACCTGCTATTTTGCATGAAATTCACAGTATTGCTCATATGGGTCCTTTTGTGAAGAGAAGTCTTACTCGATATTTTTAAGAGAAGTTTAACATGTGTATTTTGAAATTGCACCTCTCATATACCTGAATAAACTTAAATTGACAGGAAGTTTTCAGTACTCATTTTTCAGATCTTAACTCCTTGTGAATGGCTGGGATAGAGTAAAGCTAAGCACAGATTATTTCAAGTTATTGTATCACTTTTTATCATGTAAATACAGCTACTGTATAAGGTTGCAGGAGAAAGGCAGCAGAAGGTATGGAGAGAAGCAAAGTTGATCCAGAGAGATTATTCCAGTAACAGAGACAGCCTGGCAGATCTGCAAATCCACTTTTTAAACATACTGCAAAGTAGTAGGTAAAATATTGTGAAAAGAGTGTGTCTGCTGCCAGCGCAGTTCACTTGAGCCTCAGTCACAGGTCCTGTAGCTCTGGTTTAAAGTCATTGTCAAATCTGCCTGTGCAGGCTCCCCCCCCCCGCCTCATTTGCATATTAGCTTGAAAAGAAAATCTCCCTAGTAAAAAGTGCTCGGATGTGAAAAAGAGTTACTTTTCTGAATAGTTGTGGGAAATTTCTACCCAACTCAGCTGTAAGTGTTCTGTTTACATACAGTGTGGAGCAGGAAAAAAGCTGCAAAGTTTCTCAGCTGTGGGATTTGGGTTATGCCTCTGAGAACAAAGAGGAAGCAGCCATGTTAGCATTACTGAAGGCAAAGCCAATCTTGCATTTAACTGCATGGTGGTAGAGGGCAGTGTAATTCCCTGATTTATTCTATAGACTATCTCAAATGCTTTGTGTCTGTTCTCATTTCACCAACAGAATCCAGAAGGAGCTAGCTGAAATAACCCTTGATCCTCCTCCTAACTGCAGGTATGTAATGGCTTCTTAAATTGTGTTCGGTGGTAGGAAATTAATGTGCTCAGGTTAACAAAAGGGAAACTTAGTGTTTACGACAGGTGACTGTTAGACAGAAATTGCATATAGCAGATTGAACAAGCATAAAAAACGTTTGAAACTGAAGTTTGATATTTTGTCTGCATGTTGGAGGTGTAGTCATTAGTGATTGATGTACACAGTAAAATCTATTCAGTTTGTTGTTCATAGCAGGTCACTGCCTTTGCGAAACATTAATTATATGAACGTCAAAATACGCTGAAGCTTTCAACTGAACGTCTGCATGTAGTTTGAACTGGGTTTTTGAGTGCTGAGTTTATAGAGTGATCTTTTCATGCTGAAGTAAAGAACCGTGTGTGATTTTTATATGCTTTCTCTTAGTGTGTTGTTTAACACATAAACTGAAGTATTGCCTCTAAATTTACGTGTCTGTTGGTCAAAGTTGTAGTCTCTTGATAAAGAATATTTTTAGGGAAGTTCCCAGCTTGGGAGGCACTTCTGTTAGGTTTTAGAAAATGAAATGTTAAGCGTGGAAGACTGAGTGATTTAGTCTTAAAGTGATGGTTTGGAACTGGAGCACTGGATCTGTAAAAAAGTTAGACAGTAGCACAGTTAGTTGATTTCTCTCTATCTTTTGCATGTTTTACTTTTGTTTAAAGGATGCATAAAAATTCTCATTAGCTATGTGCATCCAGTATTCACATTTGCAGTAAAGCTAAATTTAAATAATGTTGCTTTCATTTGAGGCGTCTCAGTAAGATTTCTGACTGGAGGGTATCTTAATAACTCGTGTAACAGTGAGCCATGTACGTTTTTAAAGAAATGCTGGAAATGCTTTCTGTGTTGGAGTTGTTTGGCTTTTGAATAGTTGGAAAGGTTTGGTGGGTGTTTTGTGAATTTGATAAAATATGAGCTTTCTTCTATCTCACTAATCCATGAGTGCAGGGGCTAAACCAGAGCAGTGTTTTATTGAATTTGTGGTGAAGGCGTCTTGTCCTGAGGACTGTGCTGTAGATTGCCTATGGCAGTGTGATGTATTTGCATGCAGGGTTGGTCGGTGGCTCTCGCCCTTCAGTAAAGGGGAGCTCTTATGAGAGAGCAGTCTGTTTCTTTTGGTTTTTTGTTTGTTTGAGGGGTTTTTTTGTGGGGAGGTGGTTTTGGTTTGGTTTTAAATAACTGCTTTAGATAAGTTTTAATAAATCACTGCGATCTAGTTCTGTGTTAGTCCTGCACTTTATATTTGGACCATCAAAGGGGCATGGTAGAAGAGAAAGTATTTAAATGAAATAGAACACTGACACTGCTTACAGTTGCCAAAAAGATAATTGTAGCAGTTTCGGGTACAGCAAGTTACAGCTTTTAGAAAGAGAAGCTTCCCCGTTCACACTCTGCAGTACTGTCTGATACTCGGCTCCTTGGGAAATCATGTTCCTCTCATATTAGCGCAAGAGATCATTTTGCTTGTGAGCTGGTGCAGTCCGATGCCAGGAATTCTGTTGAGAATGATGAAAACACCCCAATGTGTCTAAAATTATTCAAGTTTCTTTCCTACAGAGAGTAGGAAAATAGGTTATTTTTTGCCAGTGAAGAAGTCAATGCTTCTGTTCCCATAGGTATTTTTAAGAGGAATTTAGTGGATTTACTCAGTAACGACTTTATGATGAGTGCATTTTTACCTTTTGCAAAATAAAAAAAAATATTTAAAGAGAAGCTTCTGTAACAGAAGATCTGGGTTTTCATAAAGAACAATTTGAACAGAGTTTCAGTGCCCAAAGTATTTACTGTTCTGCTGAAACTGACTTGTTAGAAGTAACCTTTCTGGTAGAAGAGGTAAATGCAGCTGTGTGTTATGTGCAGAAACAGTTGACAGTAGGGTGTAGTAGCACAGATTAGGCTAGAGACCAACACAGCAGACTGATGATACCTCTGCATTGTTCGTCATGCAACAAGCAGTAGAATTCTACTTACTACATTTCTTGTGAAAAAAAAAGAATTTGTAAAAAAAACCCCAAAACATTTAAAAGCGTGTATAACTTAGACGTATTAGTATGTGCTTTAAAAATAAAAGCCTTGTGTCTGTGTTCTCCCAAAAACAGTTTTTCGTGCACAGTTGTTTCTCCTCCAGTTCTAGAGCCCACCCTTATCATTTGCAGTCCACATGTTGCAAGCTTCACAAGAATACATCTGGCAACTAATGCTCTTGGATGCTGATAGTCCTTCTGGTTACTCAGTTACATAAGTAATGAAAAATTAGCAATTTTTAAAATGCAGTAATGGCACATGTAAAACATTAAACATTACTTTACCAGGATAGAGTACAGATACTGAAGATTATGTTGACCTCTCTCATGTCATGTTAAACACTGCCACTTCTCACCTGCCAGTGCAACTGCCCAGAGTCACCCCATGGGAGTGACCGAAGGCTGATTTAGCTACTCTAAAATGACACTGACTGGCTGCACTGTGATTCTCATGCAAAAGAAGTGTAGATTGCCCCAGCAGTTATTTTTCCTCCAGTCACATCTATTGCTATAACACCTGCTTTATAAAAATCCCAGAGCCCCAAAGAAAGCCCCATTCCGGGGTGTGCTGAGCAGGCCTGGGCTGCACGTTAACTTCTGTTTTAGGCACTGGGATGGCAGGATGACAGGCACAGTAAAACTGACTAAACAGTAGTTTTTTGCTTGCCTGTCTCAACAGTAAAGATTGATTTCTGATTCTGTTAATTGGACAATGAACTGTTGAAAAAATCATGTTGTCACGTATCATGCTGTCATGTTTGTGAGCAGTGAATATGAGCTGCATCTTGGGGGTACCAACTATAGAACTTAATATGTTCGTGCTGATAGCTTTACTCTTTAACATGCAATAGTACTAAATTCCTGTGATTTTGGTGTGATCGTCAAGAAAGATAAAACATCAAAAGCAATAAAATTAAATTCAGTCTTAGGCCACTAAAGATGTTGGAGAAAAATTAAGTGCTGCTTTCTACTCAGGTTTTCTCCTGTTCAACAGAAAAGCCTGAAACAAGTCAATTTCTGTCCAACATACACCATAGCACTAGGATACATAGGTAAACTGAGGACACAGGTATCTGATTCCATTTTTTCTTGCTTTTGCTGGCTTAACTCAAAGCTGTGCTACTTGGTGCAGCCTGCTGTATTTAATTTCTTTTGTGCTTTTAATAGCATAAAGCAAAGCTAAAAAGATCTTGGCCCTATTGCTCCTAGGCAGCTCAGTTTCAAGCCATGGCCAGGCACTTATACATACTTCAAGGTATGGAAGTGTGCCAAACCCCACTGTTACAGACTCTCAGGTAAATGCTGCAAAGATTTTGCATGTAGTGCATGGTAAGTCTGGGCCACAGAGATGCTCTTAAATAGGTTTGACATATCTGGAATAACTATTTTCAGCTCATAGCATAAAACTGTTTGGATCAGAGGTCACTGCTCTGTAGTTAAGGTTATGTCTGAGGCTGCTGTTGTGACCTGCCCAACTTGGAGGCTGCAGCTCAGGTGGAGCAGAGCACTGCTAGCTCCAATGCTCATTGTATTTCCTGGATTTTAGGGCTGGCACAAGTGGGGCTGTTCCCAGGAGTGCTGTGATTTATAGCAGCTTCCTTTAGCTGTTCCTGGTTGCCCTGATGATCTACAATAACAAAAATGTGTACCAGTTTTCTTTGCTCCCTTTTCCTCATTTCCATTCCTAAACTGATCATTGTTCTTCTTTGTGGAAAAGTTTTTGAAGTACAATTTAATAAGACTCATGTCAGCTTAGTTTATAGTTTACAGCCCATTTTACAACAAATCCACTTTAGTATAAACTTTGCAGAAAATGAACGCAAACACCAGATATAGTGTATTCACTCAGAGCTTAATTCATGTGGTTTAAAAAGTGGTGAGTTGAAATAGTGTATCTTTCCCAGGCAGGCGGGCGAATGTAAGTCTTTTGTATTCTGTACTGTAAATTGGCTTTAAACTCTTCTCTTTGTTAAATTAAAAAGTAGATATTTGAAAGCAAGTGGTTGAAAAGAAAAAAGTAAAGAGGAAAGGCCAGACACAACACATGCCTTGGAGTACTGGTCAGAGAAACAACTTGCTTTCTTCGTACCTTCTGGGAAATGGGGCTTATTACTAAGGGAGAGCTGTTTGGATCATCCCAAAAGCTCCCTGCTCTCTCATCCTGTAGCCAGTGAGTGCCTGACTTTATAGGTCTGTTGGAATAATTTTCCTTAATAGGGATTACTGTATTGATTCCTATTTATTTTTAGGCCTGGTATGCTAATATGTACTAATGTGATTTCTTGAGCAGTACAACAAAAGGTAGCAGTTGATGATTTTGCTGTTTGTAGCCTCTCTTAGACTTGCAAGGAGGTTGATGGTTTATGAGTAGCTCATTTTGAAATTATTTATTTTAAAATAACACTCCAAAGTATGGGGACTAAGAACAAATGAAAGCAAGACATGTAGGGGGTTTGTTTTAATACAGGATTCTTCTGCTTCCTAAGAACTGCATTTGTCCCTTTCATTACTGCCACATCTTGGGCTAATTCTACACTGCAGTGTTGCCAATGCCAGGGTCTGGAGTTTGACACAAAGAAGAATGCCTGCAAAACCCCGGCAGGTGAACACTATTACTGCTTCAGTTATGGACCCATGAATCCAGATGTTTGTAACTGTCGGACTGTGCTTGTTATTCCATCAGTGTGGAAGCACTGCAGTGTGTGTTTAAAGCAATATTGTGAAGTTATTCTTCAGAGCAGCAATTTAAGCTCTTTCAGTTGAGCTGTCTGAAACAATGAGGAGCAATGAACAATTGTGCTGGTGGTGCAGGCTCGTCCACGTGCAGAGGTAGTGCAGGATTTGAGCTAATGCAGCCTTGTGTTTGTGAGGAAGGTGCTGCAGTTGAGCTTGTGGGAGCATTCCTTTTGTTAACATACTCTCTCTACAGTAAGGTTATAGGCAAATGTTTACTCTGCAAACAGTTGTGCCTGTTGAAGATGTTACTGCACAGCTGTGGTTTGCTCCAGTTCTGCCACGGAGATGACTACTCCAGTCAGAAAGTGAAGCACATTCATGTGATTACTCTGTCATGCTCCCCAGGGAGGGGTGTTAAACAAAAAAAAAAAGGAAAAAACATCATCCAAGTTCGTTTAAATGGTTTAAATAGGTGATTCAAATGAACTCTGCTGGATTTTTCCTCTCTCCTCTCAGAGTAGGCATTGTTCACACAAAGCTTTTTGCCACACGCACCAGGACATGAATAAGTCAATCCATTCCTTTGTCTCTCAAATGTAGTAAGTTTCCATCTCCCCTTTGTCAAAACCAGGCATTCTGTTGCTTTTATGAAATCAGGAGGAGAAAGAATATTTTGCATGCAGTCAAATAGCAGGCCTCTACACAGTTTCACAAGTGTGTGCCCATCTTCACATGTGTATGTTTTTTTTTTCCACTCAAGCTGTTGACTTTTCAGATCAGTGTAAGTTCTCCAGTTCTGTGTTTATTCTGTTAGTTTCTTGTTGGGCAAATGTCTTCATGTTACTAAGTACTGAATCTCAGTGACAAAATAAAATGGTCAGTTTTTCTGGTTTTCACCTCTGCAGTGAAAACCCAGTTGTGAACACTAAATGGTTCCCTATAGAAGAGAAGTTGATTAAGGTATGTAAAAGATAGTTACATTAAGAGTATGTACATAAGTGCTTGTGGTGAAGCTGAATGAGCAAAATTTTTAAAAAGTCACCCAAACTCTACTTGATAATGTATCTTCTGACACTGACATTATGCGTTTTATTGTCTCTCCCTGCCCAGCACTTTGTCACCACTGAGTGCAATAAACGCATTCTATATGAAAAGAAAGCTGAAGTTTGCAGAATGGTTCCATGAATACAAACCCACACTATTATTTTTAACACTTCCTTCTCTATATAGAAGTTTACTGTTAAAAAAATACAATGAAGAGGGTTCATAGCTCCTGTAAAAACATGCTTGAAGTAATTCTCAAATGAATATTGAAATTCTACTTGTTACTATTGTCCATCTCTCATTTACCTAGAATCATTTCTCCTAAGCGTTTTCTTCCATTTTTGTTCTTCCCTCCTTTTTTCTAACCAGGAGGCTGTAGTCCAGGTCAGAGTAGGAAAGAGTGGTATAAATTAGCACAGCAGTCAGAAGTCTTGGTATTTTTGTATTTCTGTCCAGGTGTAGTAATAACCTTTATGTTGCAGAATGGCTTTTACCTAATTTGCTGGCAGTCAGTGAAGCTGCTTAAGGAAGAGGGAGGATGCAAATTTAGAAAGGCATTTCAGTAAAACGTTTAAGTGTTAAGTAGAGCTAGAGTGCCCTGTTATTTAATTTAATTTTATTAAACAAATGCAATAGTGAAAGATTGTGTAACTCCTGAGCATTTTGAATTGTGAGAATATTTAAATTAATTTATTTTCAGTTGAGACTAGATGACAGATCCACTAACTCAAAATGCCTCAAGCTTTGGGGTTTTTTTCCCCTCTGCTAGTATTGACCTCTTGGAAGCTATAAACCAAGGTTTTTTATCAGCCCCCACACAGTGAATTTCTCATGCAAGTATTCTCAGTGGCATAATTAAGAGAGGGTTATGCAACACAAATCAACATACCTACTTATGGGAGTAAGTTTTCATGCCTGCAGATTTGCAGGTTTGACACTGTGTGAGCAGTGTCCACAGTACTGTCCTACCTGCTCTGAAGTGTCTGTGTGCTAGTCCAAAGATTATATAGATATTTCACTAGTTTTCAATAGCACTACTGTCAAAATTAAAAAAAAAAAATTATGGTTGTCTATCTACTTCAAAGTTGCAGAAATAGTTCAAACATTTTTGATTCAGCTGCTGGTGTTAAAGAACTGATGCCCATTATGTCTTAAGTTTTATCTGGGAACAATAGAAAAGCCTGACAGACCAGTTTTTTAAACAATTCTTTAGGCATTATTGTGCAGAAATTTGTAAAAAAATGCCAAGTAGTGGCTCTTAGACTTAAGGACAAATCTGCTTTTTGGATATCCATTTGTATAACTGTACAGGCCCTTCAGGCTCTGTGATAAAACTGACTAAAATATGCCACGTATATATATTTTTTTCTTTTTACATTCAAACTGTGCATTGCTCACCACTACCAGCCTGTCATACTTAGTTTGTGGTGAACAGTATGTGTGGCAAGGTCCTAGCACTAAATGCTTCCCCCTCAGACTGACTTGTCTCTGTATATCAGTTTCTTTACTATTACAGACTTGGGACACCTATTTCAAATTCAATTTAACAAAGCGTAAATACAAGAGAATCAGCTAAACTGCACTAAACCCTCTATGTAAAATTAACTACTTCCTATAAAACTCATGTGTGCAGATTTCCTGGAGCTGGTGTAACTCGGGTTTGCATAGATATGGAACATTCTGAGACAGGTAATACACAGATCATGAAAAATACCTTGAGCATATCTTCTGAGTTCAGGGCTGGGTAGGCAGGAGCAAGGATATCTCGGACAGGGGCATGTGTACCAGGAACTATGCTGTTACTTTACCTTGATGCCTTACTTTGAGCCAGTAACTGCTGGTGATAAATGAGTCCTAGCCTGCTTGTGTTAATTTGGATTAATTTTCCCTGTGCAGAGAGTGCACTATACTGTTACCTAGTTCAGAACTGTGGCTGAAGCAGTTGTTAATTTTATAGCACTTACTGTAAAACAGACTGGCCAGACCTTTTAGGAGCTCAGATACAAGTTTAGTTGACAATGATTAAACTACCATTGTAAGCATTGCTTTCAGAAACAAAGGAGGGGTAAAAAAAGAAAGGATTTTTTTGATGAAACACCGAAGTGACCTGTAGTTAGCAGTGAGTCACTTTCAGGCTGGAAGAATCTGTAGAGGACCATCTGACAGTCCCTAGTAATTGATCTTTTCCTTATTGATGAGGATACTGGCCTAGAGCATATAAATACTGCATTTGGAGTTAACAGTGGGGAGGAAGGGGTTGTAGGCACATTGGAGGACAGGAGTAGATTGCTAAATGATGGGGGCAAATATGGGAAGTGACCTTAAAAATACCATATAATTTAATAATGAGAACTGCAAGGTACAGCGCTTTAGTAGGCATAATCAGCTGCACAAATCCATGGGGAAAAAAAGACTGGATGAGGAGCAGTTCCTCACAATAGATGTAACCACTTTGAGGATTATGTGCTTTGAAGGAAGGAGGAAAGAAAGGAAAAGATCTTTGGATATAGAAGAAAGTTGCTGCAAAGGAAATAAGGTGATTGTTGCTAGTCCAGAGTTGGTAGTTAAGGAAAGCAACTTCAATTGCCATAATGAAGACCTAATATCGATGTACCCAGACATAAAGACAGCATGCAAAAGGTGGTGGGTCTGCTTTGCCAGAGGTTTTTAAGAAACAAATGGCTGACAGGAGCAGTTTAGATACAGTTGATTCTACTTCAAGCAGGAAATAGACTAAGTGACCTCTTAAAGATCAGTTTGACCAAACTAGCTTTTATACTGGATTTAAATGATAATGCTAAAGGAAAGCTTGTGGGGAAGTGATTTTCACTTCATTTAAAGACTGTATTTTAGTCAGGGTTTTGTAGTGTGATCATCCTGGAGCATATACAGGTACTATGATTCCAAGCAGCAGCAACATTTATTAAAAAAGTCACTGGAGGTGCACAGATTTTGTCCTGTTGTCAGTCAAAAAAAGCAAATGTCTTGTGATTTTTCTGTTGATTTATTATTCCACTTTGTCCCCCTCCTCTCCCCTACCCCCCTCCCCCCAGTTTTGGCTTTGTTTTAATTTTTTACCTAATCCTACTTTAATTGCACAAAGTTGTCACCTTCTGCCAACTAGAAATAAACTGGTCACATGTCTTCAGTTCTCCAGAAGTGTGTCACCTTTGTGAGAAACAAATAGCACTGGCTGTGCAGTAGATCTTGATTTTTGGTAATTCATGTGCTCTGTGCTTGGATTCTCTGTGTTTGTTCCACAGGCACATGAGTATCTCCAACTCTGAGCTAAACAAAAGCAAGGGGCATTTTTTTTCCTTTCACAGAGGCAGTTTGCAGTAGATATGCAAGCACTAATGCATCTTGTACAGCGCCCCAAATGGATCCAAGCACATCAGAAGGCAGTTGCATAGTACTGTCTGTGACCATGGATCCTGTCTCGAAGCACCCTCTAGAATCAGAGCTCAGACGATTGTAGTGAAAATGTAAGCAGCCTGGCAGGTTTCCAGCTGATGAGTTAATGCTGCTATAAACTTGAGTAGTTCCTCTCTGAGGCATGAAGAAGGGTGCAGGCGCTGGGAAAGTAGCCAGCAAAGTCAAAGAACAGACGGCAAAGCTGAAGGCCAGCCTCAGGGATTCACAACAAATTGTCTTGGAGGTGAGTTCCTCCCTTGCCAGAAACCCTTCATGTAGCTTCAGTGGCAGGGCTGGAAATCAGTAAGCAAATTAAGGTACTCATTCAGTGCACAGCCAGCCTGCCTTTTGGGTGCTTGTTTAACATAGCTTGAGCAAAGGTAGCTGTGCCCAGCACGCAGGCCACCCTGTGACTGGATTAGCAGTATGGTGCTGTAGAAAGCCAAGGGTTCTCAAGCAGTGCCGGCTCAGTTCATTGAGCTTGGAGCTGCAGTGAGGTGGTTTAGGTTTGAACGCAGGTTATCACTTCACTCTGAAGCTGAGACATGAAAGTCACCAAAATGTGACAGAGTGAATCAGTAGAGCTGGTCAGATTTCATTGGACAAATGGAAACATGGGTGTTTTCCTTTCTGTAAGGGAAGGTTAGCAGGAGAAAGCTATTTTTGTTTGCGATTTCAGTAAAGCGTTTACACAGTAAATGCTTTGAGCAGAGTGGGTTTTGGGGGGCGGGGAAGTGTTTCAATATATCAGTAGCTATGCAATAGGAGAGATGTTCAGCTGAGATGGTGGTTCTTGCTGTGAAGGCTGCTTTTGTGGCAGACTGGGCAGATTCCTGCCCAAATACACCTTTTCTGACAAAGGACCTGTCTACTGTGTGTTCACTGCCTGGGCTTTGCTAATACTTTAGCTGGTGTTTGTCCTTCCCCCTGGTATCCTAACATCAAAGACTTCATCCAGGCTGGAGGATCTGAGGGGCAAGTGAAGTGGTGCAGTGATGGTTAGTTGACACAGAGCTCTGTGTTGTCATTGTGCATAGTGCTTGTCCTAACTTGTTCTTAGATAACCTAGGGCTTATCTGTATCTACTTCATTAATACCAATGGCAGAAGCTGTGGTTGGACATTACAGATTTAGCAACCTCTCCCTCTACAGACACCCTGAGGGCTCAGAGAAACAACACCCATATGCAAATACCTGGTTTTCTGTTCAGAGCTTTGGACTTAAAAGGAATATTATGAGTTTTGGTTTGATTTCTATAAAGCTAATGCAAAGAGAGGTCTTAAGAGTCTGAAATCAACTTGCACTGAACACTCTAAGACTATATTCATATGGAAGCAAATCCAAATGATCTAAGTTACACAGCACAGCCTACTGCACCTTAAGCATTGCTTGAGTGATACAGATTCTTATGTAAAAGGTAGAAATACTATAGAACCTAAAATTCTACAAGTATGATTAAACATTAATCTGAGAGAGTGGTCTTCATATGATAAACTATTTGAGGCACAGTCAGTGGCTGCAAAAGTGTTTCTTGTCTGGAGTAGAGATTTTGTACGGTACCCATACAAGTTTTATACAGCCAGGTAGTGCCTAGCTCCACATTCCCCTTCCTCTGCAGAGTCTTGGATTGCTGAGGTAGTGGGAAGAGTTGCAGTAGCAACCTGGCTGCTGTGTATTTCGAGTTTGGTTTGCTTCTTCCTTTTTTTTTTATAAGCCAGAATTCCAGGTGGTGTACTTGGTCATACCAGAACAAACACACCACAACTTGCTTTTTTAGAAGAGAATCAAGTGTCTGAAGTGAAAGGGACATCATCAAAACAAAGCAGTGATTTGTTTGATAATACAGAGTAACAAACCTTAAATAGATCCATATGTGGAGAAATCAGTTACTTTTGAGGTTCTCTGAAAACAAATGCAATGAAAGCATTTGACTTTAAAGTATTTTGTTTGGTTTATTTTTCATGGTAATACCACAGACTAGCATTATTTAAAGTCTTTGTTTTCTGTTAAACCTGCTTGGGTTTTTTTGTTTTAAGAATAGAAGGAGCGAAATAATTTCCTATCAGTTAGAAGGCAAACAGTGGTGGCTGTTGATACTAAAACAGCTACTGTAGGCTGAGCACCATGTGGGTCTCCCAGATATAAAGGGCATTCTGGGCAAAATTCTTTACAATGACCAGTGTGCCTTACTAGAAATTAGAGAGGAGGGGGTCAGGGATGGAGGAAATAGAGATGTGAGCTGTACTACTCTGATAAATGACTTTTCATCCTTCTGGATGCTATTTATGCTGTTTCCATTGCCTCTGAATTTCTCTGCGGGCCGTACATTTGTGCTGTAGACAGCTACTGCCTAGTTTTCATTCAGGAAGGACTGTAAGAGAGGTTTTGGTAACTCTGCTTTTTTTCTGACAAATGCAAGTTGGTGTGCTTAATTTTTCTTTACTCCCAGATTCTGACCTTGGAAAAATAAATATAAATAAAATCTCTTATCTGGATTGTCAGACTCAGCTGTGCTTGCACTCTCTTTTTGTTTTCAAACATGGGAGTAAGGAGACAGGAATGACAGTGAACACATCTCTCCCTATACCTGAGATAAGCTGGATACCTCCCCACTAAAATCATCCATCCAGGCTGGGGATCTTTCCAGTAGAGATGACACGTTCCCCCCAGTGTGATAGCAGCTGGTTTCAGGAGGTGGGAAGATAAGAGTGCTCTTTGAAAAAAAATTGCTGCACCAATAGAAATATCACTTTGGTTTTCTGCTTCTTGAAAGTGTGTGAAGAGCAGGTAATCATGAGACACTGTATTGCCCCAGGTCTTAGTCCAAATCCATTTATGCATGGAAGAGTTCCATGTTTGTTAACTTTGAAAGAGCATTGACTTTTGAAGCCTGAATGAAAAAAAAAAAAAAAGAAAGCAACAATAAATTGTGCAGTAGCAGTCCATGCAGTGCACTGAATATTATTTCTGAAAGTAATTCTGTTGATCTTTTTCTGAAGTCGGTTGCTGATCACAAACTGAGGGGTCAGTTCTGGTTAGCTTTGCAGTAGATGCCATAAGCAATGAATGCTTGACAAGAGCGCCTGAGAGATGCTGTGCTACGTCTGCTTGTGCTTTCCATATGCAGCTCTCTGTTCCCTTCAAAGTCATCTGGCAGAGTGCAAAGCACCATGAGTCATCCTGGCACTGCTGGAGTGTGTAACTACAGTCTCTTAGCTAGGTGCAAGCCAGAGACTGGCTTTTATCCAGTCTGGATGCAGAGCAGGACACAGAAACATCCCATTGTGCCGTTCTGTCTTAGGGTGGGTGGATAAACTGCAGTATGTTGGGTGCAGTTTGAAATTGCACCAGCTGCATGTGCTCTCGAGAGGCTGAAGGCTCCATTAGGAGTGAACGTGTTCCTAGGGCACCCCGGCTGTGCTCCAGAGCCAGCAGTGCAGCACTAAGCCAGGGCACCTCTTTCTCCTGGCAAGGAACAGTGCTGGGCCCAGTGTGCTGCTGGTGCGGCCGTGCTCTGCCTGGAGCTCCAGTGACCGTGCTGATGGGCACTGCACCTCTCAATCTCTCTGTAGCTTCTCTGAACTTTTTTCTAGCCTCTAAAGTTTTAATGTTGGAGTCTGGATCACCACTGGAATAGAAAATTGGGGAAAAAGATTTTCCTAAGGGAAGTTTGAAAGATGGAAGCTTTACTATAAAACCTTTCTATTCTCATTTTTGGAATCTGCAGTAAATTGCTCCTGATATTATTAATTCTTCTGGCAAGAAGAGTTAATTTATGTATTAGTCTTCATGCTGCTGTATGAATTATAGATTTAATTATGGTCCAAGTGCTCAGAGCTTTGCTGTTCTTCTATATGTTAAATATAGTGAAAAAATAAGTGAGTAATTTTTTGGCTTACTGAATAAATGTAAACACTTGGAAACTGTGCAAGGGTATAAATAAAGAGAGGATTTACTTTGCAGAGAATGTTATTATCTACTTCAGGGTATTCTGCTTTGTGGGGAGGATTAGTGCTCTGCATTATACTGGGATACACCTTTTTACAGCTACTACTCCATGCAGCAGAAGATTAAAAAGTTTTACTATCATTCCTTTTATTTCCAAATTTTCTTTTGCAATTACAGCTGATTACTAGTGGCCAAAGGTTGATTGGAGTTAATATAGCCATAATGAGAAACACTCTCTGATTCCCTGGTAGGTGTAAATAAACTACCTACTTGTAGTATTCCTCTGCATCTGTGTTACTCAGTCTTTCCTTTTCTTCCTGACAGTTTTGTTCTCATACTGCAAAGCTACTTAAGTGTGTTTGTTTCTTGTCCTAAACCAGTTTTCCATCCTACTTTCTCCTAATGTATATGAAAATTTACTTTTTCATTGCAATTTAATTCCATAAAACTCTTTTCATAACTGTCTGTGCACAGTCAGGCCGGTTACAAGATCCATGAAAAAACCCTATTTTTGCTGAGATTTCGTAGGGTATTTGGGCAAGGGACAAGTATATGAGGTATGTTAAGTAACTGGGACTTACTTCTCTTCATTACTCTTTTGTTTCTACATTTTTAATTACTGCTTTTCTGCTTTGTGGCCCTGAGTCAGAGAAAGCACACCTTTCTCACCTTTCTCAGGAAACTGTGTGTGTGATTAAATGCTTTTCTGAAGGGAGTGTGAATTGACCTTGTTTCAGCTGCCCCTAAAATACCACTTGACAGAGCCTATGGAATAATATGCCTGTGTGTCTGCTGCAATATTGGGGACAAAAAAAATTAAAGACTATACTTCTTTAATATATTTCACTAATGTTGCCATTTATTCATGCAATTGTATGAAATTTTCAGATGAGGGTCAACTAATTTATTCTTGCAATTGTCCCCTTATGCTTCTTCTAATTTGTGGGTCAGAAAAATGCATGTCATGATTTCGTTTTTCTTTTGGGGGCTGCAGCTACCCTCAAGAGTCTGCTCTTCCTGAGACATGAATAACATATTTGATGCATCTTCTGAGGAAGCAGCCAAAAGTGCGTGTTTTGACCTCATCTTTAAGCGTTTCCATTTCCTTTACTGACACTTAATGAAGTTACTATCACTGCCATTAAAGATAATATTGTAAAAGTAGATTATGTAATTATTGCAGTTGTACTGGTTTTAGTATGAAGTCAAGTATTGATGCTGAATCTTCATTTTGGCCCAGTATGGTAATGTCAGTTTTCTCTGGTTGTTGGATTTGGAAGTCTGTGTTGGTTGTTTGAGGTGGATAGGGAGTTTGTTCTGGGGAAATCTGCATGTTTAGAGCACTTTGATACTTCTGTTTGAGAAAAGAAATTATTTACATTTAAGAGATCCTGTTTTAATGTCTTGAAAGTTCTTCCTCTGTTTCTTTGATACTTAGTACAGGGGATCATTTACAAAAGTATCCCTCAAGTCAGTTGTGGTTCACTGGTACTGAGGTTATGGAGAGCTGTGCAATTGTCTTCTAGATATCACTGGTGCGAATGGATCTACAAGTGGCTTCTTACACTTTTTGTAAGCTCTCTTGATGCACTGCACCTTCTGATTGGGGAAGCTACACATGCAATTTCTTTATTTGAATATGTCTTTAATGTGGTTGAGTTTAGACTAAGATTAGGAAGTAAACTCTTCTTAGGGGTTTTCCTGTAACAGAGCCTAAAGCTCGCCTTCTTTTATATAAGTGTAATTTTAGATCATGAAGTACCTACACTTTGTGGGAGGTTAGGGAATGAATGGACTGAGGGCTGACAGTGTATTGGCTTTCAAGTCCTTTACTGAAGAAGGAAATGAAGGAAATGCAATTCATGTCAGCATGTTGATTTGATGGAGTGCATTTATAGGAGCCTTTATATAGCTGTTGGGTGTTAATTTAAAACCATGTCTTCATTTGCTACATTTGTTTTGTTTGTTGTGTCCTTAGGTTATTTAATAAAACGTGCAGTGAAACACTAGAAAACCTAGACTTTGTCTTCCAAACAGCTATTCTTGTCAGTGTTAAAGTTCTTCATGTCTTAAACAAAAGTGTAGTTTTTCTTTATAGCAAAATTATGATTTTGAAGAGTTATTTACTCTTCTTGTGTTACTGTGTATTTTTATTTTAAAACTGAATTATATACATTGGGCCTTTTCTAGATGTTGGAAGTCAAATCAAGTGTACTGTGCCTTCTGGAGATAGAAATGCTGCTGTATAAAATTTTTTATTAATATAAAAAACATGCAGAGAAACAATTTAAGTCAGTGCCACACACGTTTCAGATTCCCTTTATTTTTGATGGCCACTGTGGGCTTCACTTCTGTATTTCTGTGTCTGGTGGTAAATAAGTGCACACCGTGGTGCAGTGCATGAGACAAGGTTGGCTTGGCACCGCTGAATTGTCATCAGTCCGGTCTTGTTATTACTCATAAACCTTGGCTCACTGTAAGCACACTATAGATGCTCCCTGTTTAGTGCTCAGGAACTCTTTCCTTGGAAATTGTGTGCCTTTTTAATGTGTCATGGCTCAATTATCACATTCATTTTGGCTGCCAAAATAGCCATGTATATTGTCTAGCAAGTGACAGCCTGGGCCTTTATCTCTTTCTGGCTGTTTGCCAGCTGTTTAATTGCAGCCCTGTGTTTGCTGTGTGTCACATCTTATGGTGGTCTATTATACCCAGCTAAAACAATATTTTGAAAATGTTTCAAATGTAAACTAATTCTGTGAGACTTTACATCCTGCTATTTACATGATCTGCTAGGACTGTAATGTAGGTCATTTTTCCCCCTACAAATACGAACATTTGTGCCTCCGATCATCTTACGAATTTCCAGGGCAGAGAAGACAAGATGGGGATGCAGAAATGCTATCTCGTCCCCTTGAGAGATGTAATTAAAGCTGTACACTTGTCATGCAATTTTTCATTTGTAGTTTCCAAGACGTTTTTAAAGCCAAATATTCTCTTTGTTCTGCCTTTAGAAAAGAGCAAGCATACAGAAACTGAGCTGAGATCTCAAAAGGAATAGCAAAGCCTGTGAGCCATATTTCTGCCCAAATAGATACTTTGGGTGAAGATGATGTTGGGGTTTGAGTGAATGGTGTCTCAGAGAGGCAGAGAATGGTGCAGGTGTTGTACACAGCACATTTGATTTGGCAGTCACCTGCTTTCCATCGGGAAAGACCTAAGGCAGGGCTGGATCTGTATCCTGCCACCTCACCCCACCTGGGGGATAGAGCCATACAGTGTGAAACCAGGATATTGGAGGGCTAAGCACTCCACAGCACGTAAGTGTGTGAGGAATCCTTGGGCTAAGCCTGAGTCCAGGTTTACCTGCTTCTCTTTGTACAGATTTTAATATCTTGCTCATTTTTTCTCTGCAGAGCTCCTATCTTTGTTTCAGCTCCTGGATGACATTCCTATGTGGTGCAAACTGCTTTAGCCTTAAGAGCAGTGAAGGTCATTAGCTAACAATCTTGGCTATGTAGATATTTTGGAAGAAACTTTGCTTTTCCACTGCTTTAAGAGGAAGTCGGGATTTGTTCTATTGCTTGTTTAATAGGAAGAATAACTGTTTAACCAGAAAGACATGATAAAAGTCTTGGGAAGCTTTCCCAAGCAGTTCAGAGGAAGACGGAGAGTGCTTAAGAAAGATTCCACTTTTGTGCAAAACACTACATTTATAATTAAGTTGTAAGGATTAGCTTTAAAAAAGGAGAAAGAACAAAATATCCTGTAGGCAGGATTAGATCTACAGGATTCTTTTCTTCTTAATTGGAGGGGAAAGGCTCCCATCTAGCTAAAGCCATCTAGCATGCTGAAAGAGGTTTGCTATTAAAACAGGCTTTTTAAAAAGGAAATAAAATCATTAAGATTGCTCTTAAACCTTCTGAAAAATCCAATACTGTGTGAGGATAATATGCTCAACCATGTGCACATACGTTTTTTTCTGGTTAATCTGCTAGAAAAATTGTGGTAAATAACCCCCTTTTAACATATATTTTTGAGAAGCTGACCTGTTAATGTAGGGTTACAAAGTGAGGATTCAAAGGTATTTAGGAGAGAGTTATACATATATGGGGCAGCTGGAGTGAGAGTGGTTGTGGCAGTTCTGCTGTGCTGTCACTGGGTGTCTCTTCAGGAAATGCATCGAAACAGTTGCTAGTATGATTTTTTTGTAGCAAGATCTGCATAATTCCAGTAGTTTACAATGTGACTAGTCTATCCAGTGTCAAAAACAAAGGCCACTTTGCTTGAGTTTCTGCTTGACAAAACTCCTCATTGTTCCATTAAGCTTTTGTGTAAGTGCTGTATTTAGTATGTTTTATGCGTGAGTTTCTTACGTATCTCAAATCACTTTACTTTCTGGTGAGTCTGAAGACATCATCAAATGAGTTTTGTAGTGTACAGATAAAGTGGGTGCTGAAAGGCAGCTTGCCAGAAACCCTTCTGCTCTTCATGCTGCCTGGTTCGATAAGGCAGGTGTGCACATGTGCCGTTGACATGGAGCTGTAGATGTTTACTTGATTTGTTAAGAACTTGTTATTTCTGAAGAGTAATTAAACACTCAGTTAATAGATGCCCTCTCACTGAAAAATGCTTTTGTGTCAGATGTGGTCATTACAAATTAATGGTAGCTTTGGGGAAGTGAAGTTTCTTTACTGTTTGAGGTCTTCAAATATCCCTGGGAGTTAGATACAAGGAAGTTAAATCCCGGCAAGGCTTGTACAAAGCCCAGCTGGCAAAACAATGATGCCACTTACTTGTCATGGCTGGACATTCACTATCTACTCAACAACGGATATGAAGGACATGATCAGGACAGGTCACAAGAATGCATAGCCCATACACCACTACAGGCTGATCAAGGCCTGAATGTTGAAATAATCAAATACTGATCAAATGCAGAAAATTTGCAGATCTGTGCAGCAGAGCAGGGTGAGAGCAAAGTGATACCTGTGCTGCATTTGCTGTGGAACTATTGAAGGGTGCAGTGTGGTGCAGCCAGAGTGCAGAACTGTCACAAGCCAGTGGTTCAGACTGAGTGTTAACCAGCTGCAGTACTGGTGCTTCAGGGTTTTGCTTGACTTTTCATGCACCTAAGCTTGCTGTGCTTCCTATTCCAACTCCTGTTTCACATGCTGCCTTTGTTCACCATTTCTAACTTTTACATCTTCTCCCTCTCCCATCTCCTCAGCTGTCATTTCAATAATCGGGACTAAACACTGGCCTTTCTTCTGTGGAGTATCTCTTTTATAATCATAGTTACTTTCTTCGGGGATTAAAAAAAAAAAAGAAAAAGAAAGAAAAGAAAAAATTACACATCCTTGGCAGGAACATGCAGCATGTTCAGGGTTAAAGCAGACCAGGAAAAGGGATGCTTCCCTTTCTTGTCAAATTAGCTTTGGTTTCGTAGATCCATCATGCTGGAATGCAGCCCTGAAACTCCAGTGTTCTTGTAAGGAGGAAGCAGAGCCAATTGACTTAAACTTTTAGTTGCGTCTGCTGGCAATTTCCACCAGAAGCTAATTACATCTCACAGCTATCACCAGCAGATGACTGACTGGTTCCACCTCTCAAAAAAGAAACTTTAAACCTGCACAGGGTTTCTTTTTCCTTGAAATTGTAAGACTGGTGTAACATTTTTCAAGCGGGTATTTTACACACACAAACAGAAATCTTCAAAAATTAGGTAAATTATTTCATCGTAAAAATACTATCTCTGGGTCTTTCCCAATCTGGAGGTCATTTATTGGGCTTTGCACTGTATCCCTATATCATTTCAACACTACATGGTGTGTGCAGTTTTAAATTGTGATGTGATTAGACGTGATTAACCCAGCTCGCTTTCTGTGTTGTCAGTTCTGTAAATTACTTCAGGATAACTAAAATGGCTCAGACCTTTTTGCTAAGTTAATGCTGCAGGTTTGAAAATGCTCATAGGTACTGAAATATTTGCACCTCCTGATACTGTGGTTCCACAAAAACAAATTTTGCAAGAGTGAACCTTTTCAAGAGTGAACCTTTCAACAAAGAATGGAGCATGATTTTTTTTCAGCTAGGATCACTAGATGGCGTTGCCTAGTAGTCTAACAGCTGAGAGTCTGAAAATAGATGAAATTAATGTAAATCTATAGAGAATTAAAAACATTTAAATCTTTCAGTGTGTATGTTTTAGGTATTTTTTTCCTTTTCAATCATGTTTCTAATTGTTCAAGAGAGGGTGTTGCATTTAAGTATTGCTTCTGCCTGTTGCAGCTCTTTAGCAAATAGTGAGTGTGCTGTAGTTTCTGCTGTGGTTCTGCTCTTCCTTGGCTTGCTTGAACACTCCTTGAAGTGGTGTGCTGAAGGACCAAGCTCAGCCAGAGCTTGTGCTGCTGTTTCATGCACAGTTCTCTCTGTACACAATTAGCCTCTTTTAATGGTATGCTGAAATATTAGCAGAAGGTGCTTGGAGGATGCTAGAGCAGACAGGCAACAAAAAACTCTGCCATTATTACTTTATAGAAGGCTCCTGGTATGGCAGGTTTTTCTAAAGTATGATGGGCACTGTTATTACAGATGACATGAAATAAAACAAAGGTGTTGTTTGGGGGTTTTATTCTGTTGTTTATTTTGTTGTTTAGACACCGTGCCATTTTTTTTTTCCTGGCTGGTTTCCTCTATTTTGTCAGTGGTCAGTCATGCTCTGGCAGCAGCACTGGCATGACACTGCTGTGCCTGCATGTGGGGCATAACTATGCCTGCACACTGTTGTCTGGTGTGCTTTTTCCCAGGCAAGGCTAGAGGAAACCTGCCTACCATATCAGTAGTGTTTTTAGCTGAAAGCAAAAAGACATCAGGTAGGTGGGTTTATTTAGGGATGATGGTAAGGAGAAATGATGAACCAAGCAGCTTTTGTTCAGTGCTTTCAGTTCAGCTCCATCATCTCCCTCTTTTAAACTGTAAGTGAGAATTTGGCATAACCTACTCCCTTTTCTTAGTTCACTAGCACTTTTAATTTCAAAGATCTCCTGCTTGATATTATAGTTATTTTTAAATTCTTTCTTAACCCATTGCAGCTGTCTTTATCAGTCTACTAAAAATCAAAGAATTGTTGTTGGCAGGAATTGGTATAACTCATTTGTTTAGTTTCTTAGTTTAAATAATATTTCTAGATAATGTCAATCAGTTTGCCTGTAATTATACATTTAGATGTAGAGAGTGTGCACACCTCTAGTTGTTTTAGCACTTGTATTTACAAAGCAGTATTTTTAAAGACTTTATGGTGGAATCTTAGTTGTAGGATAATGTTGAGGATTTATATTAACCATTTGGACACCTATAAAAGCAGTATCACATTTCACAAAAGAATGAGGAATAAAAAAGCCGAGGTAAAGAAGCCAACAAAGAGTAAGCATGTACCAGGCTCTATTTTGATGCAAGTTGGTCACTTCTGTTTATAAAAGAGATTTAAAATTAAGTGCTAGACCTTATTTGAACAACTATCTGGAAACCTCTGCAGTGTATTTCTGTAGGTTAAGATAGTTCTTTGCAAAGCCTCACTTCAGAGAAATGGGAAATAAGATCTGGGGAGAGAGCAAGGTTGTTTGAGAAGTGCAGCACAATGCTTAACAGCCTCCTCATGTGCTGGGGAAGTGGTGTAAGTTAGGACAGGAAAACTTTTAGTCTTCTTTTACATGTCCATATGTTTTTGAATCAGAATAATGTGAGTAGCTATAACGTGATCAAATCACTAATGGGCTAATTTTTCATCACTTTATACCAGGTAATTGATAATAAAGGTACAAAATTTGGTGCAAAAGAGCACTGGTGGGAAAGGTGTACATTCATTTGAACACCCCAGCCAGTAAAAGACTGAAGCACATGCTTGTCTCCCATTGAAGTCACTGGGTTTTAAGCACATGCAGAAACACTTTCCTGAGCTGGGTCTGAGGGAGGGGAGTCAGTTTAGCAGGGCCAAATACAGAAAGAAGAGGGGAAAACAGCGTGGTGACTGCAAGTGGGAAATAGCTATCATGTTCATTATTTCACAGGAAAAAGCTCTACCTGTAGCTGTGCAATTCACTGCTAATATTTGTACCAAATCTCTAAACCTCGTCTTCAAATATGTCTGATCCCCCAGTGCGTCCGCACAGGGTGTAGCCCAGTGTCAGGTCAGTGCATTTGGAAAGCACAGGCTTTGGTGCCTGAGCAGGGTGAGGAGAGAGAAAGCAGGGGAACTGGGGCCTGCCTGCTGTCCCCTTGATTTGTCAGCTTTCTTGTGGCAGTTTCAGAAATATGCCGTTCAGAGGAATAATATTTCTGCCTCACTTCCATCCCAGTGTGCTGCCTGCAAGCAGGGAGAGGCAGAAATCTGGAGCCAGTAGTTGTGAGGAACTGCTCAGAACATTGCTGTTAGGAAGGACTCTGTTTCATGAGCATAAAATCAAAGTACACATTCAGTGCCAGTCTTTTCACCTTAATTTTACATGAGGGCTGAATGCTCATTTAATCCTGTTTATTTGGGGGCATTCAGCACATAATACTAAATGTGCTTGATTTTTTTTTATTTGCAGGTCACCTTTTAATGGAGCTGTAAAAGTAAGTGTAAACTGCGCCTTCTTTTGTCATCAGTAAGTGCTGAAGGGTGTAATGCTCAGGGCAGGAGTGTCTCTGGGCTCACATGTGGGAGAAGGATGGGCAAACCCTAGCACTACCCAGTAAGTAAGAGGGTTGAAAGGCATCATGGGCTCTTGTTCATTTGCACTGTTTGTACAGGCTTCCTCAACACTACAAATACTTCCTTTTGGTTTTTTACTTGGGATACTTCTTAGGGGCTCTGTTGTGCTAATCCTGACAAAGACAAGTCCAGAAGGACAGTTTTTGCACTGAACAGTTTATCTGCAATAGCTAATGGTTCTCCTGCTTGGTTGAAAAAGAGATCTGGATAGCTTGTCTTGATGTCCTCCAGGTCAGACATAATTAGGAAACAGAGCTCAGGGTGCTACTCTGCATAGGGAGGTGGCACATACCCCTTTCAGTGTCTTATAGAGGAACTTTGTCCGTGGTAGAAGTCAATTAAGTACATTTTCCACATGATGCAGGCAATTCCTGTGCTCCCTATCTACAGTGAAGAGAGCATGATCTGGATGCACTTTGCACATGTGCCAGAAAGGCAGGTGTAGGCCAGATGAAGCAGTCATAGATCTCAAACCCCCTTTTCCCCTCCCTGATTTGCAGCTGTTGAATTCATTAGCAGTGCACATAAATGGGAAATGACCCAAAGGGGGTTCAAATTCACAGTACACTGTGAATGCTTTGGGCTGTAATCTGGATGGGTGGTAGAATAAAAAGTCAGCGCAGGAGTCAGTGTCTTTCTGAGCTGTCCTCTTCCGTCACAGGAGCAGGTTATAACCGCTGCTGCTGCAGATCCTCCTCATCCACTCCCTTCCTTGGCAGCTCCTGTGTTTGAATAGGCAATGTCTGCATATCTGTGGTGATGGGAGGAGATGAGAATTAGGATGTCTCACATCAGAAGATCCTCAGTCCCTTGCAGGCACCAGGCAGGAATGGGCAGTGTCTGGAGGTGGCTACCCAGCTGCCACTGTTCTGTGTGTCTGTCTGTCTGCTGGGCCTGGGTGCTGAGTGCTGTTCCTCTAGCAGTTGTGTGATTGCTGAAATCGGGATTAGGTTCTCATTTCTTAAAGAAACTGTGTGTGTTTATTTTAAATCACAACTTTTTGGAAGAAAACCCAACTGTTTAACCATGGCATTTCCAGGAAGGTGGGAAAAATGCCAGATGGAAGCAAATGTAGTTTTTACTGGTTGTGAGAAGCAGACTTGAGGGTCTGTGTTACACATGGCTGCCATCACTGCAGAAGTTGTCTTCTTCTGTACAGAGCTGAGCTTCCCAGTGTAAAGTCAGCATTGAAGGAAATCATATAAAGTAGATCTGATGTTGTACCTCAGTGCCAGACATGCAAATTTCTCTGTTTGCTTTAAATCAGGTGCAATAATAGAAAAACACTTTGGCTTGTCCTCAGCACCTGAAACACACCTTTATGATTGTAGGTGATTTCGTCCCATTTGTGTTTTTTCAGATCAAAAAGTTTGGATGACTTTTGTTGTGTCTGTTCTGTGAACATGGAAGAAAGTCATGCTAAGTGCCAGAAGCTGGGAGCTGAGAAAGGCCTCAGCCCTTGTGCAGGCAGGGCTGTGTTGAGGGTCACTGTGGTGTCAGCGAGCTGTTACATGGAGTCATGTGCATATTTGAAAAGTATAGACCAGACTTGCAGGCAGTGGGCATCTACCGGGGCTCTGTCTTGATTTCCTGCCTCCTCTGGGAGCTGCTCTCCACATGGACTGGGGGTGTGGCTGGCAGCATTAGGAAACACAGCGGGACTGAGGCGGTGCTGCAGTGAGCTCCCCTTGCTGTGATGCCGGGAGGAAGGTGAGGAGTGTGAGGCACAGGTGAGCTGCCATGCCTGACAGAGAGTGCCAAAAGGCAGAGCTCCACAGAGACATGAACACTGTAGGGAGCATCAGCTGGCCTAACTTCATCTTGAAGGCTGCCACTGGATCCTGTGAGGAGCTGTGTGAATACAACAAAGTCTAACACAGCAAAGGCAAGATGGCCAGTGCCCCTGAGAGGGACCCCTCCACCCTGCACTTGTGTGGAGAAGACAACAGGAGCATCCTGGAGCAGGAAGAGTGGCAGAGTGTTTCTCAGAAGAAGCTCTTCCCTTGCCTTGTATCTTCCAGTGCTCCAGGAAAACATCAATACTCAAGTAAATTTTCTTTTTCTATTTTTATTTTTCTTTTTTTCATAAAAAAAAAAGTGTTCCTTAAAACAGAAGGTTCAACTGGAGCTTGTCAGGAGGAAACACTCGAGCTATGCAGGGACAGAGAAGTTGGTGCAGGACATTTTGTGTGTAGAATGGTGTAATGGCAGTTGCACAAGATGCTCTGCCTGTCTCCCAGCTCGGACCCACTGTGTTGTAGCTTTATTTTTTTCAGACTCTGTGTGAGTCAACTCAGGAGCAGGAGGTTGAAGCAGCAAGACAGCTGCTATCCTCTCCTTGGAGACAGGGAAGTATCAGCATGCCACCAGACCTGTTTATATTACATGGGCAAAACATGCTCATTTCCCTTCTTCTGTGTGTTTTTCATCTAAAGGTTAGAGCACAGGCTGAAAAAAGAGGGACTTTGAAGGACAGGGCCCTCTGCCTATTTATGCATTAGGCCCCTTACAGTAAACAAATAAGCTGGAGGCTTTCTCCTAAGTGGTCTAATTCCTATTGTACAAACCCACAAAGGAGTAGTGGTGTTCACTTCCTGCTTTTCCTTGATGTTCACGGGACCTGTCTCCCAAGCATCTTCTCTGCCTTGAAGCCTTCTCTGTGGCCAGGGAGACACTCACTCTTGTTAGATGTGAGACAAGGAGGGGCAGGATCATTGTTTCCAGGGAAAGTACGTTTGGCAGTGAGTGTTTACCTGTGAGAGCCAGGAAAAAGCTCGGGTACCTGCCAGTCCATTCTGAACCTGTGATTTGGCAAATGTGAGGCAGGAGGAGGGAGAGCACCCAACTAGAGTGTGGAGAAGCACACCTGAAAGATCAGTTTGTCCAGCTGTGTCCTCTGTGTCCATGGCTAGCTGAGGCCCAAGCACTTCTTTTCATGTGCTGACCACGCTGCAGGAGCAGCCATCTACTGCAGAAGGAAAGAGCAAATTGGCAGCCTTCTCCCTGTTTGGCCTTTGGCAAGATCAGTGCTTTCAGGAGTGAGCTTGGAGAAATGCTTCCCTAGCAGAAGGCTTGACAGCAATTTAAATGGCTAATCAGGACCAAATGAACCTGCTTTTTTTTCCAGCACTGTGTGGTGAAAGGCAGCCCACCTCTCCAACAGTCTCATCTTCTTCATGTTCTGTCTGGCAGCTACCACCGTGGTGCCTCTGCCTTGAAACACACCTTGTGATCCTGCTTTTGACCGGAGAGTGGTAAAAGGCTGGTGCAGGTGGCATGGCTCTGCTCTGCAGTTACCTGCAGTTACTGGCCACATCTGAGAATAGCCCATGTTTCAGCTCTTTCCTGACCCATTCTCCAGACAACTTGCTTTTCTGCATCATCCCAGGGTTTCTGGAATCTCTCTTATAACCCCTGGCTTTTAGCTGTGGGCTTTAGGATTATTTTTTCCTTTATAGCTTTTCAGATTGTCCAGAGATCCTGCTGGAATTCTTGGCTGGTTTTCAGGTCTGTCATAAAAATGAGCTGAAATATCCATATTCTCTGCTCTTTTCTTTTTGTTGCTGGACAGGCAGACTGTTGCTTGCCTGAGCTCTTATTTCCCTGCAGAGACCCTGGAGATGCAGGAAAAGGGCTGAGCAAGGACCTTTGTCTAGGTAGAACAGGGAACAGAAGTGTCCACCCAGCTGCTAACAGTGACAAATGTTGTGGGGAGAAGCACTGTCTGTGTTTGCATTAGGAGGACAAGGAGACATTTACAGAGAGGGGAAGGAAAGCACAGTTTAAGTATATTTAATTTTCATTTGAGCTTAAAAGCCCATAGATGTTTATAAACAAGTAGATAATTCAAATTTACTTGAAGTATACCTTCAACAAGGAAATATTGCAAGCTAAGGGCTTTGTGATTGCTTTGTTGATGGAGGATGGACTTTGGTGAAGTTATTATAGTATTGACTTGAAGAGGATGGATTTGCTAACAGGGCGGGTGATCTTGTCTGGCCTCAGCCAAGGAAAAAAAAATGAGGGAAGTTAAGAAACTAGTGCCAACTGGTGGCATTGGCTGAGTAATCTCAAACAGCCATAAATATATTGTAGCTTTAAAGTTATAGAAATATATGATAAGGCAAAGGAAGATTTCATTCAGTAGACAGGATAGTGGCAGTCAAGAGAATTAGTTTACATTTTTATTAGGCATTCTCATTAAGGGAATGGGAGAGCAGGATTTATTCACTTCCTGTCTCATAAGGCTTATAAGGGATGTTTCAGTACTGAGATGCTTAAGCATCTCAAACTAATGAAAAGATCATTTCAGGGCTCTTGAACTGCTTTATAGCTTGTGATAACGGAAAAGATGTGTTTATTTCGGGAAAGATTGTTTAACTGGTAGAGAAATGTTCTTGAGCGCTGGCAGAGCAATATGCCAGTGATTGTCACATGCATATGTAACACTGTAGCTGAATATGAATCTAATCTGTTTACCAAGAAAGCAGATAAAAAGATTGTGGGGTTTGCCCTTGCTCAGAACAACAGTGAATTAACCTGAAGAGATTTCGTTTCTTATGCCAAGGAATTGTGTCTTATATTAAGAGACTTGTATCTTATTTGGAGAGATTGTAGAGGTTCTGACAGATTTTTTTTTGTAAAACAAATATTAAATCTGAAGAAATTATAAATAGATTTTTATCTAAAGCACTGGAGATTGGTTTCACTTTCAGTTTTGTCTCTTTCTACATTTTTCATTAATTCATTGACTAATTCTTTAGTTATACATTATTAATATTAATAATTGTTGTTAAATGTTAATTATTGTTAATATTAGCTATACATTAAAATATACTTTATGCTTTAGATAAAAGCACAATGAATTCTGAATTAAGTAAATTAATTCTTACTAGCATTTCTTAGTGTCTGAAGTGTAATACAGTGTATTGGTTTAAAGCAACTCCACTGACATCAGTAATATTAGTCAAGCCTCAGACAAGACTGAGAACAGAGTTTGATCAAAGGGACTGAATACACTTGTGTCATTTTAATAATGCTGTGCATAGCCAATGCCAGCAAAATATTTCCATGCCAACTAAATATACCAACCATTATGTACCCTGCATGTGTCCTGTGAAAAGCTACAGATTAAAATAGCTCTGCTGAAATCTTTTCAACCTCCTCCATTAAATTTGGGAGGAGCATCTACCCAGAAAGCCTTTAAATAGGAAAATGTCCTCAGTTTTGGATCTTTATTGGCCTTTATTGCCTCCCTGTCTCCTGTCCTGTTGCATGTTTCCTGGATTTGCCACTAAAAGCCATTAGCAGCTCAAGAGCTAAACCTGCTCATCACACTGACACAGGCAGTGACTAGTCCAGCTTCAGGCTGAGAAATCAGCTCTTCTACCCAGATCCCCACAGTTCCCTGAGGCTAGTCGAGGTCTCTGGTAAATCTTCAGGAAAGGGGACGGTACGATCTCCTCCTGTAGTGCTGTTCTGCATGGAATGTTTCTAAAATTGTTCCAGCCAACATAAACTCTTACCTCTCTAGGAACAGAAGATAATACTGTGTATTTTGCTGATCTCATTTATCATTTCAAGGCTCTGTTTAATTGACTTCTTGCTGCTGGCATTTGTTGCATTTCCCAGATAATAAAACTGAGCCTGTCTGACTTTCTGTAACCACTGGGAAAAGGGTCCTCTCCGCTTCACTCCACTGCACTCCAGCAGACCCTCTGCTGACAGCTCTTCAGCACTCGTGAGTTCTCCCTCCAAGTCTGAACCTGAGCACACAGCTTTTGTTTCATTTTTGGACATGCCTTTATATGCTGCTCCTCTAAGTAAGAATCAAGATTGCATCCAGCTACTCCAGCTTATTTAAATTTTTCTGAAAGCATGTTTGTCCTGGAACAGCCCCACTGAAAGGAACAGAGGAGTGGGACATGCCAAGTGTCTCCTTGGCAGCTCTGAACAAATCCTGCCTGATAACATGTTTCTGTTTGTTGTTCAACAGCAGAGTAAGTTTATTGAAATCTCAATGATCATAATTAGGCTTCAAAAGTTAACGTTGTGTCAGCATACAGAAGAGAAGTTGTATGTTGCCATGGAGTCAAATTTCAGACTTGGTGTCACTAGTTCCTGTGTGGGTGGTACATCTACCAGGACAATGACTTCTGTAACCTCTTCTTCAACAGGTATTCCCATCTAAGACCAGTAACAGATCTAGTGTAGGGCATCTTGTCCATCCTTTTGCTGCAGGACATACAGAGGTGGGCCCTCAAATGCTGAGGGAACAGTACTGACCCCTTTCCAGCCAGACTTTCTTTCCTTAAAATCCTGTGTGACTACCTTCATTTGATGACAGTTCCTTGGAATGCAGTGAGTTAGCTGATAGAGTCTAGTTTACTTCAAAAAATAACCAAATTAGTCTCTACCTTAGCAGAGTTTATTTTTGGTGTTTCTGTGATTAAAAAAAACCAACCACATAGAGTTTGAAGGTTTAGTTTTTGGGCATTGGGTCTGTCTGGTTTGTTGTTGTTACAACACCCATGGGACCTGTTGAAGTCTGGAGGTGGCATTTGACCTGGAAAACACCTCTCAGTTACAGAGTAGGGCACAGCCCAGAGGCCAATAAAAGTCATACAGATAATTTTAACTTCTCAGCATTACCTGTCTTATGCCAGGCAGGGAAATGGATTGATGCCGCACTCAGCTGGCATGTTTCCAGGCTTCATTCATGGAGTCACCATGAACAAGGCCGGCTCCTGCCTCCCTCAGCACTGGTGTGTCATATATTCCCAGAGCAGAGTGTGGCACTGAGGTGAGTTTTGGGAAAAGCAGCTTTACTATTTTTCCGTATTATTTGTGTGCACCACACGCTGGTGGAGTTTTCCTGCTGCTCTTTCCTCCTTACTCTGGTTGCTTGTTTCTGCTGCTGAAGCCTGATGGTTCTTGAAGAATCTGGTCATGATTCAGTAGCTGTGCAGAAATCCCTGAGAATGTTTCTGTAGGTTTTGACTGTGTTGTGTGTGCTTTTGCCAGTGTGTCTTCTGTGTGTGTGTCTGTGCTGCAAGACTGGGATATCCAGCCTCAGGCTGGTAAAGAACTTTTTTTGTCCTTCAGGGAGAGCTGGTTTAGTTCAGATGTGCTGCTGCTGGGATCATTTTTTGTCTTCTTCAGTAATGCAGGTATATTTTGAGTCTAAGTCCTCAGCTAAAGTAAAAGTAAAGTATTTGAGAAAACGAAATCAAAATAAATAAAACGTTGGTTATGTGTTTAAAAAAAAAAGAACTGTTTACAGTTTTATTTATTGAGATAGAGGGTGAATGAGATAATATCTTTACAGATGAAAGCCATTTATACACATGGGGGTCTGCAGAATAAATTATTCGATCCTTTGTCTTTTTTGTGAATATTTGAATATTAACATCTGAGTATCATCTTAAACTCTGATTTAGATACAAGCTGCAGAAATGTAACCTCAGTGTCTTGTAGCTGAAAGAAAGCAGGAGGCAGGGAAACGGCCTTGTGCGTGGCAAGTGTACAAGATGTCATGGCCAGGGCACTGAGAGCAAGCAGGGAAACTCTCAACATATTTGGCTGAGAACTGACTGTGAAGAAATCAGAGGATTTTTTATGCCTTACCATTTTTAGGATTTCTTACAAAAAATGCAGATTTGGAGTACTGAGCTCAGAAGGAATGCAGCTGCTGCTGCTGCTTGGATAACTTTACGAATACCCAAGTGTAAAACAATTGCAAATCTGAATACACGTATGTATTTTCATGGTAAACAGACTAATTGCGGTGTCTCTAAAATTGTACGTACAGCTGTACTGTACTGTACAGTTGCTTTAAATTTGTTTGTTTCTCAAATTGAGGATGCTGGTTTTGCCTATTTTCATGTGCATTTAATATATCCTGTAATGTTTAATTTCTTGTATATTTGCCTAATTTGCAGTGTTATGACACTGGCATGAGTTTGAAGTCTTTTGTAGAAAAAAAGCCCCACTATTTTTCAAGACGTTTTCTTCCTTATCAGAGTTAATGGTTGTATAACATGTAACTCCTTTTAGCAGTGGAACTGTCATCCTTGTAACTCTCTCAAGTATGTTAGCGATGAACTCAACTCAGCATGTGAGCCATAGATGTTCTCTGGTATTTTAGTATTTTGACTGGCAGGAAGCTGGGTATAGACAGTTATAGATACAAAATGTATGGGTTATAGATACAAAATATTTGCCTAACTAAAACGTGGTGTCTCTGAAGTTGTGAAAAATTATTTAAGACAGAGTGTATAGACAGGTAGTTAAAGGGAATGTCAGGAACTTATAGGAGAGTTTAGAATTAAAGTTGTCATGTGTAACTTTGAATTTAGCATTACCTAGTTTATGAATATTTAATCATCTTCTCTAATATTTCCTTGTCATTTTCCTTTTACTTTTCTATTCCTTACTATTGAAATATTTCTAGATTAAAAAGAAAGATTTTTAAGGAGAAATAAATGTTGACAGGAGGAATATAAGCACTGTTAGCAGATCAAAGTATTTCAGGTAACTACAGCAGATTTGCATTGATACAGTTTTGAGATTAAGATGCAAACAGCTAGAGGCAGTGTATCATCCTCTTTAGACTTAATTTATAGTAAAAACATTATTATTTTTATATTACTATGCAACAGACATAAACCAACTAAGAAGTATTTTGCCAGTGTGGGGAGGGAAGGGTTGAAAGCAGAAGAATGGTGAGGAGGATGGTAGATTCCATCAAGTGACCTTGCAGCTGAGAATTCCAAGGCCTGGAGAATAACAGTGTGGGAAACCATTTATTATGCCTACTGCTGTTTATCCTTTGTCTGTTTGAGAAGTAGAATTTCTGTGTAGAGATAACAGAGGTGTTTACTAAAACTTGGAGTCCCTCTCCCCGACATGCTTGTGCTCCCTGTCTTGGGAGAGAGAGAGATCAAAGCAGAGATCATAAAAAGCCCAGAGGAAAATCACAGCATGGAGTTATACCACGTGTGCGTGGCCCTTTGATAAATGGGTGCAAACAGCAGCCCCAATGCCCTGCCTGGGACTGGGCTGAGCTGGACAGTGCCTGTGCTCTCATTTTGGGTGTCTGCAGCCCAATGTGGTTTTGGGATACTCCAGTCAGCGAGGTAACAAAATAAGTTTACTCTTTGCATTTCAGCTGTGGTTTTTTTGGTTGTCCTCAATCAGCTGTGCGTGTTGATTCACACAACCACATAAAAAGAGGGTCATTTGACTAGAAATTCAGGAAGAAAAAACCCTCTAGTTTTCAGTAGTTGCTGTTAGTTATATGGCATGCTCAGAAGTAAAGTTTTGTAAACGAAACTCCTCCAGTTTGATTATGAGTCTAAGGTGAGTAATTCAAGTGAGTTGGAATCAGTGATGGTGAATGACACTTCAGTATTTCTGTGTGTCTGATATGTATTTTCAACAGATAGGAATGACAAATGTAATTTATAATTAATATTTCATCCTTGAATCTGAGGGATTGTCTAGGAAAAGGAATTTTGTCTTCATGGGATGAGGATTGCCTTCATTGTGAGAAGAGTAACAGAAGGATTACTAGGGGCATATTCGAGGAAGGGGAAGAAGATCTCTTTGAGAAGGGATGGGTGGCATTTAACTGAGCCAGATGGAGGAAGAGAGGTAGAGCAAACGTATGCACATTTGGGAGAACCGCAGTCAGTCTCTGCTGGATGAGTTTTTAGTGAAGACGTACTTCTCTTGTGTTTCTAAGGGAGGTTAAGAAGGCTGTGAATGGAGTGGGAAGGTGTAAAGAGCTTGAAAATTTGAACTGTAAGGAGGCTGGAAATGTACGGTCTGCAGAAGTGGTACATTAGTTTTGTGGACCACACTTGTCAAAATTAATCAAACAACAACTAGATAAAGCTGGAGGGAAGTCAGAGTTTGAAAGCTGGGATTTATTTTTCTGTTGGCTGCTTTCTGATGCCAAATAGACAGCTATGTTTAGTTTATTTGTGCTTGGCATATCAAATGTACCATGTTTGGATACAACCCTTAGCCATTCCTGCTTCACCTTGTTCCTTGAGTCTCTGATCTGCTGCTTGGAGCTGAGCCCAGAGACCATTCAGAAGCTAAAATCCAGCCTGTGCCTGTTTTTTAGGCAGCACTTTATTGGAAATGCCAGCAAAATTGCCTCCTGGCTTTTATATGGGTTTGAGGGTGGAGCTTGACCTTCAGAGCATTAGAGATTTTCAAGGCTGGGATATTTGCAAGGTGGGTCCTTGTTGCACCATACATGCTGTCTGGGTAGGGTTTCCAGGAGGCATCCCAATGGCACTGTCTCTCCAGAGCCTGGCAGGTTCACCCTTTTCAGTGCTCCACAAAGTTCTTCCTACATCACACGGCAGGTCTGGTCAGGATTTGTAGCTCCAGTATGATTGAGCCAAGTGGATTAGTTTATGACTGTGTAGGCAGTTGATTTTTAAGTGACTAATGTAATTCTTGTTCGTAGGAAGGCTTGGCATAACCACTTAGTTGATCCGAGAAGCACAGAAATGCCAATCTGCAGAGTATATATAAAGCTTTCAAAACAGAGGAAAGCAAAGAAACAACATCAAAAATATATCATAATCATCAAAAATATATAATCATTATCTGTTTAACTTCATATTGCTAGTCGCTGTCTTTATACCTTGAGTGGTTTAGTGCCTTGTATGAGACATGGATTGCTGCATCTTCCATGGCTCAGCTGAGTCAGTGGTTAATGAGGTCATGCTGGGTGCTGGAGGTCTCTCCAGGGCAGATCTTGAAAGGGAGGTGCCAGCTCTGAAGTGTTTGGGAGGCATGTTGAAAGTGTTATAGGTTGACTGCTTCAGAACATGTTAGATGATCTATCTTTTCAAAAAGCCACACTCATAAAACTGCCTTAATAATGACTGAAATTTGTTAACATTTAAAGAAAAGAAGACTCGTAAGTGTTTAAGGCATTCAGGATAGCATGGGGAGCCAAGTGCCCTGGAGGAAAACAGAGTAAATATTTTCTTTATCTTTAATACACAAAAACTTAGGGTGGGCTCCCTAGTGCTGCTAAGAGTGACAAGGAAAGCTTCTGGAAAAAGTCAGGAATGACTTATAGATCAGTTCAGCATTGACTGTCAGCAGGAGAATGGTACCACATTTTGCAGTACTTTGCTTCTTAGAATATATTCTGAACAGTTTTTTACTTTTAGTCTGACTGTAAAAAAAAAAAGCAGTGTTGCTGCCTTAGCATTACACTTTTGTCTCCCATGTGGCAAGCCCATGTGGGCCCCAAGTTCATCACAGCCATGCAGTTCAGGAGCAGCACTGCCTTGAATGAATGAGGTTTCTTGCTGCCTTTCTTCCAAAGGCACAGGGGATGTAACCTGTAGTAGAAGGGGCCAGTCATTTCCAAGTTTTGCTGCTTGGGAGCTGTGGCCGTACCAGCAACAGAGGGATCATGTCATTCTGTGCCTTCTAAAAGGGCAGCTTCATGTCACCACAGTCTTCCTGGACAGTCATCCACGTGTGAACACAGCCACTAATTCTGTGTTTGCCACTTTTATTTTTAGCCACGGAGGTTCTGTAGTGAATACTAGTGTTTGCTTGAAAAAGCAGCTCGAATGAAGTCTGTGATTTAGATGTCACTTGGTTTGGGACATGTTCCTTCTGTAGTGTCAGTTCTTATAAAATTGATGTTCCTGAATGCTTTCGAATGTCATCTAATGAGAACTATATTTTAGGTACTTAAGTTAGTATTTTGGAGAAGGGAGGTAAGATGATACTTGTAACAGATGACCTCCAACTAGCAAGGAGTACAGAGTATTTTAGGCTTATTACCTAAAATGCATGCATCTAAATACATTTAAAAATGAGTGCTGATAAAAGTTACTTATTTTTATAGCACGAAATCGACAACATCCACAGGGTAGAATTTGTACAAAATGAAAGTGAAAGTACTGCTTCCAGTTTTAGTCATGACAGTCTTTCCAGAGCAGGTGGCATCCAGCAGTCTTGGTGTTTTGCCCAAAGTGAAAATTCTTTTGTCCAAAGAGGTTTAAATAAAGCAATGCTGATGTTAAACAGGACATTCCCACTGCACAGCTACCAAAAATCTGTATGTCACCCCATTCCTCTTGGCCCTGGGCATAGGATATATTTCCTAGGTAGTTCAGGGCTGTCTTCCCTTCCATAGTGCAGTCAGAGCATCATCAGGCATTTGCTTTGCAATCAGCTGCACATACAGAGATGCTACCAGCTGTCTTCTGTGGTGTTTCAACCCCCCCCCCAACTCTGCCAGCTGGAGGATTCATGTGAATGGGGTCTATATTGGGGTCTATATTCCCGCTTCATACTAAATCCATACAGGTACTTGGTAAGTATCCCACTGAAACAGGTTGTATCAGACTGACAGTCTCCCATGTCAGCAGTACTGCAGGAGCAGAAATACTCAACCAACTCTTCATCTTTTTCACTATATCCCCCAAGAGGAGACATTTGAAAATCATTTCCGTCCTTGTAAATTGCAGACTTGGACGCTCAATACTCTGCAGAGTGTATCTCTACATTGCCACTAGCGTTTATATGGAATAAAATGTTATGGACAAAGTTGTTGCATCTAAGTAAATGTCTGACTTGGTCCACTTCTCTTTTCATCCCCCGTAAGATTTTATTTTAGATTATCCTCAATAAGTGCAGCAATTGAGTGGCCATATGCTTGGCAAAACACATAGATAATTTACAACTGTTGTTTGTATTCATTTTTGTAGTTCTGAAGTTCTTTTAAAAACCCAGCCTAAAGGACTTCTTCCAGAATTAGTATGTTTTCACATAAATCTGGAAATGCCCGTACGTCTGCTCAGATCTCCAGAAAAGTGCATTTAGTTCATTAGTTTCATGCTGAAGTGTTAACATTTTAGGTTGTTTTATTAGGGGAGAACAAAGAACTCCTGCCTTGTTGAAAATTTGTTACACAAAAATAAGGACGAAGAGGTTCCAAAAGAGCTAATGCCAAGCATTGGAAACTGGATGAAGTTGTGCAGATTGGAAAGATTTCCAAGATATCTGGTAATTAGCTTCCAGTTCTTATGGAGTCCTGCCCTGTGAATGCTGCTGCTGCTTGTGATGAGGGGGAAACAGGGGTGAGATGAAGCATAACTCTGAAAAGCTGGATCTTTGTGTTCGCAAATTATCAGTGGGCTATTGAAGAATGTCTGAGTACCCCTTTGGAAAATCAACTCCTACAAAAAAAAAGTCCAGCATTTCTCCCTTTGCAGGATTGTCTTCTGTTCTGGCATTTGCTTTGTGTGATGGGGAGAGGGAAGAAGCTGTCAAAGAGCTCTTTTTGGCTTTTCCTGCCTGAGCCAATGTGCCAGTCTGCCCCACAGCAGCTTGCTGCGCTCCCCAGGGGCTGCACCACAGCTGGGAGTTGGTGGAGCATGACTGACTGGTTACCTCCCCTGCCTGGCCCAAAATGCCAGAGAGGCTTGGCACTGCTGTCAGAGCTGGCACCTGGCAACCTTCTCCACGGAAGTAAGGTAGCACACTCGGGTGCAAGGGACCCAGAGCCAGGCCAGAGCTTGATCCTTTGGTAATTATTATCGTTGTTGTTGCTATCATTATTACTACTACTATTGTTATTTTCCGGCACTGGTGTTTTTTAGTTTCATTAAGGAAGATTTAAGGAAGAAAGAAAACTTGCCATTTGAGTTATTTTTATAAGCTGTCTCTTGGGAGCACTTATCTACACCCTGGTTATAGGATAAGTTGTGTTTCTGGGGTTTCTCAAGTTCAGGTGTATAAACCTTCAAGCGCTGAATGGGAAGAATTGCTGAGACCTGGTGCTTTGCTTACTTGGCAGAGACTTGGGAGACTGCTTCTGTACCCTGTTCTGCCCCTTACCTGTGCAGTCACTTTTATCAAGTCATTGACCTGTCATGTTTATTATTTTGTGTATAAAACAGAATATTGATCTTGTCTTAGATATCTGCACTAAAAATGGTTAAGAACAAAATGATATATTTACTAGTTCTTTTTTTTTGTTACAACTATTTTACCACCTAAACATCAGTAATCAGTCCCAGCGCAGTAGTTACTAGTAAAAATGTTTATCTTTTCAGCTCTGAGTCTATTAAGTGCAATGAGCAGACAGCCTGTCTTAAGTTAATTTTTATAGCAGTGCACTACTTCAAAATTAGGCACTTGCAGCAGAGAAAATGCTTTATTGAGATTTGTTATCAGAAAGAAAATTATTTTTCCTAGACTGCAAATGTAAGCCAATGTGTGGTTAATGGTGTTCACTAAATTATACTGACTGAGAATATGAAGGAAGTAGAGTTATGTATGAATATATAATATTAGGACATGTTGGAAGAGATTATACTTAATTTGTATATGACCTGATGAATTTTGCAGCAGTAGACATTAAGCTTTTCTCTCCACTGATAAATCATGCTTATAGCCTCAAATAAAAACCATACACAGTGTGAGCCTTTTCTTCCTAAGTTCACAGCCATTCCATGTATGTGTTGTGGCAGTATCTGATTCCTGAATGCTGTGCAACTGGTGCAGTTACCTGAGCTATGGAAAGAGGAATTTAGCACCCAGTGTTGGTGCTGTCCATGTGCTTTTGATTTGCTCAGGGTCTGAGCTGCTGTATCCTACTGCAGGCAGTAAACTGTCACTTTCCAACAGCTGCCTTGAATCTGGGCTGTGGGAGAAAATGACTTTTCTTACAATGGAGTTGAGCATATCTTAGTCTAGTGGTACCAGTGGTCCAAGCTCAACAGCAGACTTCTGTGGGTGTCACAGATTCCTTAGCTTGTCCTGAGCCATGGTAGCTCCCTTAGAGGAGGGGTACAAAGCGTTGCTCCCGAGGCTAACCCAAACAGTTTTTGCTCTTTACACTGCAGCTATCTCCACAGAGAACATTTGCTTTGAATATTAAATTATTATTGGTAGAGGAAGCAATAGTCGGACTGGATCTGGCTTTTCAATAAACAGATTTTACTAGGTGAGACTTGTTTCACTCAGATGTTTATTGACCCGTCTTTCCCCTGAAATTATTATTATTTTCACATTTTTCTGTAGTGTAGTACACCTTTGTGGAGTAAAATGAACTCATATCAGACATTGATTTCTGTGTATTTTTATGCATTATGCTTTCTGTATTCCTTTGAATTGCTGTGCTTTTGGAACTAGAGTTGATATTCCCAGGATGTTTTAATGCTTTTTATCCATAAATTACACTTATATATTCTCTGTACCAAGTGTTGCTTCAGCTGTTTCCAGCTCTACATTACACAAAGCAGATTCTTATCCTCAACTGCTTTTGTTTTGAAACTCTCCAACACTCACATTTAACCAGTGAAGTGGACATTGTTGGGCTAATGTTTCAGAACCCAAGTCAAGCCTGCCCTGTCTTGGTACAGGGCAGTTAATGCTCATAATGTTGGGTCACTCTACAACTTATGTACTAAATGAACGTTGTAGAATGGTGTCAGAGAAAGGATCCTGAGCCCCTACTTTATCCCTACTGTAGCTCTGGAATTGCACTTGCAGAATATAATTCCAGCATGTTTTAAGCCAGTTCAGGTTGAGCTACTGCAGCCCCCACTTTTGCCCTCCTCCCCATTGCTGCAATTCTTGTGCTGGTGCTGGCATCCAAGCCAGTCTGCAGCCAGCTGCTGCTTCCAGGAGTCCTGGCAGCAATCACTGTTTACTTCCCAACCTGCTCAGCACCACAGAGCAATTAATATTAAATAATAAATTAGATATATAGAAATTGTCAGCAATGATAAACTTGTCCTCTGTGCTGAATGCCATCATTTTGCTCTAAGCAGAGTTTAAAGCTCACAGCCAGAGTTCCGGTGTTTGTTTCAGATCATGAGTCTTGCAGAAAAAGAAAAAAAGTGAGAAGCTCATTTAATCAACCCTCAGTGTAGGAAATTTTGCTAGCCAGTGTGGAGACAGAACTAAAGATAAACCTCTGAACATTGAACTGTCGTGCTGAACAAGGTTCTTGAGTTTTGGCTAAACAGATTCATGCCCTTTTAAAACTGGTAACTACTTTCAATTCAGATAGCCCACATGGTGACCCCAAGCGTGTTTGGAAAGGAGCTGGACTTGAGAAGGTGTCCCTATTGCATGCAAGGTGGGAAAGGTCTTGATGTATGAACTGGGAAAGGACAATTCTTTTTTTGAAAAATACAGCTTTTTCCTAGTTACAGAGATTTCCATCAGACTTTTATGGCTTCAAGGTAAGCATCCGACACAGGGAGCTATGGCACAGCATTTTTGGTTTGTTAGGCCGTACAATCTGATGTGGAAGTGGATAGAGGCAAGAGGAAGAAAGTATTTAAAAGTAATAAGAGAATTACATTTGGGAGAAAGCTAGAAGGTTAGGAAGACTGGACCAAGAACTGACTTAGATGATGAAAATACAGACTTCTTTTGAACGAAAATATTCAGTGCTTGCTACAGGTTAACGTTCAGGAAGTTAGTATGAAACAACTCTAAGTACAGGACTGATACACATGTATTAGAGGTCATTAAATCCTACATAGGTGCTTCTCTTTCAGAGTTTTAATGTGTGGTAATGGAGGCAGGGTTATCTGGCTGACTGGTTTTGTCTTTACTTCTGTGTGGGCAAGCTAGAACTTTTTTGCTGAAGTTGAAAGCTGGTTTTTTAGAGGAAGGGGAAAAGGCAACTTCTAGCTATATTGCTGTGAAGCTGTGAAGAAGCCCAGTCCTGGAGATCCTGGAGGCAGAGGAGGAGGTTCCACTGGGGGGAGCACTAGGCGTGTTGGGTGTTCATCTTCTTGACAGGTGGGTACACACATTTCAGTGAAGGTGACTTCCCAGCAATTCTATCTTTCTTGGTCCTTCATGAAGTACCTGAATAAATTGTGGTCTGTAAATTGCACTTTATTCTTTTATGATATTAGAATCAAATTTTTCCACAACATTAACACTGGTCACAAGTTTGATCAGAGGCTGCCTTTAGGCTTGAATTGCCAGATGGTGGTGATTCTCTAATTCACCAATGTGCTTTCCATCTTTAAAAACATTGTTCATAGGTGTTCCTTTCAATTTTTGGATGAAGGTACCTGCCTCAGAAAATATAATCTGCAGAGCAGTAGGAGATTTTTTAAATACACTGGTCACATTTTTAATACATTTGGAATTGCCTAGGTATTTGTTTAGGTATTTGATGTAAGTTGATAGCTGGGGATTTCATTTAATTTCATTTCATTAGTTAACTTGCAGGCTTAGTCTGTTGAAAATTGCCCACTTACTGTTCATAGGCATGCGTCTTTGTAAGTTTAGTACATTTTTAAAGACGGCTGTATTTTTAGTTTAATTAGGTCCTTTTGTTTTAACTGTTCTTTCTTCCTCCATCTGAAAGGTGTGCATAAGGGATGTTGGGAATCATAGGGAATCATAATCTCTCTTGACATTAGAAGTGTCATTGAAAATATTGGTAGGAAATCTTAAAGTGGATTTCTCAGTGTCACATAGCTTTTCAACATGAAGATTTTGCAGTGAAGGGTGGAGGTGACTGATGTCTGAAACACCTTGTTGCCACAGAACAACTGAATGACTTACTAATAGTGTAATCTCAGTCCAGTCTACAGGGTAAGGTGATGGTCTGGGATTTGGGAGATTTGCATTGCAAGTCATACTCCACAGCACACATTTTCTGGATGTATTCGTAGGCGGACACCTTAAACTAAGGATGCAAAACTTCTCAGGTACCATGTGATTCTTTCAGTGTGAATTGCTAGAATCAGTATGGAGGCTAAACATACTGATGGATAAAATATGCTTGTATCCCAAATGAGTTTTGTTTGTGTTAGGGAGTTGAGAAGGATCCTTTCTCAAAGAAGAAAAGCAAAATTTTCCATGTTTGCTAAACCCAGGTTCATCAGTAATTTTGAGTGGAAGGAAAATGGGAACTGTGTACCTGCTAGACAAATTTCTTCAATGAAGTGATTTGGCCTAGCACAAATTGAGCTTTATATCAACAGCAAGAAAATAGTGTTTTGACACTATTACTACTGGTCTTTCAACACTGATGAAAGGGAGCTGATCTTTTAGTTTATGCTAAATTAAAGCTTTGTTATTATGAACACATGGCGGAATAGCAGGAAGTGTTTCCCTTTACTGACTGTTCTGCTCTGTGTTTTATTAGGTAGTATGGATAATTTCTCCAGTGTAAGCATATGAGAGGGACTTCTGTGCATATTTCAAGTTAGTTCCTGTTGATCATTTGGTTTATTTTAAATTTCTTCATGCCTGTGTGTCCTGGGATTTCTGTTTTCAGAAACAACTTATGTTTGGTAAACTTTTATGTGTATTGCCTGGGTACAACTCCTCTGTCAAGAGCATAGGCATAGACAATCTGATAGGTTTTGTTGCATGGTTTAAATTAAGTATTTCTGTTGTAATTTACCAGACTGTGTTCTGGTATTTAGTTATTTTTTCAGAAGAAAAATTACAGGAATTCTGCCTCTGTAATTGGCTAGGGTTGTTCTGGAAGATGGAAAGGACCTGCACAAACTTCTAACAGCAGCAACAAAGGTGCTAGGAACTAGGAATGCAAGGAGGAAGAAGCTGTTGTAGCAATGAACCAATTTAGGCATTGGAAAAACTGTCAGCTTTCCAAAATACATTGCTTGGGTTTTCTACATATTACACCTTTGTTGGAATTAGCAAATGATTTGTTACTCAGCTTCCTTTGGTAATAACAGTGTATATTCTTCTACTAATGGCAAGTTTAGCACTGGAGGTTCTACTGGTCTGAAACGCATCTTTCCCTTTAGGGTGATTAACAGCAGATCTGCCCTGGCTTGGATCCCCTGATGGTACAGCATGACGTGACCCAAGTACAGCCACATGTTACATGGTTACATTTACAGACAAAACAGAGCAAGCAAACTAAAGTTCATGCCCTACTCTGGCTGCAGGAGGGCAAATGGCACTTGCTTTCTGAATGTGTATGGTTTGGCCAAGTTAGTTTAGGCTGGATCAGCACTTTGCTTTGAGTAGCCACACTGCTTTTAAGGAGCTCTCAAGTTGCATTTGCTTTGCACAGAGCCATGTCCTTGGCACAAGTCCTGCACTGCTTTACAACTGGCTGAGTTATCAGGGGCTCTATGAGTTAAAAGTAGGTTGGCTGGGGTTTTTTTAACACTAATTTCTAGATTTCATAAGATTTCTAGATTTCATAAGGACATGATAGACTTTAGGGAAGTGGCAGAAGGAAAGACCTGTACACTGAACTAGATCCTTGTGTCCTCATTTCCACAGAACCTCTGTGGATCTGCTAGAAGCAGAAAATAACCTTTTCCAGCAAACAAATGTAGCAGGTAGTTCGGTGGCAGGTAAAATAAGAACAGTAGTAATAAGTAGCTATATAAAGAAGACAATAGACTGAAACTTTTTGTTGTAAAAAAACTGCACATAACATGTAAACTTTAACAACCGTGAGCACCTTATCAAAAAGTGCTTTCTGGATGGGTTTGATACATTGTTATAGGCAGCCCTCATGTGTCCAACCTTAGAAAAATGCTTCAGTCCTAACATTAGGGCTATATTTGTAGCTCTTGCCAGTGAAACCAGTATGCTTTCTGTGTCTAGAGAATGTAGTTCCCAGATTCTGTAAGTAGAGGTGCTTAGGCACTGGTACTGATAATATGAATGCTGAGAATAAGCACTCCAGAGAGCCTTGTAAACAAGGCATTGAGAAATAAAGAAAATGGAAATTGTTATCCATGCTTGTCACAGGTCACAGAACTGAAAGCCACCCACAAACATTTTTAAAATTAAAGTTTGCTTCCTTTCTTGCCCTCTAACCAAAACCACAAGAGTGCCTCCACACTTGAAAAAGAGAATTAAGAAAAAAAGGTAGAGGACAAATTTTCTTCAAAATGTTGAAAATATCAAAGCAAGAAAATAATTTGAGCATCTTTCTATTCCCATGCTTAACATTAAAACATAACTACTGGTAAGTGATTTGTGCTTTCTCCAGGCTTCACTGAGCTACTCTCAGACAGCTTGCACCAGATAAGATCCTTTGGTTGCTTGTGAGATTGTTTTTTGTTCTTTGATTACCAGCAGCATGACAGTGTGTATCTGTAGCTAGATAAAAAGGTAGTGTGCTACAAGATAGCATTGTCTAGCTCTGTTTTCACTCACTTTCTCACTGCATGGAGGGGTGAGGAGGATTTTCTCAAGTGCTGAGCTTAGCAGCTTGAATTAGGAGCCAGGCTCCCCATGCTGCTGGTGAAAAGTAGGTGTCACCGGAGGGAGATGGAAAACCTTGGTGTTAGGGAGTATTTGGATGTTCTTTGTGCTGCCGTCACTCTTCTCTCTACCCTGATTGTCGGGGTAGTCTGAGGGGCAAATGTCAGCATCCACACTAGATATCCTGCATAGTAGATATGAATCTCCACCTCTGTGATAAGTTGGTGTTCCTTGAGCCTAGGGCATTTTTCTTTCGCTGGAAATGTGTTCATCAAGCTCAGAAGCTGAGATGGTGAAGCAGACAGACCCCCTCCAGGTGGGATCTGTGTATTTGCCTGAATTGTATATGCTGATGGGATCTGTTCTGCCCCTTTAGCATCTCGTGGTGTTGCACTGAACTAGATCATCCAACAGCTGTAGCTGAGACGTTGGTGTCCAAAACACAGCCTTTTGTGGTGGTAACATCCTGTATGCCTTTGTTCCAGCAGGAATTGTAAAGGTCAATTTCCAAAGCTGTGTTGAAGATGTTGCAGAACTTCACTATACTGTAGCATTATGAAGTGGATTTTTCAAGCACAAGTTTGTGGAACATGCTTGAGGGCATTTTTCTTTCTTTACTTAGTACCTTCAATTGAAATAAGAAAAATCCAAAAATGATATCTTGTTCCTCTCTTAGAGCACTGACTTCACTTACACTGCTGTAAAAATTACATAGTGACAGAGCAGTGGTTAAGCAGTCTGTGAAGAACTTCAAGAGTAAATTTTGCTGAATCTCATTTTGAAATAAACATTTAGGAAGGATGGAGGCAGTTCTTTCCTTACTTGATTCTCACCCCAGGTGCCCCATTTGGCTTGTTAGCTGCTGCCTGTGTGATCATCAGTAGAGATCTTTCCAGCCTTTACAGTTCTATGATTCTGCCTGCTTGGGTCGCACACCTGAGGGTGGAGCCTTTGAGAAGAGAATGTGTGAAAATATTCTACCACTTAAATCTGTGCCATGTAGAGGTGTAGAGCAGTACCTTTAGTTTTATGATACCAAAGACATTTCTGGTAAGACTGTTCTAGAGTCTGGCAGACTTCACTGTTGGAAGCTTTCTAAAAACAAACACACCCAGCCCCAATTGTATGCTATTGCAAACCCAAATTCTATATCATAATAAAGCATTACACAGAGTTAACAACAAATCTAACCAAATTACATTTGTCTTCATCCTTTTTCTTCTCAATTAGCACAGTCTCAGTACTATGAAGTTGCATTCCATAGCCAAATTTAGAGCCCTGTGTTTTAGAGGAGTGCTGTTGACAGCAGTGCATTTAGCAAGTGCAGAAAGCAAAATGATACCAACATCATGTAAATTGGAAATTTCTTGTCCTGCAGTTAGTTCCATATGGGCAGCTTCAATGCATTTTGATTTAATGAGTTGTAACAAAAGCTGAACTTGGATTTCTGTGACTACTGCATCGGGAGTCTAACAGGCTTCTTGCTGGTGTGAATGCTGCTGCATTCACTTGAATGCTCTTAACACTGTGCTGGAAAAGCTGTTAGTCATCTTCAGGAAGCTTGAGAGCCAGGGTTCAGCAGAGTTAGGTTTGAAAGACCTGGTGTGAACCCTTGGGCCTCTAAAGTTTAACCTCATGTCTTTTCAAATTCACCGTCTGAAGCCACACTTGTAAATTAAATCTATTCAGTGGACTAGCTTGGCTACAGCATGGTTATAAATCCTTTGTCTTATCTGAATCAGGTATCCCCGAGTGAAGTGACAAAATGGATATTTGCTTAGGAAGCAGATGCAGACAGTTCACTCTAATTTATTTTTAAAAAGCAATCCATGTTTAATGTATGAAGTAAACCCCCTTAATTTTGCAAATAATATTTTTTCATTTCAATTAAATTGCTTTGTTATTTTGTCTGAGATTTGTTTAGCCCATATTGCAAAAAATTAATCAAGTGGACTTTTTATTGAGAATACAGTATTGGTGCCTTTACCGAATTTGTGATGTTCTGAAGCTAATTTAGGAGGACAGCAGGCTGTTCGCAATGGGCTGCACTTGTATGCTCTGTAGCTGAAACACTGAAGTTGTCATCAGACCTGTTGCTCCATCAAGATTTTGTGTTTTAAAGGACTGGATAGAGGAGGATTTTTTGTCCATGTAGATTCTACAAGGGAGGCTGGAAGGAGTTGGGTCTGTCTGATGAAAGGAGAAGGGGAAGAAAACCATGGAAGTTCCCCATTGTAGTGCTCTGTCTGGAGTGTTCTGTCCAGTGGGGCAGACAGCGCGGAAGAGTCGTAGGCTGTCAGTCATCACAGTTCTCAGGGTGTAAGGTGAGATGCTTGCAGCCTGTGCTTGCAGTAGGAAAGTCTCTTGAACACCATGAGAGCTTCTGGGAATGGAGAGCTCAAAGACATCCCCTAGAAGGCCTCCTGTGCCAGCCTCTTTAGTGCCCAACAGGAGGACAGTATTTCTACTGGTTGTATCAATAGAAAATATTAATAGAAATATTCAATAGAAAATATTTTCAATAGAAAATTATGGACAGAGTAAAGCTTCCTTATTCCCAGTTTTCAGCCTGGGTTTTTTGCTGTTCTCTGGGAATGGAGAAGCAGCTCCCTCCCCATGTCTTTCTGCAGCCCTGAGCCGATGCTCTGCAGTGATGGGGAGCCGAAGGCAGTGCCTGCAGCGGGGCTCTGGCTCTCGCTCGCAGCTCGGACACCACCGAGGTGTGAGCTGAGGCAGGGCTGCACTTTGTGCTCTGCCTGCAGGCAGCCAAGTGGGTGTAACCCCGCTGGCCTGTCCTTGTGGGAATCACTGCAGGGGCTGACACTGCCGGGAACAGGTCTGCTGTCCTCTGCTGAGTCGTAGAGAAAGTGGGTTTGTTTACTTCCAGAAAAGATTACTTTGGCATATATACAGAAGACAAAAGTTGAGTATGGCTGGCTGGGGATGATTCCTAGTGGAATACACAGGTTGCAGAAGTCAAATGAGATGTCTTGACTCTGGTCTGTAGTCTTGTGTCTCCTCAAACCAATAATGTAGCAATTGCAGAGATGCTTAGTGAAGCAGGTGTATCTAGCTAGCGAAGCAGGCGTGTCTTTTATGCCACTTGGAAGTGAGACACCACTTGGGCTGTTAAATACAAATTTAACAAATCTCAATCAGATATAATGATTTAGCATTTTAAAATTTTCTCCTTTCTCTGAGTGCACTTACTGTTGAAGCTTTGTGTTTCTGTTGACATTGCAGCAATCTTTCCTCAGCAGTTAGGATGAGTTTCAAACAGCATTTTCTTCTGCTTACAAGGTTAGGGCCTTGCAACTCTTCTCGTATTATAGCCCCATCCTTTCCTATATTTCTGGTGGTAGCATGGAGGAGGAGAGGAGATAGTAACAGGCAGAGGGCCATGGCACTGGGCTTGTTTCTGCCAGCTCATAGATGCCCATGCTCTGACTTGGTAAGTGATTACCAAATAGTTGGACCCTGGACTGGTGCTGCACTTAATCATGACTGATTCATTGGGCTGAAATATGTCACTGATTTGATACATCCATTTCATTAATCTGATGGAATTGCATCCAGCTGTTAGAGGTGTATGAAAGAAAAGTACCTGACATGCAGGGCAAGAGCACTAACCTCTGCATTAAACTATAAAACAGTCATTAGGACATCTAATGCTGAAATTAAATTGCTCCACAGAAATTTGGTTTTCAAGCACAATACTAATTAGCTGTAAGCTTGATGAATGTCAAGAATTAATTGAAACATTTCAATGGCCTGTGTGGGTTTTAAATATTGTCATTATTGCCCCAGTATTTTCAGTTCTTACACTAATTGCTTTTTAGGGATCATGAATAAAATTGTCTTCTGGAGTGATTGAAGGTACAAATGGTTCATTGCATTACCAAAAATGGACCTGTTTCCTTCTGGATTTCCCTTTTTTTCCTTAAAATGCATCTAGTATTTTTCTTCCATTTTTATGCATGCATTGCAAATAGAAAGTAAGATTTTAGACCCAAACTTTATTTTTGACAGCACTTGTATGTTTTCTTTCCTAGCTGTGCTCTGGAGGCCAGCATTCTCTTGTTACCTACTTTCATTTTGGCGGCAGGAAAATAGCTACAGCTTCATAAAATAATTTTTTGTTTTTAATTAAATAGGATGTCATCCAAATTTCATGATTATTTTATCCTGTTTGTGAAAGAACTGCAACATTTGGTACATGAAATGTCTGCAAGATAAAAAACATCTTGGAAAATTATTAATTGAAAGAGAATTCATAATCAAAACCAGCATTTGTTTTTTTCTCAATTATGATCTTAATGTAAAAATAGCTGAATTTTTCATGTGGGGATTGCAGATCCATAGTGCAGACTGCTCATGTTCCTTGTCTCTGATGAGTGTCTCGGTGTTGGAGTACCCAGTAAGCGTGAGTGTCCAGCAGGGCGTTACAGACTGCAGACATACGTATGACGGATACATGGGGTGACACGATGTAGGGAGAGCCTTAACACTTGTAGGGAGGCTCCTGTGTGTGTCGTGCGATTCCAGAGCCACAAATCCCCAGGCTGCAGTGTGGTGCCATGCCTCGTCGCTCGCTCCATGTGCAGTCACATGTGACAGTCCTGGGGGCTTGTTCCTTGGCACCACAGAGGGAGAAGGATGGGGCTGCTTCAGCATGTCTGTGAAATGGAGGTGGTGCCTGGGAAACTGTCTAGGAGGGGAGAATGGAAAGGATCTTTTGCAGTGCTGTGTTATTGACTTATCTGCATAGACGTGATCAATCCACTGTGTCAATCCAGCATGAGCTCAGTGCTGTTGCTCTCCATAGCAGTCAGTTCAGTAAGTTTGGATCTCAGCAGGGCAGATTCAGGGCCCTTTGTGGAAGGCTAGGTTAATTTTTATCTAGACTTGCTTAAAGATTTTATTTTTTTTGGTGGTGGTTTCTGTGGCGGGGAGGAGGGGGAAGGGTTTATTGTTTGGTTAGGATTTTTTGTGAGGAGGTTAGATGGTTATTGTGTGATAATAACATTAGTGATAGCTCAGAAGTTGAGAAAATTCTGGTCCCTTATCCATTCTTTCAAAGCTTTTCTTTAGTAATTAATTATGCAGTAACCCTTCCCCTAGTGAGAAATGCATTCAGTATTGTACTTCTTAAAATAAAGTATTTTTGGCTCGTCTCATTGCCGATTGCCCAGAGGCATAACACAAATATATCCTGAAGAAAACAGTTATTTGGAATGACAGTGCTGTAAGAAGCTCAATTCCATGTTACTTGATTCTCTCTCCCTTCCCTAGTTTTGCTGCCCAAGGGTGTAACACTTCACTCTAGCCTACAAAACAAGTAGCAATAAATGGGTATCCATATGCTTGAAAGCCACATTTTTTATGAAGATGTGATCTGTTAAATGCTTGGAGAAGATGAATGTGGTCAAGACGTAAAACTCCTTTTGTGTATGAATATGATGGCATTGAGAGGGTGATTTAGAAAGGGTGATGAAAGTGATGTAGAACCTCAGAGCAACTACCTACTCAAGAAAATAGATCTGGGGGTAGGTTTCAGACAGTGAAAGTCCCACAGTTCATGGTCATTCTGTTTCATTGCTGTCTCTCCAAAAGGACAGCAGAGTCCCAGCTTTTGTGCCAGTTTAAAACACTGAGTCCACTGAAATCAGTTGGAAATTCGGCAGGTGTTAAAAATTGTCAAATGGTTTTTATTAAACAAAATGAATGCCCAAGGAAATCCATAAAATGCCTCTCTCAAAGGTACATCTGACTCTTTCTTTCCCTCTTCTCTTTTTCCTTTACACAGTGCCGGTCCTAAAGGAGATAACATTTATGAATGGAGGTCTACTATACTTGGGCCTCCTGGTTCTGTATATGAAGGAGGCGTTTTCTTCCTGGATATCACATTTTCATCTGACTATCCATTCAAGCCACCAAAGGTAAGGGTAAGGTTTTTATTGTGCTTATCATTTTTTAATGTGAGAAGAATGCGGCTTGCAGCCAAGTGAGGGCTCATCACTTTCTGAATATCAAATTTGTTTATGGTCTCTTGAAAACTACAAGGTCCAAAATCTTGGCTTGCAGTCTCAGAAAAATCCTGTCTAATTTACTTCTTGATTACCACAGTCAATACTGATTTCCAAACTTCACCAAGTGATAAATGAGATGAAAATTCTGATCAAGAGGTAAGATTCAAGAAATTGTAGTTCTATTAGAAGACAACACAAGACTTTCTTGTGTTTCCTTCTTCTCATTCTAGCTACTAAAATGCATGTATAATAGTCTTTTCTGTTATGAGCCAGATTCTATATTAAATATTATCATGTAATTTTTAACAAAATGAGAAAAAAACTAAAATGAGTTCACATAGAAAACTGGAGTGTTATATTGTGACTTAAAACTGGGTAAATTAGTGTGATGAATTTCCATTATTTTAAAATGTCTATTTACTGCTGCTAAAACCAGCAATCTTGTTTGATAATGTTTTTGAGCAAAAGCTATTTTTATTAAATTAAACTAATCTTAAACTAAAATGTCAATTCCTTGCTCAGAAATAGTATGGACACCTAATAAATTGTAATTTACTAATGGATATGAAAGAATTTAAAGGTCATTCCCTTTTCCCCTCCCTTAATGCCATATTACAACTCTTGACCAAGTCACCAGAAAAGACGCTGCAAAACTCTCACAACTTCACTGCATTCTACCACACAGCATTCTATGACTTACAGCTTTGGGGGCTATAACTTTGTTACTATAAATTTAATACCTTTTTTCATTACCAGAATGATTACAACGTAAAGAATATACACTCTGTATTTCACATTTCTCTGTAACCCACAGCATTTCATATGTTCTGAATTAAGAATGTTATACTGAAGTGATGCACAGTTTTAGACAAATTCCTCATTCAAATCTTGTAGATATTTTTAGAGCAGGATAGTTTTGGAATTTTTAGGATACATTGTGGGGGGGGGGGG
>NW_024581135.1:23795782-24021868 GCF_017639235.1 Corvus kubaryi
TCCCCAGTATGAAAAAGAAATATTTCGGTATTTTCTTGTGCTTTATGGAAAAAAAAAGCGCACTTACATATTTCTCACTTCTTATTTGTGCAGAATGTTCACATGCTCTTTCAATATTAGTCTGAAATAATTTAAAAACAAGGATGGATTTAGTGTAATAGCATTGTTTTGGCTGTATATTGTGCCTAATGAAGGGTAAGGACAAAGATTTCATTGTTAATTTAACAAGACTAATTTTCATGGTCTGTATTTAGGCTTTGGAAAGAAAGATAAAGATTAACTAATACCGCACATGCAGTCAAATTCTGTCTACTTATTCAGCTTCAGAAACCACAGTAAAGTTACATTTGTGAGTAGAATGTTCCTGACATGCAGTATGTTCCTTAAATAGCTACCATATTATAAAGTAGGTCCTAATTTTTGTGGATACCATACAAAGGGCCTGTGTGAAAGCAGTTTATGGCCCTAATCTCATCGTGGTAGGTTTCTTAAAGGCAGCCGTGGCTACAGAAAATAGTCACTCTTCTGTTAAACAATTGTGGTTTGGAAGCTGAGCAGAGAGGAGCTGCCTCTGCAGAAGCTCTGCAGAACTGGGAGTCCCACAGGCTTCTTAGAGCCAAGGGGCACCATCCCTGGGCAGCACTGAATGACTCTCTCTGTCTCTTATGCTGTGTTTCCAGGTTACTTTCCGCACCAGAATTTATCACTGCAACATCAACAGTCAGGGAGTCATCTGTCTGGATATCCTGAAAGACAACTGGAGCCCTGCTTTGACTATTTCAAAGGTTCTGCTGTCTATTTGTTCTCTTCTGACAGATTGCAACCCAGGTAAGGAGCTGATAGTTCGCTGAGAGACTCTTAGTTGTTTGACTTAATTGCCATGGAATGTAATTTGTATATTTGATTGCATGCAGATTAAATAAAATTTAATATTTTTTAAATTGGGGATGAAGCACTCCAGATTGATGTGGTCCCACATTTAATGTGTTTTTCACTCCTGTGACACAACAGAAAGTAAATAGCGCTAAGTCCTTTTTTTCCAAGATATGATGGAGAAAATAAGCTGATGAAGGTCTGTATTGCAGGAGCTCCAGGAAGTGAGTGTTTGATCCACGAAAGGAGTGACATTCTCCTGAGTTATAAATCCTGCATGTCGCAACGGGCCACAGGAAGTCTCTTCTCTTAAGACAGCAGTTGAAAGGTTTAATCTTGCAAGTGTAAGGGAGGTGATGTTCAGAGAGAACTCTCCCTTTTTCAAAGAGACTTCCTGCTCCTGTGGGGAGGGGAGGAGCTCCACTGGAAGCAGTACAGATTCTCAGCAACAACTGTGTGACCAGCGTCATTAGGCAATGGATGCTAATTGCCTGCAGTCAGGGCAGGAACTGAGCAATAGTGCTAAGGGACCATTCATTTACAGAAGGTGGTCACAGTTAGGGAGAAATGGATCAGCCTCTTTGGTACAAAGGCTTGATGTCTTCTGAAGCAAAGTGGCTCCCCTCAGTGTGTTCTGCAGCCCTGGCACTAACTCACACTAGTCCTGTGCAGCTCTCTGACTGGAGGGTGCTGGGCAGCTCGCTGAATGTCCCCTGCACCCCAAAGGGATGAAAGCAGAGCACCTGCCTGAGGCAAGATTCATTCATATGCAGATAACAACAATAGATTTTTCTGATTTCTTTTTCTGTTTGTTGTGCTTTGTTCATGTGTACTTGCTTGGAAATGTCTTATATGATAAGAGCTCCCACTATATTTCTGGTCTAAACTGTATTTTGGAATGGATGCTGTGTTTTAAAATGTGTTTTTGTTTGGGGATTTTTGTTACTAGTGGGATGGTTTCTGATGCATTTTCTCCTGCCTTTTGCAGCTGATCCTCTGGTTGGAAGCATAGCCACTCAGTACCTGACCAACAGAGCAGAACATGACAGGATAGCCAGACAGTGGACCAAGAGATATGCAACATAAATGACAAACTACTTGTGCAGTGTGAAGGTGCAGAAGGCAACTTTGCAGTGTGCAACAAATCTTTATAGCCTTTACAATACGGACTTCTGTGTATATGTTATACTGATTCTACTCTGCTTTTATCCTTTTGAAGACTGGGATACTGCCCCCCCCAAAAAGGTAAATGCTATCAAGAGTAGAAGTTTGTAGCTGTAGATTAGTTATGTTTAAAATGCCTACTTGCAAGTCTTGCTTCTTTGGGATATCAAAATGTATTTTGTGATGTACTAAGGATACTGTTCCTGAAGTCAACCAAATATTATAGTGCATTTTAGCCTAATTCATTATCTGTATGAAGTTATTAAAGGTAGCTGTAGATTACTAGGAATTATGTCATTTGTATTAAACCCAGATCTATTTCCAATATGTGGTACATGCTGTTGTGAAAACTGTTTTAACTTTTACCTTTGTCAGTTTGTAATGAAAGGATTTCCTTTTTCCCTTTGTAGCTCAGAGAGCACCCAGTGTATCATCTCAAACACAATAAACATGTTCCCCAAGGAGTAGTTTCTTTGTTTTCCTATTTTAAATTAATATTTTAATAAATTTAATTATAGTAACAAGGCAAGGCCAATGTATCACAGATCCCTGTGGATAATTTTTAAATTAATATACATAAGCAAAGGCTTGCTATTAAATGTTTAATGCACACCTGTGGATTGTTTAAGTTTTCCCTGTTTTGTTTTTAACGGAACAAGTGAAATTTCTACAATTTTTTGAAATTTAATACTTTTCAGCTCTTTTTCAACTTGAAATGATCACATTTCATATGCTTACTCCAGAAGTTAATGTAGCTGGTTGCTTCAGGGCCAGTCCTGCTCTCAGAACAGACTGCCTCAGTCTTGCTACAAAGGTTTTTGCAGGAGGAGGGCCAAGTTAGAGATAGTCTGGTGCTTTTGTTTCTGAGTAAAGCAAGTTGGACTTGCTGACCTAGAGAACTGTTATCCATTGAAAAAGGTCTTCCAAAGCATGATTGAACACTGTATCATCTACCCAGAAAAGAGAGGAGTACAATAAATTTAATCAGATTTATATGACATAGAAACAGTTGTGGGGGAAATGAACCTTTCTTAGTAAAAATGAAATCTGTAAAAGTGTTAGAGACTACCTTTTTCCCCCTTCACTTTCTGGCTTGGAAATTTTGTAACATCTGTAAGTACAAAAATACAGCTTTAGAGTACATACAGTTTAAAAAGTAGAGTCACTAATAGTTTTATAATTTAAGCTTTTATAGTTTGCCAGTCACAATATTGATTATAAAAAAAAATAAAGATACTTGATTCCTTTAAATGATTTTTAAAATTACACTTAATTTTAAACTTTACGGTCTCCCTTACTACATGGTGTTTTTGGAGATAATGTAGCACTTCCATCAGTAAGATGCTCTGCTCATTTAATATATGAAAACTGAATGTTAAGTTTAAATATTAAAGCAATAGAAAAAATGCTAAAAATTTAGATCTAAAGTTAATCAATATTATACAGGTCCCTGGTTTTTGTATCACATAACCTTTGACTATGAATTGTCCACCCTACTTTAAATATTTCTACAGATGCCTGAAGGTGGCTTGAAGAACTGTGTATCCCAAATATCTCAACCTAGAAGCCAGTCTCTCTTGGTAGCTACAAGATAGCTTTAGAGTTCAGGTTAAAAAGTGCAAAAGGGAATGAGAAACAGGATCTGGCAGGTGAATATGCCCGAGTCAGGTAACAGACTAATGCCAGGAGATGAAGTGCTGGAAATCACTGCTGAAGGTGACCAGAATTTCTCGTCATGTCATTGGACATGTGAGAAATAGCACAGATTGGCAAAGAAACAAGGGGCTATCACATCTGGGCTGCACATTTAAAGTCTGCTCCCTGCTGACCATTAGTGCACTCGTGGGCAACATGGTGCTTGTACACCACTCCAGTGACCTTCCAGTGGGGAGCAAACTATGGAGTTCACACATTAACTGTGTTGCCTACAGAATTTACAGATATTTATATCATAAAATATTATGGTATAAAAATACAGGTTTTAATTCTAATTTTAATGTATTTTGGGTTTGTATTGTACCTACAACTTCAGATACCTAGGTGTACAAATGGGATGCCTTGTTAGTGTTGCCCCATCTTGCCTTCCTTGCAATTGGATCCTTTACACTGAATTCCCATCCTCTTTTTTTTTTTTTTTGTTGGTTTGTCATGATTCTGTTCTTTTTTAATGTAGATTTTTTTTGTGTGTAAATTTTATATTTACTGAAGTAAAGGTTGTTTTTGTGTAAACATTTAAACTTTAAAAGAAAAAGAAAAGAAGCTAATTTTGTTTCTCAAGTTCTCTCTGCTAAACCATGCAGTAGAAAGAAATTTGTATTGTTAAATAAATCAATTAGTTGTTAAATGAGAATGTGTGTCTGTTTTCATGGGGAGGGAAGAAACCCCTACTGGAAATACACCCAAAACACAAGTTGCAAAGAGCATCCGGTGTTTCAAACTATTTTCTTCCTGCCTGTGCTGGGGTGAATACTGGATGCTACCAAAGAATGGCACTGATCCTCTTACAGTTTTAATTTTCTGTTCTATCTTCTTATCACCAATTACTGTATTTGGGAAAAAGTGAACTGAAATGACATTTTTGTGAAAAGACCAGCTGAAGACACTGCACGTACCCTCTTCTTCTCCATTTTGGATGGGCTTTTCTTTTTCTGTTGTCTTTGGGATTTGAATGGGGAATGCATGCAGCTGTCTGGGAAGTTGCCCAAACTGGGCTCCAGGATGAGCTGGCATAAGGAGATCTCGTGTGGAAACCAGCAGTCCCAGCCTGTGACACTGCTGAGGAGCAGTGGGGGGCAGACATCTCTTCAGCTGAGCTGGTGGCTACGTTCAGAGCAAATGAGAATGGATGGGTAAAGGTGTTTTGAAAATAAAGATATTGCATACAATGGAGAGGCTAATAAATATCAGCCTTGTTATTTCTGTACTAACATGTTCTTGATGTCTCAGTGATGTGTGGTGTGCCTTATGCGGAGACAGTCTCACTGATCAATGTTGAGTAGTGATCGTTCCAAGTCTATAGCCAGGAAGGGAAGGGAGTCATAGAAAGCAAGACTGCAGGGCAGCCCAAGCCATGGGCCAGGCTTGCACAGCCTCGTGAGGAAAGCAGCAACTGAACCAGGTCTGGTTCCTGCTATGCTCCCTCCCTATCTCTTGGGGGAAAAGGAAACTCTTCAGGCATTGTGGTACACCAGTTCCTGCTCTGTACCGGCTTATTTGTGGCCATGTGTATTGCAAAAAGTGCAATCAAGCTTCTTCCTTTCTTCACCTTCATGTGTGGGAACCAGATTTGTGGCCTCTCAGAGGTGTTCTCACCTGCCTGCACCCTGACAGGAGAGCTGCAGGGCTCTGCCTGAGGGGCTTTCCAGTGGCTGGGTGCAGCTCTGAGCCAGGGGGCAGATGTGGCTGCACGGCTTCACCAGGGCCCTGCCTGGGTCACCATGGAGCTGGAGGGAAGAGAGCTGGAGACCAGAGCAGCTTCTACACAGGGACTTCTGCCCCTGGGGTTTTGTCTGCGTGGGCAGAAGCAGCAAAGGAAGGACTCCTGACTCCAGGCTTAAGAGTGAATTCCACCTTTCCTGCATTTTCTTCAGCAAAAATTATCAATGGATATTTATGTGAAAGAAGGAAGGCTTGTGCAGGAATCCTGGACTAAAGCAGTTTCAAAGGACAGTGACAGCGTGACTGAAGTGAGATTTGACTCAGCCATAAACCAGCATTTTATTTTGACAGCCTGTGCTGTAGCCAGGGAAACAGATGCATTTGAGAACTTGGCGCTGCTTTGTGTACAGTGTCCCTTCGACTTCTCCGTGCTGGCACCACTTGCATTTGTGTTGCACAATAACTTCCAAGGCTGAACCACCACTCCCTTTCCTTTGCTAACCACTCCTGACTGAAGGTGGCTGCAGAGGGTTCCAGGAAACAGGAGGGATTATGTAATAGAGCACTGGTTCCAAAGAGAGAAGGGGGACAGCAGCACGGCTCCCTGTACTGCTGCCTGACCTTGCTGATGTTGGTGAGAATTGGACACGTTCAAGTGTTCAGCATGTTCAGCGTAGAAGACGGAGCAGACCGTGTGTTTGGGAAATAGTTGCTGGAACATTTGCAGCACACCAGGGCTTTCACTTTTTTAATCCTTAAAAAGGGAAGCCTGCTTCATCTTGTCTCTCCTCATCTCTCTGTGTGCATGTCTCTGGAGGGAAGCTATGACTACCTCTGTTGCTGGGTAGAATAGATGGCATCCAACACACTAGCAACAATCTGGGGATCTTTAAAAATAAAAACTGCCAGGAATAGTATGAAAAACATATATATCTTCTTCCTTCATGGGGACCACAGGCTCTGCATCTAGAGGGATCTAAGATGTGGTGGGACCACATGAATGAATATAATTGCATAGAGCTGTCTCTCTTTCATTGCTGTTGCTATCGCTCTTCCACAGCTAAGGTGTGCATGGCCCTATCTATTTATGTAATGTTTCCAGGTATTGGGAAGGATTTTGTAACTTTGTGGTGCAAGGTAAACATCTCTTTTAACCATCCTAAACTACTACCATAACATCCTTTGACAGTTAATGCTACAGGTACGTGTTGTCTGTGTGGAAGAAGCACTTTGTTAGGTAATTATTTCATGCAACCTGGTATATGAGCGCTTCATTTTATGTCTTCCAGTTTTATACTGTTATCCCATTGATGATTTTATGTCTCATCATTATTATCAGCTCCTAGTAACCTCTTTTTTTTTTCAGGCTAGAAAGTCCTCATTTATTTAATCTCTGCTTGTATGGAAGATGCTCTGATTATCCTGGTCACCCTTGTCTGTACATTCTGTAATTCTGCTCTACCTAATTTAAATGAGAGCTCCAAACTCTATGCAAAAGGTGAACTCACAATTCATCTGGAATAATGCTTTCTGGTTTGGTCTGTTTGCCTACTAGCTCAGAATGCTCTGCCTCTTTGACCATTATTGCTTAGCTAATGCCTTCATTAAACTGTTCAGAGAGTCTGGGATCTCTTTTCTGAGCAACAGCTAATTTAACCTTTTATGTAGGTCTAACAAATATGTCTTTCTCAATATTTACCGCTTTAGATTTATCAGCACCATATTAATCTGTGATCTTATCTCCCGGTTCTCAGAAACATGAAATCCTTCATGACTCTTGGCAGTCACTTTTAGTTTAGTCTGCCTTGATTATTGACTCTGTGTGTGTGCTGCATGCACTGGGGGTGGGAGCTAACAGCAAAAGTAAGAGCAAAGTGCAGTGGACAGGTCTGACTGCCAAGAAGTGATGGGTCCCTGAAGACAAATTATCATCTGGCTTCTGAATGGCACAAATGAAAGCAGCTGCCAACTGTTTTCATCAGTCTGGGCTTTGTCTCCCTCTACAGAACAAATGTCAGGTCATTATTTAAAGAGGAGCTCAGTGTGGGTAAATTTCCAGAGTGCTGAATGAGCTGTCATCCTGGAGATTATTTTTCTGGGATATCATATAGGTGGACAGGGTGAATCACAAATCTTGTGGGAGACCATTCCTCTGAACACAGCAATTGGATGTATGTCTGAAGGATACAGTTGGGTTGGAAATCTGCAGCCTAGCATGCGTTCACAGCACAAGGCAGCAATAGTGGGGCTGCAAACGTAGAAGTGATAAATGGGGGGGGGGGGGGGGCCAATTAAGCTACTGTTGAAGTACAGTGGAGTGTGGTGGCATTTCTTACACTGAGGAAGGCAGCTTCTTGCAAGTGCAGAAGTCTAGGGTTGTGTTTATGTGTTCCAGCATTTTAAATGCGTGTACTTTTGTGAAAAACTGTACCAAGCTGAGACTCTTTGACTACATGCTAAATAAAGGTTACCAGTACTTACAGTTCCTAATTTATAGGCAGTGGATTTTAGGTGACAGATAATTTTAAAATTGTAGTCAGTTTCTGAGGAGAAATATTAATACACCAATGCTATTCTGCCCCAGCCTGGGTTTCCCTGTTAACTGGGAAGATAATGTCTGCCATTTCGCTGGAATGATCAGTTATCACATGAAAGTGACATTTTTATTCTATTCACTGTTACATGTTGCTGTTTTCAAATGGCTTTTTTTTTTCATAAGTATGGATTTAATTAAGAACGAAAAAAAATTAAGGTATGAATTAAACTTCATTCATTGATTTAGTGGATATTTTACTGTAAAATGACCTGAATTACCTTTCTTAAATGAAAACCGTTAGTGTCTGGGCCCTGCCATAAAGAAAACCAAAGTTAGGACAAATCAAGCCAAATGCTGGCCTTTCTAGTCCAGCTAATTTTTTTGTCTGTCCATGAGAAAAAATGGTAAATACCGAGCCAGGGAAATAGTCGAGTACACCCCGTGAGAGGTTTTGCCTCGAGCCGCCTTTCCCGGACGCGGTGCAGGGGCGGGGCGGGCGCCGCGAGGTGGCGCTGCCGCACCGGCTACGGCCGCCTCCGCCGGGGCCGCGCGGAGGAGCCGCCTTCGGCCGCCTTCGGCCGCGGGGAGACGCGGCCCGCGGGCCGCTCCGGGCGCCTCGCCCCAAGCCCCGCAGCCCCGGCGTGCGCGGGAGCTGCGCGCCGGGCGCCTCTCGCCCGGCAAGGCAGCGGAGGAGGCAGCGAGCCTACACCGGCAGCCGGCGTACAGGAGGGCGAGACCCCGCGGCCCGGGGCTTCCCCTGCCCGGGGGGGATGGATGCCTGCGGAAGCGATTCCTGCCTGTTCTGCTCAACAGCCACGGCGTTGCACTCTAAGGACAGACAATTCGCTTTAAAATGTACTTTTACCCCCGAATTGTTACAAATTAGAAGCTGGAACAGATTAACTGAAGTAGCTGCTCCTAGCCCCATACTCCCATCTCTCCCAAGTTCATTAAGCCGCCTGAGCTCCACAAAGTTAAATCGCACTTACGAAAGTCCAACAGCCCTAGGGGAGCACGAGGCGTTGGTGCACCGGCCGGTTCCTGTCAACTTGCTCGTTCTCTCGCAGTCTCTCTTTTTTCTCGGACAGACGGATCATAGAATAGTTGCGCTGCACTTAGATGCCACGGCTTCCAAAGAACAGGCTGTTAAAATAAACGTGCAAGTTTAGAAGAGATATTTTGAACTATCTTTCAAAGTTAAATCTTTGCAGATGGATAGATTTAGTCCAGACGGAGCAAAATATCATGTTCAGTTTATATTTTCTTTGTGAAATTAAATATTAGACTCCTGGCATCAATAAGCTCTTTTCCCTCTTTTTATAGACCACATTCATTCATACGTCCCACTCTAGAAGCAGGCCTTGCTGTCCACTGGTTTTCTCTCAGTAACAAAGAACTCTGATGGCGCTGCTTCCTTTCCTCCTGTGCACAGTCCGTTCTGCTGCTTGGGCTCGGAGTTCATCCAAACCTGTGGCAATTGTAGGGGACTGCTGCTCTGTAAGCCAGCAAGGCTTTTCCAAGCTTTTGACTTGTATTTGGCCACTTGAAAGGTAACCTCAGCTAAACATCGTAAATCAGGTAAAGCTCACAGAGGTGACTTGTGTCTCTCTTAGCCTTTCAGCTCCAGACTTGCCTACTCAGCCGTAGTGAGCTAATGCCGTTCCTGTTTACCCCTCCGGCAGCAGTTCCCCGGTGTAACAAATGGAGTTGTGCTGGTCTGGCACTCTCTGTTTAAAAATGACGTATGGTTAAGTATTTTAAATTTACCAAATTGCTAATGATTTTCAAAGGCTTTAATTGAGTGATTATAGCAGCCATTGATTTTTCAGGCTTCAACCTACACTATAATTCAGACACTCCACAAAGGAAGTCATGCACAATCAGATTTAGCCATCATTCACAGTGAGGCCTGTGCAATTATCATTGCAAACGTCAGGTATTGTGTTTGCCTTATTAACTTACATTAGGAACCTGTAGTGAAGCTGTGAAATAGCAGTTGTCTTAAGACATTTCCTGTGGTAGGGTTTTTATTAAAGACATTTACATAGTCATAAACTGCAAAGGAGGATGTTTGATGCAAATTGATGAGATTTATGATTTGAATGTGTTGAATGGTCTGCAAATGTGCTGAAAAACCTGCAAAAGTACTGCCACATCCACAGACTGCTTTGGGATTCACCAGTATGGCCTGGCTGTGGGCTTTTTAAACATTTAACAATTTCGATAGTCAGCAGCAGTGCTTGGAAAGCTGGTTAAAAATGACCAGGTTTTTTGCAATCAGGCCAGGATTTGGGTTGGCAGTTGGGCACAGGGCAGTACTGTGGGAGGTCTCATGGCACTGTGCCTCCACCCTAGGCACTGCATGACCTATCTGCCCTGTCCATCACAGTGATGCTCCCTGTAGACAGTTGTTACTATGTGAGGGACCTTCTTGCTCACTCCCTTGGGGTGTTGGACCTTCTACCTGCTGTTAAGTCCGGCTGGACTTTGGGAGCCTTCAAATTTCCAGTTACAGGGGGACCTACAGAGAGAGGATGAACGTTTCATGACCCAGCCCAATTTATTTGTGTAACAGCAGTCATTCAGAGCTAAGGAACATTTGCCATGCAGTAATATAAAAATGCTCATGAAATGAGAATCAAATGCGAAGGTTATTTGAGAGCAATTTGAAAGTGTAACAATGAGCTGTTCCTTGGTATTCAAGCCCCAGTTCTTCAGAGGGAGTGCATGAGGTCCTTGCAGTGTCCTGGGTCTCAAACATTTGTGAAACATGAAGCCCTGGAGACAGGAAGGTCAATGCCTGCTCCACCTGCTAGAGCTGACTGTTACTGTGAGGTTCCAACTGTCTCTTGGAATCTAAGACTAAAGATTCTTTTCATTGCAGAAAACTGAGGGAGCTGAATTAGCTCTTTTCAGGTCTTGCTCCCATGTTATTTTCTCCCTTAAGTTTACAGTAGTTCCTGCTTTCCTGCTTTTGTTGCTGTACAACTGAATCTGACGTTCCCAGCCACTTTTAGTGATGCATTGGGAAAGAGGCTTTGGGAGCTGCTTCTGCTGGTTTAAGACCAACTAATTTACTGTAACAAGTGCCAAGCAGGCTGCAAGCACCAGATGAGTACACCTTCCTCCTGGCATTTGTACTATGCACCAGTACAAAAGATTTTTCTCTCAAGACCATCCTTCCAAGCCTCCCTAATATTTTCTTTAGCACCTACTTTAAGCATTTTGAAAGAAGAGTTAATTTCCTTCAATTTGTTATTATGAAATACTAATGTGAAGGTAGGGGTTCAGTCTTGAATTAATATAAGGTTAACACTCATGGCGGCTGAGTGATGGGGAAGCAGAAGTGTCTCTGGCTTTTGCTGGCTTGCAGAAGGTCCCTGGAGGCCATCACACTGGCAAGAATTATTGCCTGAAGGGCAATTACATTGGCAAGCATCAGCTGGAGCACCGTGCACCCTACTTTCTCACCTCATCATGCCAATTCATGCCGCCAGCTTTGTTCTGACACCCATCCTCTATCACAGGAGCAGGTGGCAAGGAGCCAGCTATGCTCAGCATGAGAGTCTTTGCTCCTCAGGGGGCTGGTAACTGAGGGCCAGCTCAGCCTCCACTGTAGCTACCAAAATCCAACACAGTGCAAGGGCAGAAATAAAGCCCCACTGAATAAAACCCAAAAGTTTGGACTAGTCTAAAGGACTTTGCTGGTAAGCAAGAGGAGCAAGATAGTGGGAGCAAAGAAAATAAAACACATTCTGGAGCTAAGCCTGACTGGTGGCAAATGAACAGATGGACAGCTCTACTCATCCTTCTCCTAGGGAAAGGAATGGTAATTCAGCTGTGAGACAAAAGACATGGACAGGAAGGTGCAGATTTCCCCATCCTGGCTTCCATCCTGCCACCTTCTGAGACAGCTGCAGTTCCATTGGGCTTTTATTGCTCTTATCCCATTAGGGTTAGGGATGAGGTTGGGCGGCAGACAAAGCCCGGCCCTGGGTTGGAGCACTGTAGGATGAAGGCCACCAAGGGAGAGTCTGTGCTGCCCACAGACTGGTCTCTGCATGAGCTTATCCTCTGGTCCCTGGCCAGGTGTCCCAGGCTCAGCCTGAGCCCCAGACAAGGATGAGGGTTAGGGATAAAGCTGGTTCCAGAACTGTGGGGTTGTTGAACTTTTTATTTAATAAATTAAGAAATTATGGGAAGACTGGAAGTCCAGGATTGAGTGGCCACAGAAAGTACCGGTAAATGAAAAAGAGAAGCATCACAGAGCTACTTGTTGCAGACAAAATATTATTTTTGCAGAGCTACCCTGCAATAGTGCCCAAAATACACTTTCATTTTTCTCCAGAAACCAAGATATATTTGGAAAAATAAAATAAATAAAAATCAATAGCACAGTTTAGTCGTCATCCCTAAATGTTTACACATCACTAACTGGCAATTTACTTGTCCTATACATATTTTTTAAATGACTTCAGCACTAAGAAATGAATGCTCTTTTTTGGAGGAACTCCACCTTTGGTGAAAATACGGAGAAAAAACAAAGTGGTAAGAACAGAAAAGATAAGTTTTTGATTTTACAGTATGCGCAGTGAATAGCCCAGATGCCTTCCACAAAAGATTCGAACATCACCATCTAAATTTTTCTCTTGGCCCTACACCAACTGCACCAAACCCAACAGATACTGCTCTGGTGCAGATGTGGGGGATTTGAGCCGTCACTAAATGAAAAAGGAATCATTCAACGCATGTCAGGCATCACATTATTGAATCACTATAAGAAGCCCTGCCAGCCCCACTCGGCCCCATACATTCAGTGGCTACTACTGTGCACTGAGGACTAAGGACTCTGCCTACTGAGAGCTGCAATTTCCAGCCCTTGTACAGCTGACGAATGAACTACAGGCAACTCAAGTCACTAAACCAGCAAACAAGGAATACAGGGAAAAAAATAATTAGTTTTGTGCAGCTGCCTTACACTATATCAGCTCAATGTGGGGTCAGATATGTGCTACAGCACATGCAGAGGCATGGGTGAGACTGCATAGCTGTGAGCAGGGACAGAGACACTGACAGGGAGGATGGGAAGATGTCTGCCCTTCTCAGCAAAATGAGCTGCCCTCTTCCTGCAGAGTGCTTAGCTGCTTGCTTAAATATAAATCAGTCCTAAACTGGGGCCTATAAGGTCTTCAAGATGGGGACCCCATCTTCAGACTTGAAGGTGCTCTGCTCCTGTCAAACAAGGGCAGTACTTCCTTTCCTTTTACATTGCTTTCTAATGATATCCAGTTGCATTCAATTACAAATAACCTTGGAAATCTGGCACAGGTAGATCTTCCTGATTAGTTATCAGGAATGTCATATTAAATATTACATTATCACCTCTCCTTTAACAGATAAGTCCATTATATCCTGCCAGTGTCTGGTCAATTTTCCTCTCTACTGAATGCTTCCGTTTCATGATGGAGAGGCGCGTGCCAGAGCAGGCATTTCTAAGGCCTTATTTATTCTTGGGGTCTCCTCTCCCCGCTGTGTAGCCCTGGGAGAGGGGCCCTGAGGGCACAGGCACGGGGTTTCCCTGCCCCTGCTCAGCCTCGTTCCCACTGGTTGGTTTGTGTTCCCTGCGCGGGCAGAAGGACCCTTGGTCCCGTGACTGGAGCAGTTCCTCAGCAGAGCCCCGGCCATGCGGCTGGAGAAATAAACATCTCTCTGAAACAGCTATCAAGAATCTGTCTGTCCATATATATTTCCTTTTCATGGGACTCCTGGTTTGGTATATGCATGTTGCAGTATCCCCACTGCAACATAATGGTGGGGAATGCGGGCAGAACGATCCCCGATCCCTAAGCGACTGATTTGTGTGAGTAAACCCTGGAAACTTTGGATTCCTCTTCTTGGTTTTGCTTTGCTATTCCATATCTAAACTATGGAGGAACTGTGGGAAGACTCTTGGCTCTCAGAGCCGCATATGGACATTTATCTTAAACTTGAAAAGATTCTTGAACAACGATTTGTAAATTTTAGCTTGATTCAAGCTCAAAAAGAACTGAAACATTTCCTTTCATGGTTGTTTAAGAACTTTTTCTATGTTTCTTGGGATTTAATTCTTACGAAGGGCTTTTGGAAAACCGTTTGGACACAGTTAATATTGGAGTCAAAATATATGCCGATGGAAGAATATTTTCGTGAATATTATTTAATTATCGAGACTGTTGAGCAATGTCAGCTGTGTCTTGGCGAAGGGAAGCCTGGCGCAGGGACCGTGCGGCCCAGGCCACGTGCACCGAGCGCTCTGCGAGCAGCAGCGAGGCAGTTCCCGTGCACGGGTGGAGCCAAGCGAGCCGCAGTGTCGGTGGAGGAGCGAGGAGCGGCGGGAGCAGCGGGACCCGGCAGTGCCCGAATGGCCCCGCGCAGCGCGTGGTGGAGCGAGCCCCGGGAATGCCTGACCGAGAGAGGCGGCGCACGGGCAGCGGCTGGCGGCAGTGCCAGTGGAGCGGAGCCGCGCCCAGCCGAAACACGCGCTGGAGCAGGGTGCGGGGGAGTCATCGCTTGGGGGCCCGGCCGAGACGTGGATGCAGCGCCCGGCATCGGCAGCGAAGCTGCGACCGGAGGAGGTGACGCACGGAGAACTGAGCGGCGCAGCCCGGCCCGGCCCGCGCAGCCCCGAACGCGACCCCGGGAAGAGCGCGCAGGCACCAGCAGCCCCGACAATTCCAAGACGGGAGCGACCGAAGGAGAGAGCAAAGACGCAGCGAGACAGAAAACAGCAGCCACTCGGAAAAAGGAAAAGATCATAGTAGCTAAGATCTTAGGGATAGTAAAATGGCACAATGTTAAGCAAAATTATGGTTTTTATAACAAGGTGTGACAACCAGCAAGACATAATCGTGCATAGAACTACTATTAAAAAGAATAACCCTGAAAAATGCATCCCAAGCTTGGGAGATGGAGAGGTAGTGCAATTCAAAATTATACAAGGTAGAAAAGGGTTACAAGCATCGCAGGTCACTGGGCCTGATGGTGTTCCTGTAAAAGGCAGTATATATGCAAAAAATCGTAGTCATGTTAGACAATATCTCCATTGTAAGCCCCCCCTACAGTCTCCCTTTCCTAATCCCACCTTTCCCTTTTACCCTATGTCTTATTACCCCCAGTGTATTCCCAATCCGTTTTTTCATCCATGGTTTCCTTCACAAAACCATACCTTTGCCAATTGTTTCCCCAGAAATCCCTTTCCAATGCCGAGTGGGGGATGAAAAGGGAGAGGGAAGAAATTAAACCCTCTCCTGCCTCAGTTTCCCCACAAAGCATGCTCAGAGAGTTCTGTCTCCCTTATGTCAGCCCTAAGATGTTCCACAGAATCTGATTGGACATTTAAAGACTCAGGAGGGTGGCTTGTTTTGTTTTGAAACTGTTCTTGTTATGTTTATCCAGTTGTTTTCATTCTCCTTTTATTAAAATAAAACGGGTGAGGTGTTGGGGTCCCTCCCCTGCCGTGTAGCCCTGGGAGAGGGGCCCTGAGGGCACAGACACGGGGTTTCCCTGCCCCTGCTCAGCCTCGTTCCCATGGGTTGGTTTGTGTTCCCTGCGTGGGCAGAAGGACCCTCGGTCCCGTGACTGGAACAGTTCCTCTGCAGAGCCCCGGCCATGCGGCTGGAGAAATAAACATCTCTGAAACAGCTATCAAGAATCTGTCTGTCCATATATATTTCCTTTCCACGGGACTCCTGGTTTGGTATATGCATGTTGCAGTATCCCCACTGCAACAATTTATTACCTGTTTGTGGTGCTTAAGCTCTCTCATTTAGACTACATGACTTATAAATGCACTCAAGATACATAGTGAAATAAGTTGTCTTTCTCTTCGAATACAAATCCTGTTATATTTCATTATTTCTATATTCAAAATGTTTGTTTGTTCTTATTCCGACAGAGTGATGTCAGCAGTGCTTACTACTAGCTACAGAAATCATGTGCATTTTTCTTTCCAGTATTTACTGGATTTACATTAAAACACAGCTGCATTTTTTCTCTAGGCTGTGAGTTGCACATTTTTTCACAGCATCAAATATTACCTTGTGTTATACCTATAGCCTAGGAGATGACTAGCAGCATGGTCTACCTACCTATTTTAACTTCATTTATGTCTCTGTTACTTAAAAGAGGGTTTGAACATGCACCTGCAGCACATGTAGAGGCATGATTTCTCACTTTTGCTCACTGGTGGTTGGAAAGTATGTTCAACATCCATTCCCCTCACTCATCACTTCTAGGCATTGGGTAGTGAGTTCCAGTGGACAGCGATCAGCAACACACACCACAGCTACCTTTGGTTCACATTTCACTCTTTTTCTTTCCTGTTTTTCTGGGGACCACAGTGCCAGGCACTCCAGCCTCCAGTCTACAGCTACTGTAGTGACACAGAGATGCTCAGCACCAGGACATGAGGGAGAAGCTTTCCTCTGAATGCATGATAACAATTTAGTTAGGCTTCTCACACAAATTTCCCCCTCACGACCTGTGTGTTCAGCTGGGGAAGAATAGTGCTGTAGGAGCTGAGGAGATGGGAAGGGAAGCACACAGAAATTTGCCGCCGTTAAGGACTGTGCAGATAGAAGTCAGTGCAGTTTCAGATTCTGGGAAGACTCCTAGGTTATGTAATTTGGATAAGAAACATCAAATAATAAAGTAGCACCTGGGGCCTTGCCTAGAATTTTGAGTACAGTGTTTCCCAAAGTTCACATTAATATGTATTTTTTTTCTCAGTTCTGAATAATCTAGCTCCAAGTGATCAATTTTATGTGAGGTCCTGCTCCAGCCTATTTTTTCAGATGCATTCACACCAGCTAATTTGGGGAATGATCTGGTCAGTCTGGGCTTTTGAACTCAAACCTCCATGTGCCTGAGCATGTCGTCTACCCCAGAGTCAATTCATTGCTAATTAGCACAAATCACAGGGACATAACCCTTGGAAAATACTGCTGAAGCACAATGCATTTCAACACAGTATCCAGCACTGAGATGTGATTTGTTGAGAATACTGTTATAAATATTCTTTTGCACAAGAGAAGCATGGCTAAGAAGAAAACTTTATCTAATCCTGTTTTATGCCACATGCCAGATTAAATGTATCAATTGCTATCATACAGGATCCAGATGCAAACATGCTGTCAGCTTTAACGGTATTCTAATTTTATAAAAATATAAACCCTATGGTTGAAATGTTTTTTCTGTTTTCTCTTTTCCATGTTGGATTAACACATCAACAGCTGTGAAAGAATGTTTTCAACCATACTACAGGATCTTATTAATAAAATACTGTCCATACATAATGTCCAACAAAAGAAAATTTTAAGCCTCGAACTCTGCCTCTGCTGCACACACATGAACAAATATCAGGCTTAACATTCCAGAATTTCCTTTCATCCCAAAACAGAACTAGGAGTTGACATTGCAAAAGTCATGGGATAGAAAAAACCTACAAAGTTTGGGAATACCAGAGGGAATTTTGTTGGGCACTGGGCTGAGAGAAGATCAAGATATTTCATTTTGGTGTTACCATTTGCATATGTGCCTTCCAGAGCACCAGCATCAGCATCCGAGCAGCCAGAACAAAGTGGCTTCACCTCATCAAAAGCACAGAGGGGATTTTCAATAATTTCCATGGAAGATAATATTGATGAATATCGTATGTTCTTGCAAAAATTTGGTTACATCAAACCTATATTTCTTCAATGAGAAGAAAAGAATTTTCTTCAGAAAGATAAAGCAAGAATCAGCTGATAGTGCACAGATGTTTAGAGGCAAAAGGTTCTGCAAATTTTGTGGACAATGCAGAATTAGACCCATAAACCCCATAGCTCTGCTAAATTTTTCAGTAAATACATATGTATGCTTCATAGGGCGTTCCCTTCACCACTGTTTTGTTCTCATCCACACCTACGTGAAACTAGAATCACTTCCCCCAAGCTGTTCTGCTTTAGACATTTTCATTTTTTTGTGCATGAATTTCTGATTTCCTCTCTTTATGTTTCATATTTATCTATTTTTAAAATCCATTTAACTCATTATAGAGTCCTCCTTTCAGTCCCGCTTCAATTGCACTGGAAATTTACACAACTTGCTATTTCAGTGGGGAAAAAAAAGTCCTTCTCTTATTCTATTGCACTATTAATGTTGAATTTACAGCTACACTTTGGAGTAGGATGCTTTTCATGATTCTTTTTAGCCAAAAGGGAAGATATAATTTAAACCAGGAAGAAGTGGCAGGCCCTGGTCTGCTGTGCATTCAAGGGAACATTAAACTTTGCTGAGGGAAAAAGACACTCCTCATCTCTAGCAAATCAAACATGCAAAAGTTTTCTTCCCTTTATAGGCTTTTCATGTCCAAACCACATCATCACTCATGAGATGAGGGCCTGTGCTGCAGTCACAGTCTCCAATCTGTTCCCTACTGTGTAGAGCACAGCCCCAGCAAACAGCTTCAGAACACCTGAGCTCTCCTTGTGCATGAAGTTCCCTGGGGAAACCCACCAGCACACCTCATACTTCCAGTGAGCATTTACCAACTTGCTGCTGCCTACAAGACAGTTAATAGCAGTCTCTTACCCACTTGGTGCTCTTTTGTAGGATCCCCTTTTCATGATGTAGCTCCCATTTCCAATATAAGCTATTTCAGCTTTGGGGTACAGCTGTTTGGGAAGGGTGCACTTTGTTTAAACTATATGTATGAATAAAATCTGGGAGAGCTGCATTCTGGGCCCTGGAGAAGACAAGTCCTCTAATTATAAGAAAACCTTCTTGGCTCATCTTTGCTAAGTTTGGCTGTCTGAACAAATGTGACTCCAAAGGAGTGAGAATGCTCTCACATCTCCCTTCAGGTCCAGGATTTCAGTATCTCCATCTATGCCATTGGTGGCAAATCTCAAAGTATCCTGTTCTCACCAGAAGGACCCTTTGAAGATAAGGCCTCGTGCCATTCAGTGACCTACTTCCCTGACTTCTCTCATTCCATGATGGCAGCTGTGTGGCTGCTGTGTCTGTTTGTGCCTATGCAAAATCCTGTCCTAACCTAGAGTAAAAAGGATGCAGCATGCAAAGAGAAATTATTGACAGAAGCAATGAAATGACCATTGAAAATGAAGCTGTTCTTGACTCTGTGCATATGTATAATTGTCACCATTCCTCTTCATTTTAATAAGCAGAGATATTTCTTGCCTACTAAAAATTTGGGGCTGGGTCACAGTGGCAATTATGACAGGAGTTAGTGTACCATCAAGAGAATCCATGTACCAACATAACTAGTATGCAAATACAGATTTTGGGAAAAAAACAAGAACATCTTAAAGCCAGAAGTTGCTGACTTTGAATTGGCTATTTGGACTAAGCTAGCTGAAAAATAAGCACAGAAATGTCCCTACTGAAGACCTGTCTGGAGATTTTCTTCTGGGCAATACAGTCCAGATTTCTCTGTAAGCCTCCAAGCCCTGGTCCCTTGCCATCCCTGTTTACAACTCATCCCACAAAGGGAAAATTGTAGCTCCACTTGGTCATGTGTAGGGTCTCCTTCTGACCCCCACCTCACACAGCTTCACTGTCCCCAGGCCTTTTTAAAGACAGAAAGAGGAAAAAGCTTCCCCTTCCCCAGCAGTGCCCCAGTGAGACACAGACGGCTGCCCCAGCACCCCTCTCACGGCTGCAGCACCCTGGTGAGCAGGGCTGCCCTGACACCTCAGGCAGTGGCAGCACACAGAGCACCCAGGCCAGGGGCAAGATGGAAGTGCCAAACCCAGGGTGGGTTAGGCTCTGGATACCTGCAAAGTACTCGGCCCTCTGGGAGGCTGCCAGCACCCAAAGGTACGCAGGGCTGCTCTCCTGCTGCCTTTGTCCTGGCACCAAACCCCCTGCTTTGTGTGCTGGTGGGGCTGCTCGAGCAGTTTCGTCTTAGAAACCAGGGACTCAGAATTAATCCTGCTGCTTCATGGTTTGATATTGCTTGCCTGCATTTGCATATTTTCCTATGTGTAACTCCCTATAAGCAGACAGCACGTGACTTTCTTTTAAAATTGGTTTGTTGTAGATAATAACTTCTAGTAGATGATAATTTGAATAGACTCATAGATACTTAGAACAGTGGGGGCTGGAAGGGGCTTCCAGAGCTGGTGCAATCCCACCATTGGCTCGATCTGGATCAACTGCAGCCAGTTGTTGACTGCCCACCCAGCTGGGCTTCGAGCATTTCCAGAGATGATGATGCCACAACTTCTCTGGGTAACCTGTTCCCATGTTTGAACATCCTCCCTAGATGAAGATTTCTCTTGTGCTTAAAGGGAATTTCACACATTCAAGTATTTCAAATAGCGTTCCTGAAACATGTATCTTTCAATTGTCAGCAGAGTGTCACATGGAAATGGACACACACCCTGAAAAACACCGCTGTAATTCACTCAGTGATGCTGAGTGAAGTATAAAAGCTATATTACTGAGAGCTTTTCAAATTGAATGTGGTACATTTATTCAACAGTTCTTTGTGTACATAGGTCAGCTGGAGGATATTTTCTTTACTCTATCTTCTATCCTTTATACAGTTCCTGATGCTCCAAGCAGCTCAAAATGCTCTTTAGGTTAGATACTGTTTCTGCTTTTTATCAGGCCATTACCTTGCCATTCTGTCATAGTGGCAGTTGAATAACTTCAACATGCCTGGTACAGCAATAGTATGAAGATATTTTAAAACATCTCACAAGTTCATCAATTGCATGACATCCTGTTTCTTTTTACACTAAAGATTTCATAAAAAATTTGAGAAAAAACACACATTATTTCACTCACCCAAACCGGCAGAAGTTACCTGGTCTGCCATAAAATACAAGTACAGCTATCAGCTAGTTCAAAGGCCCTTAATTTTCCTTTTAGATCCACTTACACCATTTTATCTCTTTCCTGATCTACACCAACAACGCTGCAGATGGATCAGACCCACTAATTCCACCAGAGAGGTTGTGCCACAGCTGTGTCCAGCCACAGCTGTCCTAACGCACAGAGTCAAAAGCATCTGATTTCTTTGTTTCACTAGGCAGGATAATAAAGCTTTCCTGAACAGCGGTGTTTACAGCAAGTGAACTATGCGAAATCTCTCCCCTCAACTGCTATTACACAGCTTGCAACCTTTCGTTCAGGAGATTAAGTTTGCATCTCTTCGAATTATCTCTTTGTAATTGGAAAACTTTCATTTTGACAGAGACAATGTGGCAGCCTCCCTGCGAGCCTCGCTACAAGCCAGTGCTGAGTGCCATCTGGAGAACGGATGCCGAAGTCAAGCAACAACATCCTGTCATATTTTATCTGGAACTTTGGAACAGAACAACTAATAACATCTTAAGCTTCATTTGTCTGGCTCTCTCATGCTCTTGGCAGAGGTCATAACCAATGGTGGCTTTGCTGATTTGCTGCATCAAAACTAATTAGGTTACAGTGCTCACTGACAGAGCCTCTCATAATGGCATAAAAGCCTCGGGCTTTAACTTTACTCATTATGTCAAGGTAAAATTTCACACTCATAAAACTTGCACCTGTATCATCTTCTCAGTCATAATCTTTAACATCCATTAGCAGTGCTTATTCAGCTTGACAGAGTTATCGGCTCCTATATTTCACTTTTCCCTTCCCTCTTTAAAAATCCTGCTGCTGAGAAGTGGGGCTCCTGGCATGAAGGCGCGTGGCTGAAGTTGCAGATGCAGAATTCCAAGCACATCCTCTGCTTTTTGCATTCTTTACAGTAGCAAGAATGCCCCACACTGACTCTATAGGGTTTGTATGTCAGTGCACTGAGGCTGACTCCTGCTTCCTCTGAAGAAAGCCTGGTAAGATGACCTTTTTACCGAGCTTATAGGAAATCAATTCTTTTACCAGACACTTTCAGTTTGTCTTATTGAATGAGTCAGTTTCAAAAATCTGAGTAAAATTAAGATAACCGTTGCACAGGGTTAAAATTAAGGCAATGCTCAGGGTAAAAGTCAGGGCACATCCTAACGGCTCTTAATTCTAGTGAGAAACCAGCAGGAAAGAAGATTTCTGTCTGCACTGAGGGAAAAGAGAGAAGTAAGATTTAACAGTTTCCTTCTTAAATGTTGTAAAACATGTCAGCAGGGGGCTGTGGCAGTAAGAAGAATTGTGCTTTCTCACAGCAGGAAAGTGGCACTTCACTAGACTGGCTACATTGATTATCAAGATGAGGCTGTCTTAAAGAGCAAGCACAGCACTTAAGTGTATTATAATGTGTAGAAGAATCATTATTAAAAAAGACAGCACTGTGTATTTGCTCTAAGACTTTCCACCTGCTACTTCTTGCAGGGGCTATGGTAGTGATAACAGCCCATGCAACTCCCTTTTTTGCATGTATGATGAAAATATCAGCAGAATACTAGGGGGAGATGTCAATTTTGCACAGCCTGGATTTTGCTGGACATTAGTTCCAGATCCTCTGTATTTGAGGAAGACATTAGAAGTGTGTAAGAATGAGGCTTAAATAAGGATTTATTTATGTAATTCAAAGTGATTGCCATACTGTTACTTAATATTCTTTCACTTTCTATTTATGTACTTACTTTTTTATTTATTCCTTATGCTTTTTTTTCTTTTCATATGGGAACACCACAAAATCCTTGAACTTTTAGTGCTCTTAATTTCCTTTTAATTGAGAAAAAGGCTCAGAATTACAGTAAATTAATAATTCCAGTTTAGAGCATTTTAGATAGCAATGCACCTCTAGACCTGTCTGATTCCCCTTAATAGAGAATGCTCTGCTCTATGAAATCTTCATACTCTTTCTGTCCTATTTAATGCATTTCATACATTATAAAAAAAAAAGTGTGGAAAATTTTTGGGCAATGTGCATCCATTCCAGTGTCATAAAATGGAACATATGCTGTTCACTCCCAGGAGCATTTCCAGTTGGGAGCTGTGTCTTTCTGAACATGAATGTACATCAATGGCTGTTACCAACAGTGTGAATGAGTCTTATATGATAATGGACAGATGCGAAGAAATCAGACCTGGAATATTTTGTACATATCAGGATACCTGATTAACTGAAGAGACTGGATATTTAAGAGGGAAAAATCAGTACATGATTAATGATGTCAATGGATTGCTTTCAGAAAGGAGACTAACCTAGGCAAAACATGTAGGTTGACAGTGAAGTGTTTAAGGAGATTGTAGCCATCTGAGTGAAGAGATATTTGAGGATTTTTATATCCCAAACACCCTATATACATATACGCACTCATTGCTTTACCATCTTTATTTCATATACCTTGTGATAACAAAGCTAATTGTATGCATAAATATGTGCAGGACTACACCCTCATAATGGAGAGAAAGTTCTTAGCATGACATACACAACTCCAACTAAGAAGCAGAAATTAAAGGAATGAAAATTAAGACTGAAATCAAGAGAGCCCTTGTCATGGACGATGTCAGGTTATGACCTGTTTCCCATGGTTGATGAGTAAAGTTTCATTGTTTGTGTTTTAAAACCAAAACAAAGCAACCAAATTCTTGATAAAAAAGGAACAGCAACCAACACACCCTAAATGGGTTAGGCATTCACTGAGTGTAACCTCTACATCCACGTGTGTGTCTCTAGACTGTTATTTTGCACAATCAGAACAAAAGCAATATCTTATTATATGTGCTTGGTAGGATCTACAGGTACAGATCATTTGGTCATTTTGGAATATACACTGTGTCAAGTGGCCACAGAGCAGTACACCAGCTAGGATCTGGGAACTTTGCATGAACTGGTAATCCTCACTGTCTCCAGTGTGAAGTATTCTTTTTAATATCATTTGATTTAGGAAACTTAAAATTCTGAGACTACTCTCTTAGGACAGAAAAAATGAGCTGAGAGACTGCACCATGGACTAATAAATGTGGCCTTATTTGCATACATGCAGTAATATCACTGAGGACTTGGAGGGAAAAAAACATCAACTGGTTGCTGTATATTTATTTTGTGGATTTTTTAAAACGTATTTTTAAACCAGAATGATATAAAAATGAACCAAAATATACACAACTCAGATTTCAAAAATATGCTTTCAGAAGAAAGGCGTACTTCATTTCCTATTTTTCTTAAACCGCACAGCTGAAATACGAGCTTTAATACTGCTTACCTAAGGGAAAAGGGTGTTGTCTAAATTTTCTTACTGCATGAGAGGGGTTTGTTGTGACAACACATAGCAGAGGCTGGGAGAGACCAGTGCCCATTACTCATGCCTGCTTCCAGTGCGGGAGTGCTGTGAGGACCATGTGTTACAGCTGCTTTGTCCTATGAGGTAACTTAAAGAGGGACATAATCCAGCCATAAATTCACGACGTGAATTCCCTGCTGTAGAGGAGCACTGCTGGATATAAATGTGCCACAGTCAATCTGTGCAGAGACATAAAAGCACGTTGGAAAAGAGGGAGCAGGACTGAGGCGCAGTGAGACTGTGCTGCGCCTTGCCTCTGCTGCTACGTGAGCACCAGCGATCCTCCTCTGCCCGTGTGCATGGGACCACACCATAGCACATCCCACCCAGAGCTGCCCTCTGCTCTCCAGTGGGGACAGAAATGACCATGTGAGAGAATGGCCCTCTGAAAGACTAAAGGTCTGGAAACTGAGAGCCTCCTACTCCAACTGCATTTTCCCTTGAGTTCTCATGTTACCCAGGAACAACTTTTCCCATCATTAATGTAGTACATGCTAATGATGTGTGCCAAAACTTGCCTCTTTCAGTAATGTCTTTGTATGTCCCAGGTCCTGCAAATTTCTAAAAAAGCTGAGTTCTTCAGATCATTTTCCTTCATGGTGCCAGGATTCAGTTCTAACATACATCTTTAAATTAAAAACCCCAAACATTGAGACGCTGACAGTAATTACAATTTACACACCACGAATCAAATCCAAAGAGTAGTTGCTGTCACTGACAGAATGGCACAGGACAATAAAAATTAGACCAAGAAATGGAAATGTGACTTAGACCTCAGCCTTTGGGGATGGAGATCATCAGGTTCTCTGCATGACAGCTGCAGTCACCTTCTGTTTCTTATTTTGCTAAGTTGCTTTTCTGTGGTTGGAGATAGGTGCTGAAGAGACATTGCCAGTATCCACCCTTTCTGCCGAAAGTGGAACTGTCACCAGCGTTGTGCAAACTTGATTTGGCCTCTGAGCATGTTAAATCATGTTTGTTCTACATTGATAACATTCTGTGTATTTAACTGCCTTCAAAGTCTGTGTAGATCGCGTTTTGTTGAGGGATATCTCTGTGGGTGAGTGTGACAGGGAATTAGTCAACAATCCTGGGGCTGGAGAAAGAGAGGCCCTTGTAGTTCCTCCAGAATTCATGACATGCTCAGACAGCTTAGATTAATACTGGAGTTTCATGCTTCTCACAGGACTTAGTTCTGACTGCAGTGAGTTTTCTAAACCCACTCACCTGGCACCATTATAAACTGAAGAACATTATAACCTGAAGAACATACTAATAATCTCCTTAAATGAAACACATTTTGTTTGCAAATATGTTATTTCTATAGATTGTTAACATGGTTTAGCATCTTGTAGGCTCTGTTCAGAGTTTTATATTTTCCCATGCTCAGCAAGAACAAACTTTTTTTTCAGCTAGTATGTTTCAGAGATATGTTCTGCTGAAATAAAGGACCATGCTCCCACACCCTGAGTAAGGAGAGGCAGTACAGATTGCTAACAGTGCCAGAAATAAAGAGATATATCTGCTGCATATCTTCTGTACAATTCTAAAGAGATCTGAATCAAGCATCAGTTAAACCAGCAAAACCCTATTGCTTGGAGGGAATGTGGTGTCTCCATCTGGTTTTATGTTCCAAACACAGAGTGCTGCAGCCCATAAGACTTATTTGACTAAGTAAGATCCTGTGGCTTAAATAGAAGAGGCAGTTGTTTCACCTTCCCTTGGTGAAGAGAGGTTTTATTTCCAATAAAGACCCAATTATTTCAAAACCTCTATCTTTGGAGGGGATTTTTTCTTTACTTCTCTAGATCAGCTGCCAGCAAGCTCCTAGGCCTGTGAAGAGGCAGAGTTCAGCCAGTCTGTTCACAATGTGGAAAGTCATTGGCAAGGCAGCGAGGATTCTGTTGAGAGAGCACAGCACCCTCTCTGCCCATAGAATCAACCGCCGCTCTTATCAGGGGCAAGCATTAGTTCCTATGTTTTGCAGTGCAATGTGCATTTTCAAACGCCTTCCTCTGAGAAACTGGGGGATAAATGAAAGGGCTTTTTCTCTTTGTCTCTGCCTTCTGATTTAAAAAGTAACTGCACCCTTTTTGAACCATCTGTTGGTTTTAGCTCTGTTCTGCCCTCCATCTCTGTAAATAGCCCACAAAGTCTAGAAATAAAGGCCATTGTGAATGTTGTTGCTGTTCTTTCTGCCTGCATGAGAGGAAGCAGGAGAGAGAAGCAGATCTGAAGTCGTCGCAGTCTCTCCTTTAATTTTTTGTTGCACTGAAGAAGAATATTCGGAAGATTAAAAACATAAATCTGTCTTAGGGGAGCATATAGGTAAATCCATGCTAGACTCACTTAAATGCCCTTTATGTTGAGAAATAAAGTTGTAGTCTGCTGCTTAAAGCTTTATCCACAATTGCCTTCATTCTTGTGTGTCCCTCTAACACAAGAGCTGACAAAAATATGGAAGAAAGCCACATATTTTGCCTTCAAAAGGCAAGTGTAAATGTTGTCATAGCAACACAGGAAAGCAGAATGCTACTTTTTAAAAGTGGTAGTGGAGAAATGAGGAAGCTACAAATGGAGGGAGAATTAGGGGTTTACAGAACACACAAAAAGAGACAGTTCTAGGATGACTATAAATGTACAGAAATTTTCCATGTGACAACTGAATCTATTGCAGAAAAGTTTGTGTCTGAAACACAAGCAACTCCAGTGAACTAGGTAACATATCTAAAAAAAAGTCAGAATCTTTTAATCTCCTGTGCCTTATATGACAGAAAATCTGGTTAGTCAGGGGTCAGACAAACCTTGGGCTTACCCAGGTCCATTACTGGAAAAAGAAACTGCTAATTAACAGGATCTTTCATTTTTACAAGCAACTTGTGACATCCCACAGCACTGTCAAGATTTGAAAGTTTCCACTGAAACTGCTAGCATATCTATCTCACACTAGACCCTTTGGTTAAGGAGCTTTTTCTTCCGTTTGTGTCTTCTCTGGTGATGTAAAAGATGTCCTATTATGGTGTCCAAAGGATAGGTTTTTAGTCGTTTCATCAGTGAATTGAATAAAAATGGTTTCAGTAAGAAAAAGGAAAATTAAGAAGGAGCCTTTAAAGAAATATACTTGTAACTGTATTAAAAATACTCCACGAAGATTTTGTTCTCATCCCATAACAAAAACCTGTGTTTATTTCCAAAACACAGTTGAAGGTATTTTACTTTAAATGTTTTGTGTACATCTGTTTGTGTAGGTGGTGAATCAGGGCACTGCAGACTTGAGAAGCTGCTGTCAACAAACCCAAGGAGACAAGAAAGAGCCCAGGGCCCTTTGGTGATTGACGGATTCAGTCACTTAAATGCTGAGCCCAAAGCTGAAGCCTGAGCAGAGTCTGCTTCACAGAACTATGAGAATGCCTTTGGAAACTTTTTTCATTTTAGCTCGTTGTTTAAAAATATCAGCCATCTGAGGACAATTAGTTTCCAGGACTTTATATAACATGTAAAGTACTGTAAGGGGATATTTTTAATGTCTCTGCAGTTTGCTGTAGTATCATCTAGCAAGGGGAATGTCTTAGCGTGGTTTTTTTCCATTCCTGTAGCCTGTACAATAGATACAGATAATACCTTTCAAGAGGGAACAGAAGGTTGCATTTTCATTTGGAGTTGACAAGTGTCACATTATTTCCAGATTTATGAAGGTGAAAAGCTGTATAGAAATAGAAAAATTTCTGGCTGCCATATTTACGAAACTAAAATGCTATTGCTAAATGCCTTAAAAACAAAGTGAAAGAAACAACTATGTTAAGAAATTTTCAGGCAGCTTTTGCATCTGCCTGTATTTCTGTCTTTCTGATAGATTTCTACAGGTCATCTGAATGACCCACAAGAATCTCTCTAGACCTTCCTCTTCTTGTCCTCTACAAAGGCTAGTCTCCCCCTAAGTAGCAGATGACCATAAATGTAGGGAAAGAAAGTTGCTAGCAGCCACAGTACTGCAGGTATTTTGTCTAGAACAACTCACCATTTCCTCCCTCACTCTGCAAGTATTGGCTTATGGTGATGATGGCTGAAAATCACAAAGATAAGATCAAAATAAAACTAACACAATGAAAGTCAAGCACAAAAAGTCATAGCACAGTCTTCTCAGTCCCTTTCATAAACATGGTGATGGTTGTAGCAATACACATTGGGTAAGAAGTCAGGAGCTCTGTTCACCTACTAGGAAAGAACTGTTACCAGGTTCTCTACAAAGTCAGGAATTTACTGTCTCATCCTATTTTCCCTATATAAACAAATCGATTTTTCACCAACAGTAAAATAGCTTGAGGGAATTAATTTTTACTTATTTTCTGGTGTGGCCAGATGCCAATTTGCAAACCTATCCTGGATCCTAATCACAAAATAGACATTGGTATCACATCCACTTGCAGTGAGTCTAACCACAGAACCCTTCAGAGTGCCTTATTTGCCATGCTCAATGGTACTGAATGCAAACAAGCTGTGGTTTCCTGGAGAACAGGCAGACTCAGTGACTGGACAGGTGCTGCAGCTCTAAGCCAGTTTTTAGAGCAGAACACAGCTCTGGAAAGCCTTTTTCATGTAAGTCAGCCTATCCCAACAATGTTGGTAAGTTCCTAAGTCGATCATAAATGAATTTCTGTACACATAAATAAGCTGTGACCAGTGTTTCCTTTCTCCTCATGACATTTCCTGTCCTGAACTGCAGTTGTAGTTATTTCCAGTGAGAAACCTTGCTCGCACTTTAAATGCTTTGCCAGCCCCTTTGGGTAAGGGCAGATCTGGAGCATCTGAGGCACAGTGCCTGCTCAGGAAAGTTAGTCATGATGGCTCACAGCCTCAGGGGGAGGCTTCCTGACTGCTTTCACAGGTAGAAAACACAAAAAATAAACCAAGGAGAAGTGAAAAATGAAACCATCATCTGCTGCTTCCTCTACCCTTGCCTCAGACTGTCCCACTTGACTTCAATTTAAATATTGGGCAAGGCTATGGATAATTTTTATACTATGAACTATTTAGTTCCCCAGACTTTACAGTATTGAACTTGCAATCATAAATTTCAGCTGGGGTTTGCATCATTTTATTCTTAATTCTGAGTCCAGTGCAGGGAAGTAGATTATTTTAAAAGATCTTTATGACAAAGGAAAGGTTTCTTTTAAGAGCAGTGGAAATGGAATCACAGGAATGAATCGAAGGGTATTTTTAAGAGTGTCACTTTGGTTTCACAACATACAGCTATGTGCTGAGGGGTGTCCATGGCAAGTAAGTGAACAGAGAAAACAAACTGTACATGCAGTATGCATGTGTGTTTAAGGCTTTGGAAACATGACTATGTCAAGAGAATGTGTCTTTTCAAGAAGTTTAAAGATGTCTCTAAAATTACTAAGAAAATTAATCTTTGAACAAAAGTTGTGAAGCTGAAGCAGAGAAAGGAAAACAAGATTGTATTATACAGCCCCCTATGGAGGGGGATATTCCCAGGCAATGTCAAGCAAACACATTTTAATGCTGCTCATTTCTTTGTGGCACATGAGTGTTCTGGCCACTCCAGCACACTGTGCTGTCATGTACTCCCATACTCCTCATTGCCACATAGTCCCACAGCCCATCTGGAATACCAGTGCAGCACAGGGTGACACAAAACCATTGGGAGCCTGGTACAAAGCAGAGAGACAGAGCACTGGAAGAACCACAGCAGCGTTTGCAGCTCGGCAGCTCCTACAGCCCCCAGACAGCACCACTGGGCAGAACGAGTGAGAGAAAATCCACTCCTGCCCCATTAGCTACATGAATCTTAATTGCTTTCTCTTGTAGAGATACCAAATATCTTTGTAAACAGCATGTTCAGATCGTTACATGCAAACGTACATGTGATACCTTTATGAAATATGCAAAATATGACATGCTGGGCTATGATCAGATCTGAGTGTGTATTTGAAAGCCTTTCCCATGCTTTGGTTCGTGTACTGAAAATTTCTGACAGTTTGTTTAAGGTAAACAGAGCCAATCTGTCAGCATGATTCATTACCAGCACATCTGATAAGTATGACTTAACTTGCAGCAGCCTTGTATGTTTTTAAAGCACTTGCCTGCTTTGCAGTTAGCAAATTACCACAAGGCAAAGCAAACACAAAAGGAGATAACAAAAGGAATGATGGATTCGAACACATTACAGAGGAAGTGAGATGATGAAGAGATTGCTTTACCTAGCTCAGACACCTGGAAAGTAGAGTGTGTGTCTCAGCTGCTCAGAAGTAGTGTGATGCAGAAGCCTCATGCTGTGCACAGGCATCGCAACAAGAGGCTGTCATCACATGCTCCCCCACATTCCCTTTTATATGTATTTCCCTGATTAAGTTTCTATTGTGACAGCTTTTGAACAGTAACACCTTTCTCTTCTCTGCTTCTGAATTTTCTCCCTTGAAAGGTGCAAATTATGGTTTTACTGTGGCCTGCTAGAGGTGCAAATAAGCACAACATAGCCAAACTGGGAGAATCTTGAAGTAGTAAAATATCAGGGCAGAACCCTGGTGAAAGCTAATATGTATATATTGATGAGCTGGGACTAAATGGTGGGAAATATATGTGTGAACTTCTTCCAGTAGTGTGAAGTTCTGTATTTGCACAGCTTGAGATCTTGGTAAAACCAACGATGAGAGAGACATGAACAACCTAAGGATGGTTAAATTCTGGGAGCAAAGCAACTTTTGGTGGCAATTGCTACAAGAAAATTATATTTGTGTCTTTCTTCAGTTGGCTAGGGCCGAGTAAATCCCTTGCAGAGTAAAAGGTGTAACTCTCATCACTTGCTTCTGAACTTGTTTTGACTTCTCATTCTTAGTATTACAGAAATTCTGTGCCTGACTCAAGCAGCCACTCAAGTACCACTTGTACCTGCTGTTATACTGAACAGAAACCACTTCCTTGACCACAACTTATCACTAGCTGTTTGTCACAAGCACACACGAAGCTATCATTTTATTGCAACTTCTTGGTGCTTAGTGCAGTAAAAGAGAAACAGAACAACATTTGCTTCTGTATTTTCTTTTCTTTCTATTCATGGAAATAAGCTAAAAGAAATGTATGAGTTTGTATGACTTTGTTTCCATATCTTCACATTATCAAAACTAAATCAGTAATGGTTAGAATTCAGTAAGAATGCATGTTTTCTGATCTGCACTATATGTCCTATTTTCACTTGCATGAAGACAGAAAAAAATCACCCTTCAGGGTGAAACTCTTGATGTTTGCCTGCAAGGAGAGGGAGCATTTGTTTTGGACTGAAAGGAACACCTCTTTCATTTCCACACCAAGAACAGCAAAAGTCTCTTCTGCTAGAGAATTAAAAAGGCCTATTTCACCCACACCTTGAAAAAGTAGAGCCTTTTTCTAATGTGCCTGCTGGCAGAGATGAAGAGAGCCTGGTTGAGAAGGAAGCTTAATCAACCAATTTTTTAATGTTTTTCAGATCACTGAAGTATGTATTTTACCTTGATTTTTTTGAAAGTTTAACATCCTATTAGAACACCTGAAAGAATTGTTAAAACTGTGTGAAAAAAAGGCAAAATTGCAGGCATGTGAACCCTTCTTTGGGTTCAGTTTAACTTCATGTTTGTATGCTTAAACACACATCTGCTCTCACTTTCTTTTTTTTGGTTGGTCTAACAAAAGGTACTGGCTCTGCCTGCAAAGAGTCCCTGCTTTTCCTAAATTAGCAGCTGTCCTGGCTGCTCCCATTACTACTTCAGGAGTTTTATTACAGAGCTATAAAGTTCTTTCTGTGGCACCAGGGTGTCCTTTATTCCTACACCAAGTGGGAAGCCCACCAGGGCTTTGACTGTGCTAACTGTAAGCAGGAGATTGCTAAGCTTCCAGTGTAACCACTCAGGAGAGCCTTTGCAAGCAAAAACTGCTGCTTGAAGCTTACCAAATAAAGATGTGAGTGAAGAAAGAAAAATCCACAGTGGTTTTTAAGAGTTCCTTCCCATTTTTAGTGTATACGTGATATATAAGATATATTGGGCTTTCTTTCAAAAGAAGGATATGTTTTTACTACTTAACAGTCACAAATATAGCTCAGCCATAATATATTACTCTTTACTTCCGTCACTTAATTCAGCCATTTGCAACAGTTTTGCATATTCCTGTACCCAGATATTTCAGTGAGATATGGGCCTTTGTGGTTAACTGGATCTTTTATATATTTCTAAGATTCGTGCTTCTTCTTCTTTTATAAAATGCTGACTGGAAAACAAATGCCAGGCTTGTTTGAATTCAAGTTTTAAAATCCAAACAATGTAAAGTAAATTAAATTAAGAGTTAGCGTTTTAACACTGTATGTTTGATGGTATCAATTTAACATTATTGTAGCAGAAGTGAAGTATGAAAGAATAACTCCCTCTGCAGAAACATGCATTTCTACACCTGCATTTATATGAGGCAGCCAAACATGAAGTAGCGTGCATTTATATGAGGCAGCCAAATGAACAATTTGCAGTTGAAAGCCTCAAATATGACAAATCTTTTGAATTAACAAAGGATTAGTTCTGATTGATTGTTTTTGTTTTCCCTTGCTTAATAAAGTTCATCTCATCACTTCATAGAGAATAGATACAACTGAGGCAAAATAGCTGGTGGTTTTGCTCAGGATGCATTTCTGTGAGCAGAGAAGTCCCAGCTGGCATGATTTCATAGACAAGAGTGCAAATTCTGCTGGGTCCCCTGCCTTGGAAACTGTAATTGAATTTTTCTCTCTTGTTCATTTTAAGCCTGTCTTGAGTAGGCTACTTCTGCAGCCTGACACACACTTTCAGTGCCACCAGGTTACAGAGCACCAGGTGACGTAATACATTCTGGCACATCCAGATGTAATGTGATGCACACGTCACAAGAAATAAAACAAAGCAGAGCCATATAATTCTCCTCCTCCTCAATGGACTTGTAATATCCACAGGTGGTTGAATTTTTCCTCATCTGTGCCCCGATTCTTGCTAAAGGACCAGACTAACTGAGGGCAGCCCTGAGCAATGGCAGGCTGTAGGACATCCTGGGTGGCTGCTGTGCTTTCACACTGTCCCACATGTTTAACTGGGTGCCACTCAGCTGTTTACGTTGTGTTAGACTGAAGTTCCATCAGGTGAGTTTTCCTCCTTTGCACTTGGCAGAGGAGTCAGGCAGGCCCTGTCCACACAGGTTTTCAGCTCCCCTCTGTAGGCAGCCATGGCTGCAGTAAGGCCAAGCGGGTGCTGCCACAGCCAGAAGCTGACAGACAAGGTTACTGCTGGATGCAGTAACACCTTTGGGCAGGCCTGTGGCTCTGCTGGAGGTGTCCTGAGGGGTGCTGGACTGCAGGAGGGGAGCCATGGGGCAGGCACAAGTCAGTTCTCTCCAGTCTATGCTGCCTGAAGCAATAAAGATGTAGTCTCAGCATTGTGTGTCACTTCCTGACATGTGCCTGAAGCAGTACAAGTGTGTTCAGATAAAAAGACCTCTAAGCACATTTTTTTCCTTCAGGTACCAGGTATTACTTAAAGCTGAGAGCCAGAGGTGAGAACTGCCAGATAGATACACTGAAGTATTCTTCTCTGTAGTACAAAACGTGAGACAAAAAACCCCTTTGTCAGCATTTGAAACTGGTTACTGACTTCACACATGCTGGTAAGGTAAAATAAATTATTCTGTAAAGAGTGAATTTGCTATGTTCATTTCTTATTGAACACACCAAAGTTTTGGGGGGAAGAAGGAGCCTTTCCTTTGTCTTTGCAGGTGGATAGTGCAACTAACAGCATGACCAGTAGCCAAATGGTTTACTGACTTTTCCTTTCCCTATTTGGGTACTGAGATACAAGGTTGAATCTATCAGCAAGAGAGGCTGACAATTTTTAGTTTTATTCAGACAGCTGCACTGAGGGGGAAGCAGTGGGGAAGCACTCCCTGCCACAATGCCTCCTCCCATCCTCTCCAGAAATCTCAGCAGTCCCTACATAAGTAGATAGCGAGTTATTCTGACTGCTTCCCTCAAACAGGTTTTGATATTTTTATCAAAAACATAAATCGCTTGATCTGCTTGGCCTTTGTGCATTTGGCAAAAAAAGGAGTTCACATATATATATACATGTGTAAGGGCAAGCAAACGCTGCGCCTGTGTGTTTGCTGCTCCTGAGCAAAGGACATTATCCTGAAGTTAATGGGGTCTCAGTCCTTCCCTCAGATTTTATCAGCTCCAGGTATTTGAGTTGCAGGGAAGAGCTGTGATGCTCCTCTCTTGAGAGCTCAGATAGCCAAGCCTCTGGCTCACCTCTCCCGCTGGTTTGTGGTGCCCAGCTTATCCACACACGTAAGCTCATCTGTCTGGGCACAGTGAAACTATTAAACAGCCACTTCTGAATTTCTGAGTGTTGGCAGGTTTTCATACACATGTTTGTATGTACTTGTGAAATAAACCCTAACATGGTTAGGATAAACCTTAGTCTCTAGTCTGCTGTTGGTTTGAGCTACTGTTCCGGTTTGGCCAAATTTAGAAATATATATATACTCTGAGAGAAGGCACAACCACCCCTCCCCCCACCAGGTTCGGGAAAAAAAATAAATTTTCCTCGAAGGAAAGTGAAGAAGATAAAACTATTTATTTAACAAGCACACGGGAAAGGAAAATAATGTTAAATGGTAAAATCTTTCGCTGTAGAGGAAAAACCTGGGAAAGTGTTCAAGTCCTCCCTTTGGTCTCCTCGGAGCTGGGGCTTGGCCCAGGGCCAGGCCCTCTGTGCCCGGTGGAAAGTCCTCCCGATGTGCTCTGATGTTACAGCAATCAGGCAGTCCAGTAGAAAAGGGAGAAAATCCGAAATTCCAGAGAAGGAAAAGTTCAGCTCTCAGCCTCTCTCCAGAGAACAAGGAACTGGAAAAAAACTGGCCAAAAGCTGACTGGAAAAACTGCCAGCCGGGTGCTTCCTCGCTCCCCCCTGCCCCAGCTGGAAAAAAAACCTGCTATCTTTATGTGACCTTGAACAAGTTTCAAACTGCTTTGAGAAAGTTTTGCTCAGTTTTTTCTTCCCCCTCTCAGGCTCAGTTCAGAGGCATAGAAAGGCCAACAATTAATTTCTGGGCATAGGCAGCGATATGGGATACACATCATAAGGTCACCCCAAGACAGCTACGTAAACTCTACATGATTAAATATTTTACTCTAGTTTTACTCTACATGATTAAACATTCCTAAGAGAATGCATGTGAAGGAAGAAAATATTCATAGAATCATTAAGGCTGGAAAAGACCTGTAAGATCATCGAGTCCAGCCATTTTATTGTATATTTAGAAGATAGTTTTCATAACAAATGCAAACCAGCCCAAACAATTCCACTGAAGGAAGAGAATTAGCTAACAGAAATGCTATAATCAGTGTGAAAGATGAATAATCAGTAGACACTGGAAACCTTACCCGACCATATATAAAACTTTGGAAACAAATTTTGGAAATACATGGGATAAGAACAATTCCTGTAGAAAGAATTTTCTTTTCCCACAGGAAGTAACACCACCCTGCAAATCACTTCTCTGCTCTCAGAGATGTTTCCCATATGGATCTGAAGACATTTTAATTTCCATATGTCATGAGATAATTTCTCAGCCTCTCATCCTGTAGTAATCCAGAATATCAGATGCAGTACAGCCAAATGCTAGATAGGATGTTTGTACATTTCTGTCTTGTGAAATTTGAGGGAACTTTTATCTAAACATTAAAATGTATTCCTTTGCTCCCAAAGCAGTTGCATTTAATTTAGCATACCAACTTCTTTCTGGATTGAAATCTTTTCTACATTATTCAAGGAACCATTTCAAACCTCAGAAATGAAATTTTTTGAAATATGTATTTTCAAAAGTGTGTGAACCTCTCAGATTTTGGCAGGAAATTTATTATCTTGAATAATCTTAGAACATTTTTGTAGATAAATATGTTTTGAGTGATGAAAAATGAACATCAATGCTACAAACTTCAGTTATATGGAGGATCACCTTCATAAGGTTTTAAAAGAAATCAGTGCCTGTCAAATTTTAAATTAAGCACACAATTCAATGTGCTTGATCTACAGAGCTAACATAAATTGACAAATCATTTTAAACAAACCTGAAAAAATGCTAATGAAAAACATAAACTTGAAAAGATGTGCAGTTCCAGCTCATAAAATGAAAAAGACATTCTTTTTTTTCTGAAAGAGGTGCTGGGTGGATATAAGAGTTTTTAACTAGTAACAGATTTGAGCTATTCCTGGGAGCCCATTTTAGGAAAAGAGTTTTGTATTTTGATGGACAGTGTCAAATCTGCTGAGGTAAAAACTGAAAAATCTTACACATCCAACTCTGGAAGTTTGTCCAATAGGAGCCACAAAGATGGGATGGAGGTCAAACATTTTTAAGATATGGGCCATCCTCATAATCTGAGACCTCTTGACAGACATATGAGAGCAAGAACTAACAGGGCATAGTGGGGAGAAAGTGACATTTAAACAAATGGAGATGAATGATTGTTTTGATCTCAGTTTCCCACTAGGCAGCTGTAGAAATTAGTGGCCAGCATATGGTGGAAAAAGATGAATCTGAATTTTGAACAACCAAAATTAAAGCAAACTCAAAGACAGGAACTAACGCTATACAGGAACAGAGTATAGGTGATTTTCAATGCTGAAATCTGGAGCGAACTCTTACTTTCACCAGAGCTCTTTTCAAAAATCTAAGAATCATCCTCATGTTGTAAGACATTCACAGCCATTAAGAAATCAACACAAAACCTAACAATTAAATGAAAATTTTAAAAAAAAGCATTATAGAATTCTCCACTAATCAAGGAGTGACTTCTCACCAGTCTGTGCTCTTTTAGAAGGAATCAGAGCTTGTCCAAATATTTCCTGGAACATTTGTATGCTTTATATGCTGTTTTGTAGTTTGAGAGGAGTCTATCATGTCCAATGCCTTTTATTTAGCAAGACATTGAGAAAATGAGAGCAGCTACTCCAAAACCAATTTCATTTCTCAGTCACTGATCCATTTACTCATTTATTTTCTGCTCCTGAACTTGAGATGTCTTTTTATAATATAAGTTTTATAAAAGAGGGATGCTGCAAGTGTACTGGCTCCAGCGCAGGTTCCTCTCCAAGCACAGAGAAGTCTCAGGGGCATAAATGGCAAAGTTTTCTCCTGCGTGTAGATGCATCTGCTTTCTCCACACGTTCCTGAGGCAGTTTTGTTGGTGGCCCTGAAGTTGCCATTGTGCCTGGTGTCTGGTTGAACTAGAGAAGGTTGTTGGAGCTCCTTTAGCTTCCCAGTTAAAATTGCTGTTATTGTATCCCAGATTCACTAAAATTTAAACACTTTGGAAATGAAGATATGGTTCCATTTGCCTTCAAGAAATCTATCTCGTTCAAAGAAATTCATAAGCTAAAGACTCTAGTTGTATTCTTAGCAGGATTTCAGGAGCTGGCCCACTGAAGCCAAAGGTGGTACTGACACATTTTGCACCCAAAAGGGATCACATCAACAGGGAAAGTTAAGCCAGGTTCATGTTCAAATTCTGTATGATTCCCTTTGGGTCAGATATGTGACATGTAAAATACCCTGTCCAAACTGTGCTGTGCAGAGGAGTTAGGGTGCTTGGGGCTCACCCCTACTATCTAGTGGTACCTCTGCAATTCCAGGGTCTTAATCATCGTCAAGAGTGTGGTAAAGGCTAAAGGAAAGAAGCAGTTCAACTTTAGAAAAGATAGCTGAACTTTTTCAAAACCTCAGGAAATGTTTCCTTGAATTTTTTAATTAGGCTTTGAGTTGCAACACCAGAGCTGCTGTTCAAAAAGAAGCTCAACACATTCACTATACCACTGTACAATGTGCTCATAAATATGCAGAAAATTGCTCTCTGTTTAATCTGTGTGGGCATTCAAATCTTCTGTAATACTTGCTAGAAATACTGGGCTGAATAATTATTTGCACTGCAGGAAAAGAAAGTAATTCTCACAGCAGCTGTTGCAATCTTCATAGAAAAAGCAGGAGAGTTTGTGCAGATGCTCCAGTCTTAGGAGCCATAGAGGCAGACGAATCAGAGGAAATACCAATAAATGGTTTTGCATATTTTCTTCTCACTAATCACAGCTACAGTAGCATCAATTTTCTGTCCATCGACCTTTTGTTGACCACTGTTTCCTGTAGTGCATCAACACCACCCAGCTTTTGCCTTCCATTAGCTGACAACACTGTACAGAAAAATAGCAGTATTTAAATACGCCCACATCTTTCCAAAAAGTGACTTTTGGTAATGAATCTTTATTGCCATAAATAGGACACCAGCAGTTCCCCTATCTTCTGTACTAGGTTCATATCACAGCTAAAGAAATAGGTTTCATGTACTCGTTTTTTGCCAGAGCAAGAAGGACAGAAGCAGCTTGCTCTTGCTGAAACAGAAACTGTAAAAGTCTCCTCAAAAGTGCATAGATGGCATTTGTTTTACAGGTCTGGGCAGAGGTGCCCATATCAAGAACCTCCAAAAGGCGTTGTGTGTTGGTTTGGAAATGTACGTATGAATGACTATTAATTTCTTCAACATAGGATGTTAATAGTTGCATTATTATCTTCCTGTAAGCAGACAGGAGGCAACTAAATAATCAGCAAAATATAATTCCCTATTGGAGCAAAACTCAATCAATTCTTCTTTTCTTATCTACAGTAAATGATAACTCATTACCTGAAAATTACCTATTGTCAGATATATTCTGTCCTCTTATGTTGATACAGCTTCTCATGATTTCCCATTTGAAAGTATCTCACAAAACGTGTATTTCAAGCAAAGATATTTGAGGATGGTGATCTAAGTTAACTCCAGGCTCCAGAAGAGGGAGGAATTGTTAAACAAGATGCGTATGTTGGAATTCAAAACAAGAGAACAGTAGGAGAGTAGGAAGTGGGACAGGAAGAACAGAATGAGAAAGATCAGGAGGAGGGAGGACAGCTGATCCAGTGTATAAAAATGATTTCCATGCTCCCCTTTTGGTCCAAGTTCCCATTGCACTCCTGTGATGATTTCTCACACACTGTGTCTTACTCACATTTTGTAAATAGAAACAGCATTTAACACACACATGGGAAAATGTTACAGAAAAACAATTCAATGTGCATTTTCTCTTATGAGGTGAATTTGCAAAAAAGATGACACAAGTTTTAACACAAATGCTTGCCACCACATTAAATAGAAAAGTCAAAGTAATGTACTAAGTCACATAATATTTATTGCATTCTGGTAATTTTTTTCATTCTGACTCTAATGGAAAAAATTAATAATTGTGAGTTTTTAGTTTCTTTTTTTTTTCCTTTTTAATAGCACAAGTCAGTCCTACTGCACCTGTAAGAGAAAAGACAGGTCACAGAGCAGGAATGCCTGCAGTGGCTGTGCTGTTTTGTGCGGATTTTTTCTTTAGTCAGAGATTATTCCAGCAAAGCTCTGTCTTCTGCATGAGTGAAATTTTGCCCTATGGTAAGGATTTCGGCTGCCAACCTTAAACATCTTCCTAAGTTTTACAGAGGGGAAGAGAAGGTGGACACACAGGGAAGGACTTACTGGGAGGCAAGTGGTTAGGTGACCACACTGCTCTGCTCTTTATCAATGTTCTCTAAAGACTCAGTTTTATGGACAGATGTGTGGTTTTTTTCCATGGAGCTAGAGAAGACACATACCCAGGATGAAGCCACCATCTGCCAGGGTGAGACAGGTTCCACTACCAGTCTGATACAGCAGAATACTTTACCTGAATGAGCATTATTTGAATGACCTGTATTTAACCATTTAGTCATCCAAGCGCACCACTAAAAGGACTGCGCTATGTCTGCAAATATTCCTTGAGTATTTCCTTCACAGTTCATCATCACGTCTCTTTCTGAGGTTCCTTTTCAAGAAGCCATTATTTTCTTCATTATCTGATCTTGTCCAAAGACTGTATGAGAGAATGACTGTAAATACTGGTGTATGGTGTCTTTTTGTCAAATTGTGTTTACAGGAATATTGCTGGTGCTTGCTGTCATGGCACCTCATGAGCTGTCTAAGGGACTGCTTGAAGATGTTGATGTGGACTGGAGAGCTCACTGATCATTGTTAAGACTTTTTAAAAATACTCATGCTCTAGAGTTCATGGTGGTGAAAGTATACCAAAAAAAAGAAATACCTAGGTCACCTGCAATCACCTGAAATAGGTTTGCTTATTCACTAGATTGAGTTAAAGAATTATTGAAAGTGAAATGCGGCATAGAATGTAGCCTTGGAAAACTATTAACTGTGAAGTATTCACAGAGAAAATAATGTCATTGTCCTTGATCCCATTCCTGGCCCATACTCTTTCCACTAGGGAGATCCCCAGATCTCCCAGACAAGGAAGTATTAACGCAGCAGAGGTTGATGTGTTGGAAAGTATAATTTCCATGTGTGTCTCCACCGGATAAACTTGCCCAATACGACTATTTCCTCACAAGAATGCCTAAACTACTTCTATTTCCTGTGTTGAAATTCGCTCTCAGATAAAATTGCTCGCAATAAGTAAATCTTAGATTTTTTTTCTTATGTTATTGTACTTCTTAGCACTAAATCTACAGGAGAGAGCACAGGCCACACCTGAAGTGCTACATCATTACATGTAATGATTTCCAGAAATCAGTGCTTCCTGTAAAAGATGAAGAAGTGTGCCAGTTTTCCAACTGTTTGGATCCATACATTTTGTCTGTGGTGTGTTGGCTAGTTAATGATTGAAGAGTCAAAAAATTAGTTGCCTTTGGAAGATAGCCCACTAAAAAGGCATTTTAGTTAATAACAAAAAAGATTGTGCTTTTTCTTGTATTCTTTTAAAATACTTTCTTAAATAAGAATCCTGTAATTAGGTAAGTTTATGGAATAAAACACAGTGGAATAAAACGCCTTAAAGGCTCATAGCCAAAATCTAAAGTCACAGAATATATCTATTTTTATATCAGAAATGACTAACAGCTCAGTTCATGTCTTTACCAGCTGTAGTTGTGCAGCTGAATGGGGGAAAAAACCAGATGTTCACAATATGAAAATTTCCTCTCATAGTTCATGAACTCACAAATGTGTATGGTAGGAAAGTCATCTGTTTCTATCACAAATGGGAAATGCGACCATCAAATACAGCTTGAGACCCAGGCCAGAATTTTTTTACAGCAGAACAGTTCTAGGGGCACTTCCCAGGACACAGGCAAATCCCAAGACACAGGATAATATATTTTCATTGATATTGGAGTTGGCATGATTTTCATTTACAAAAATGTATGTGTAAATGCCAGTTTCTCATAAACACATCATTAAAATGTCTGTGAAAGGGTTTTTTAAAAACTCAGTTGGATTATACAATTATCATCTTTGTTATTATGGTTCAGGAGCAAAAAAGGAAATTGTAATTAAAATAACTGCCCTTCCAAAGTTTCCATACACTGCCTTTTGGATAGTGTGGTCACTTGTGTGTAATAGTCAGTGACCTGAGAATTCACAAAAGTGGGCTGCGAGTAATGTCAAAATAAAATCAGCTCAAATGCAAATATGTGATTCGTAAGCAATGGGTGATTACTCCTCTTGCATGTTGCTTATTCTTCTAATTTGAAAGTAAAAATCCCCCAAAATTACAGAGATTGCCTCTGTTCTCATGTACTTGCACAGAAACTTTTCCAACAGTAACATTTTGGTGATTCCACCACATCAGGGACTTGCCTGGGCAGGAGCTGTGGCTCTCCTGCCCCAGCTGCCCTTGGCCAGACACCTCATTCTCTGTTGCTTCCAGCACCATCAAAATAAGTCCCCCTGGCTCTGCCGTCACAAGAACGCCACAGGTGCAGAGTCGCCTCTGATGGGATGGAGATGCTCCCCAGGACCCTGCACCTGCTTCACAGCATGCTAATCTCTGTTCTCCTGCCAGAGTCTCCAGACAAGCCTGTGCTAGGTTTTTCATGCCACAGATACCGGACCCTAAAATAGAATATCCTACACTTGAGTTACCCCTTTCTTCTTGAGGTGAGTATGGGCCTGCTTTTCTGTTTCCTTTAACACATTTACCTCAGTTCCGGTTCTAGGTCACTTCTTTCTTCAGTTCCCCTGGTTCCCCTGTTACTACAGACCAATTGAATATTTTCCCCAAATATAGTACTTCTAATGCTTTACTTAAACATTTCCCCACACTATGAGGGTCTGATTTTATCTTCAACTTCCAGCTTTCTAACTTTCCTGCCCCAAAGACTTTACTGCAGGCAACAATCACATGACAGTAATGATTGCATGTCCAAAAAATCCTTGACTGAAGACAGAAGAATATAGACAGAGCTAAGCTCCCACTGGACCTGAAAGGTGATTCAAGTTCTTTCTGTACTTTTGTGAGTTTTGTTTTTCAGTAAAGTTCTCACACTGCAATAAGTCATCTATACTTCTATAGACTGGATACATTTCCATCCCTCCAAACGAGTTGGATTAAAGGTGGACTTCACAAGGGTATTACCTGGTATGACAGATTTATATTAGTAGAAAACTAGAATAAATTTAAATGCACAAAACAAAAAAAACCAATTTTCAACCCAAACTAACATCTGCTAGGGTTTTATCTTATTAAAGGAAAATGAGAAAGCCAGGTTTTAAACATGTTATGCACATGCACAGAGCACTGCCTTTAGATACATTTTGGTTTGGAACTACATGAGTTCTGGTCCATTATTGCCTATCTGACCTGACTTGTTTTCTATTGTATACTTAATATTTGTCACCAAAATTTTTTTAATCAGGTAATTGCTAGTTTATCATGTAGAAAATGTAGCTTTAAAAGGACTTTAATTACAGCATTATCATCCACAGTGGGCCGTAAAAGAGCTTTACAAAACAAATAGGCAGTGTTTCAACCAAAGTATCTATGGAAGCTCCTTTATTTGCAGAGAAAAATACCCAGAAGTTTTAATGTTTATTTGCTCTCTGGCAACCTAAAGAAAATTTAAGTGGGTGTCAGTTTAAAAGAACCCCAGGAGACAGGACACTGGTTTCCCTACACAGATGTCCCTTAATCCCTGCAGTTTTTCTGTGGGAACTGGAGAAACAGGGTCTTGTTCTCCACCCACATTATATTAGTAATTTTCAGAATAAGAAATTTTGCAAAATAAAGAAACAAATGCCTAAACCAAAACAAAACTTCAGCAAAAGCCTAGTGAAGCACACAATGAAGCCTTTCCAAGACTTGTGTTCACTTACAAAATCATTCCCTGTCTAATCTCAAAATGAATGCCCCTTCATCTCCTTCTTAAATTGAATGTCAAAGACTGAAACTTTAACACAGAGGAGAAAAACCTTAAGAAATTTCTGGCTAGAGAGAGTAATACTTGACTTGACTTCATAAACATCTATCTGGGTTTACCTTATTTGTAGATTGCACAGAGAGTAAAAACACTACAGTGAGTGACTTAGTTATTATGCATTGTAAGGCAGGTGATACTGTTTGACTTCTGTTAAACAAATACTGTCTTTAAAAGCTTTTGTTATTTAATCAGCTTAGGAATTTATTACATTGTCATTCAAATGTGAACGTTTATGAGGTTTGCCTGTTTATTTTAAAAGATATTTTTAACATCAGTCTTTTAGTATTTGTGGCTAGAACTGAAATTTTCAGAATATGCGAGTAGATGATCATATTGTGAGTTGCAGTACACTCATGTCTACATGCACATGAGTATTTACTATTTCACATCTGAGAAAAACAAGAAAAAGGAGAAATATTTATTCAAAGAAAAAGAAAATAGAGCATTTACTTTATTGTGTGAATTAAAAATGTAACTTTAAAATGAGGCCATTTAAAAATATTATCTATGGAGTATGAAAACATGATATAAGAAGCAATAAAGCCAGCAAGCTGGAAAATGTTAAAAGGGGAAGAAACAAGAATAATCTCTCTTGCAAGATTACTCAAGGTAGTCAGGAAAACTTAGTAACAATTATTCAGGGAAGGCAGAGCTTGACAAATCATTCGGTTCTGTTTTAGGAAACAGGCAGATACAGCCCTTCTATAGCTAAGGGCAATCTTAGACACAAACATTTTGAAATGTCAAGATAGCCCAAATAACCTCCAGGGAAGATATTTTTCCAAGCAGGTGCTTAGCTACCCGCATCTCTGAGGTGGCTGGTGGGCAGGAGCTGCTCATCCTGGCTCAGGAGGACTCAGAAATGCAGCCTGAAAGCATGGGGTACCTCTGAGACCCAGTAGGCACTGAGGAAGGTCCTTCTCTGCATCTCCTTCTCTGCCTCTGCTCCTGTCTCTCAGCTCTGCACAGCCCCCAACACTCACAACATCCTTCTACAATCCACTTCCAACAGCACAGCACAAAACTGTCTGGTTTGTATTTTTGCAAGATTAGTTCTTTTGCTCAATTTGTGAGCTTCATCATCTCATGGAAGTTCAGAAGAATACCATATCTAGCACCACGTAATTAATGAATATAAGCAGATGGGATTTTTCAGGTAAAGGTTTTGGAAGGGGGAGGCTGAGACTATCATCTTTCAGCAGGTGGCCAGTGGGAATCCTATGACCCTCCCTCTCATTCTCCTGCAGCTTCATCCTTGCTGAGAAACAACCCAAGCATATGCTGGGCTACACAAGAAGCACAGCTGCAGAGCTCAGACTGAAGAGTGTGGATTGTATGCGTCTCACATGGCTTGAAGACACCAATTTTCAAAAATTGCTCAGCCAGCAACCCTAGAGGAATAAACTGAACATGGAATCAAGATAAAGCTCCACGGAAAATCATCCCAGACACAGTATTTGTATATGTCTGCAGTTGGATATAGGCTATGCCCTTCAGACCTTGCTTTCACTTGAAGGGAGTCAGACACTGTAGCTAGGAAGAGAGGGGATTTCGTGAATGAAACCGTTCACAGACATCTATTGAGCTTTGTGCTCTTTTTCTTTTTCTGCTCATATTTAACCAAGGCTTATTGTTTAAATGTACTCAAACAAACATTTACAGATGCTGACTAAACTTAGCAGGTGTAGCAAATATGTAAGTCAGTCATGCTATCTCCTACTGAAGCACAGTCAATCCTTCCTTTTGTCTCCTGCCTTCTCTGAGTGAATCACAAGGCTTTGCAGATGGCCTCCTCTCAGCATTTAAATGGGACTCTTTCCAGTTACAGGGACCCAGTAATTTCACAGCAGTTTTAGGAGAGAAATGTTGGAATCACATAGTCCAGAGCAGCAGATATCACAATATCCATGAGCAGAGACTCAAAGAAAAAAAGGAGTCCTCCTCAGCCTTCTGGAAATTTTCCATATTGTCCCATTATGTCAAGAGCCTGATTTCAGTGCCCAAAAAACTTCAAAATGTGGTTGGTAAAAATAACTACATGGATGTAACAAGATTTGCTCAGACATTTGACATACCATTCCTATTGACAGCTGTTTGTTTAGACTTGTCTAATAAAACCATCTAATATGTGATTTATTGATACAGCATAGCGTTAGCCTTTCATTTGGGACTAAAGCAGGAGGTTTTATGCAGTGTTTACAGTGAGTTGCAGCCATTCTTCCCAGTACTGAATATTCACATCAATTAACTGGAAAAATCATGGTAAATAAAACTTGCAGACAATTATGAGCAGAGGGGTGAATGTCAGCAAAGACAGTCTGGGAAGGTTGAAGCAAAGTGCATTGAGATACACTATGCTAAATATGTCTAGAGACAATGAATGTCAACCCCATGCCCAGCATAATAGGCTGAATCTTGGAAAGCAGTGACACTCAAGAAGAAGTAGCATCAAAGTGGACAACTAAACAAATCCTCATGTTCTGACTTAACAAACCCTTACGCTGTTGCTAATTACATACATGTAGGGCCAAAATAAGAGACAATAAAATTTAACTCAGAGTCTCTCATTGATATGGATGATATGGAAACAATTCATTCCAGTCCAGTAGCCCCATTTTATATGGTTATGGAAAGTGAAAAAAAAAGCCACAAGAATGTATATTTTAAAAAAGTTTTTGAATTAGAGAGGTAATAAATTCAGTTTGTTCACTGAAAAGAGGTGACTTGAATACTGTGCACAAATATCTGCCACATAAAAGGAAGAAATGCATATTGCAGGTTTTTTAACCTTGTGGAAAATTCATAAGAAGAACAAGTGCCTGGAAGAAGAAGCCAGGGAAATTTAAATGAGGCATGCTAGAGCAGCCTTACATGAACATTAGATGTTATTAGATGAACAACTAGAATGAGTTGCTTTTGAAGGTCGTGTTCTTATAGTCGCACTTTTCCTTCAAATAAAGAATTGATGATCCTCAGCAGGATAGGCTGTAATTACATTCAAGGCAGACATTAGTAATTGTCAGAACACTGGGTTAACGGGTGTTTAGCAGGTCATGAGACAGTATCTGATGGCCCTTTCTGCTTTAAACTCCATGAATATGTGCACAAAGTTGAACACAATGGCTTGCTTTTCTAAGTCTACCTTCCAGTAATTTTTAGCTGCTTTATCTTAAAGTATTTTGCACAGAGTGTCTGGCATGGCCAAATGTCTTTGAAAGTGATACAGTAGTATGCAGACACCTGAACATATAATTAATCTGTAGGTGCCAAAAAAATTCTTGCATGTTTCAAGATCGAGACATCATTAAATATCTTTAGAGAAGGAATGTTACAGGAAATGTGACTTGTAACCATTAATTCTGAATTCCTCTGTCTTGTCACACATATAGAAACACCTCTGGAAGGTAAGGAACTCTCATGGATCCATTCTAGACCCTTCCCCATGTTGCAGCCCTTATCTGCATTTATATATTACTTTTGAAAGGAAAAAAATGGATTTGTGAATTTGAATAAAATATTTACTGCATTCAACCTTTCAGGTGCTGCAATACATGTTCTTAAAAAATGGCAGGGCTTATGCGTGCACTTTCTTGTGGGTGGTAGAAATGGGACAAGGGAGATGCTGCAGCCTCACCCCAGCACCCAAAAAATATTTGCTTCCTTCCCTACCAGAACTCCCAGTGGCAACTTCACCTGTTCTCACTTTGTCTGAAATATCCACGAGGATTCACAGGCTTCCCTTTTACATGAGTTTTGAATTCCTGATCATAAGGTCAGTGTTCTTTGCTAATCTATTCTGTCTGCATTTCGATACAGGTTGACTCACACTTTCCTATTTGAAATCAGTGTTCTGCCACAACCATCTGCTTCATTATTTTCTTCTGCTTCATAAATATGAAAGAGACAAAATAACTCAAAAAATAATGCTAAAGCAAAAGGAGAGATTGCCCTAAGATTATTCTGTAAGACTCATCATGAAATATTAAAGTAGAAATTTAGGGCCTCTCTGATTTATTATATCCAACCAGCCATTTTCAGGATAGTACCTTAACATAACTGTCAATGAGCTGACATATTAGTTGATAGCAATTGACTCAAATATATTTTAAAATGCAGCTTACTGCCTTGATATACTATCCTGCCTATGCCTATGCTTTGTCTATAGTGAGGCATTGTCTGTACTGAGACTTCCTGCTCCTCAGCTGCACATCAGTGCTAACATGTTTAGCAGCATCCTTGTGTTACAGGCGAGTCTCAGGGGGGTGTGCCTGTCTGGGGTCATTGATTTCCTCAGGGCCAGGATCTCACTCTGTTAATGAGAGCTTCACATCTGGCATTACTGTTGAACATGGTTGCTGATGTGGAGGTTTCCCTGTCCTCTCATTTCCTGACAGACTGGGGCAGGCTCTGATGCCAGCAGCCAGGATTTTCACAGGAAGTTCTCAGTACTAAGTACTGCTTGAGTGAAGAACAAATCTGGCTATGGAGTTGTGATGTACACGCAATTTGTGAACCAAAATTTGAATTTCATGGGTTGCCTTTCCTTGTCATTTCAAAATTAGAAGAGCAAGGTAATAAGTAAAACAGCTAGTTAATAAATAAAATAGGTCATAGTGTCATTCATAAGCCACATATATATGCATGTCAGAATTTACCTGCAAGATTTTCAGGGAACTTGAATTCAGTTCTATTACTCCTAAACTTATTTGCAAGACTAAACTGTTGATGACAGAAGGAAACAGAAGAGTTTTTGCTTCATTTTAATTTATTCCTTACATCTGATGCTGTTCTTCACTATCTTGCACACTGGTTTTAGCACAATTAGAGAAATTCTGTATTTATTGAGAATTTTCTTTTATTTCAGTGACTCATAATTCCACTTCATACTGTGCAAAGAAATATAGGTGTAATGGATTATTTTAGAAGTGAGCCTCAGTATATGCGGAACAGCATAACAAATTCACTTTTATTGAATTCCTAAATATAGCAAATGCAAAACCGTAAGAAACATCCATTTATATATGCTGACATGAAAAAAATTATGGAGAATAAGATTGTTCTGGTCCCAAAGAAGCAAAAAATCTCTCTTAGTAGAATTTATCTCCATCCCTTCCTTTTGAAGAAAAGGTTTTTGACTGTTCTTCACCAGAAAGACTTCTTGGGCTAGGTTACTGAGTGTGGAGCTCTAATGGACAGATGGGTTATCTCTCAGCTCATGGTTTCATAAATTGGTATATACATATATATGTACATATATACGTATGCATAGACATATATATGTATATATAATTATACGCATATATAAGTATAATAATTATATTAGTATACAAGCCTACACTTACCATTATAAAAATAGCAGGTGGTCAGCCTCACAATTGTATGAAAAATTCCTGCTACAAAATCTCAGGCTCAATCATTGGCTTTTTTTCTGGGACCTGCTCTGTTTTGGAGAAATTGTTGATAGATATCAGTGTTTGTTGGGCTTTTCTGTTGTTTTCTGTAGCTGTGTAAACTTAACATTGCATGCAGAATAGAACAGTCAGTGTTCTGAGCTCAGGAGTTGAGACCTATTGGTTTTCACACAGCATTCACATGCAGTCTTCTTCCTACAACTGACATTGATTATATTCATCCTACGCACCCTCTAAAAGAAAGATTTGTTCACTTCATGAGCACTGGGAAAATTGTTACTAGGAAATTCCTAATCATGTAGAAGAAGCAGGCATCAAAATCATAAAAAAGGAAAGCACTTGAGGGTGGTCATATCACTGATTTCCAGGATGCCCTACAAGTATTTCTGTTCAGGATGGGAAAAGATCAAAATGCCATTTATGTGACTGATGTTAAACCTTCTATCTTGTAGTCTTGTAAATTAATTGCTGCCTCACAGGCACTTCATGTCATGAAAACATTTTACATTCAACTGGAATAGTTGCACATTTAACTTCAAACTTACAACCTCTCTCGGATATTAGCTTGTCAGGTCCACACAAGAACTGTAGAAATGTCAGAAGAGTTGGCTCAGGATAGGGCTTTCATGCACCACAAACTATTCTATCTTGTCTGTAGTCTCTACTGCAGATACTGAATCAAAATTTCTCATAGTTCAGGTAAACCCAGACACCTGACAATCACTGAAGAATGTTTAGCTTGCTTGAGCAAGACTTCTGGGTAGTATTACAAAATGAGGAGCTATTACATTGTACTACTGCCAGCTTGCTCTATTGCTTTTAAATTGGTTTTGTACGCACAAATAGCTACAGACCTAGGGCATGTTCCTCAAACAGATAGCTATTTAATCTCTTTTAAATTAAAAAGAAGGCTGTGAAGTTGGTTTTATTTTTGAATCATTGTGGTAATGAATGCTTGCAAGGAGATAAAGGCTCTGGTAATACAAGCATAAGTAATGCCCAAGTGATTGAATTCACTGACTTTACAACATTCCTGCCGGTTACAGAACCACTTGACATTAAGATCGTCATTGCTTTTAGGGTCTGCCGAGAAATGTGATAAAACACCTTACATTTTAAGTCAGTTTCAGATGTTTGTAATTCAAAATCAGTGAAAAGGATTTCCCCATTTTCTGCCTCTTTTTTTAATTACCAAAGATCAGATGATGTGTGGGGCAGGTTAAACAAAGCAAAGTGAGGTAAACCTGATGGATACATGGCATCTGGGTGCAATCTGCTGGTAATTGCTGAAGGATTCACTCTTCATGAGCTTAAGGTAGCATTTTCTTTATTTGGCAAGGGCTATTTCACAAAGACAAAGCCTTTACAAACAGAACTGATTGACTCAAGTAATGTACTAGTGATCTCTTGATCACAACACAAACCTGATTTTGCATACTGTATTTTGTTACTGAAACAATTACTGCCTGATTAAAATACATGCAGAGAACTGATGCAAAAATCAATTGTGAAGTAGTGGTTTATTCTCAATATTTACTGAAAAGCTGTCTTCTTGGAATTTGGTGATTTATTGCTTCAAATATGTCTTTACCTTAAAAATTATGATGGCATGGGAGCTGCAGCCAATTTTAAATCATACGTAATTTCTTAAAGCTGTGATTCAGTTTATTATGTTTATAGCATGATTACTTGAAAATTATTTCATTTGATCAAGCTTTGCATTTTCCAATTTATGTTTTATATTTAATAAGATGAACCCCTTTGTTTTTTGAACTTTCCCAACCTAAATTTAAAAGGCCAAATGATGTATTTGTAATTCAAATCTGGTATTTCTGGTTATCGCTATACTGTTTCTCCATAACAACTTGATATACACATAATATCATGTGTGAGATAATTCTGAAATATTTGTGGGCTAAATATCTCTGAAAACATACATTAAATAGGAACCTGGTGCTACCACCATTATTGCAGTAAAATCTTCTTGTTAAATGTTTCCAATAAATCAGTCAATGAGGCGGTTATTTAATTTCTATGATCTAATGTCTTCTGCTACTTTTAATTAAAAATGTACCTAATCATGTAAACATTATTATGAGCAAAACATTTTCTACTTATGAGTTTTTAAGTGTCAGAAAACACATCTGGAACTTTGCTTAATAGATGATAGAAGTGTCCAAACTTGCCAAGAACAAAAATATAGACAGCAAATTTCAGGAGAAGGATGGGTTCTTGTGTTTACTGGAAGCAGTCTATAGAGGTGGTAACATACTGAAGCCTTCATTTAACCACCAGCAGTAGACCATTAATTTAGCAAGGTAAGTGCTTTCAGAGAAGGCGAGGTATTCTGGAATTCCAAGCAACCTGATTTCTACATCTTCGGCATTTTCTATACAAAAAGTTCCTTACAAAACCTGCAATGTAAGGTAGCATTTAATGACTACATCTGCAGAGAATTGAGAAGTTATTACTCAGTCCTGAGAGACTTTTACTGGTGACACCAAGTCAGAAGACAATGCTGACTTCCCACAAGATTGACTAACCACTGCAGCTTTTGTTCAGGGACATAGATGTACTGAAATGTGTTAGTCTGGAAGTGTGCTCCAGTGGGACGTTAAAAACCCAAACTAAGGGAAAGAACTGGTTTTTGCCACAGCTGTTGCGCGTCAGAGCCCCAGCTCCCTGCTGTCTCCTGGAGCCATGGCAGGAGCTAGGTAACTGTTGGGGCTGGTTGAAGGTGAGGGTCTGAAGCAAGATGTTGAATCCACACCAAGCAATTCATCGTGGTATAGAGATACCTCAACTAGAAGAAAAACTGGCCTGTAGAAGAAATGGTGACTTGGAGAAGCCAACATGGAACTGTATTTTTCTATGTTTTAGCCTTTGAGGTATCACAAAAGTTGTATTTGCTGCTAAAAGAAAAACTGGATCTTTGTTGAATGCTGCCCTTAACCTGGCTGCTGGTCCTACTGTGGTCAGTGAGGACTGTGCCAAGGTTTCTTTTTCTTTGCTATAAGGACGAGCGCTGAGAAGTTGAGAGGGCAAGCAGGCTGCCTGTTGTCAAGAATCAGCAGCACAGTTAGATCAAAAGAATTATCTGGCTGGGCTTTGCCTGCAAGGACCACCCCACCATAAAAGGAGGCACAGATCCATCACACTCAGCATCTGAATTTTACAGTAAGCGCTCGAACTAAGATTTACATTTCTCTAAGGCTTCTGTACAACTAATAGATGAGAGAGACATGTCCAGAGTGTGATTTAGCTATTTCAATAAATTAGCTAACCCAGATCCAAGCAATTCTCATGTTCAGTCAAATGGCATTCATGTAGGTCTTGAAGAAGTCAGGATTAAAAAAAAAAAAAGATATGTAAAATAAGGTTCCTAAATATCTTTTCAATATTTTTTCCTGTTCTTTTTACAAATTTTCATGTAAGTAATTGTTTACATATGATGTCTTTTATCAGCTAAGGGTAACAGCTTTTACACCACTGAAAATTTGTCTGAAGAAGACTCAGTTAAGGTCTATTAATAATTTGAGAAATATTTTGAATGGACTATTCAACAGATGATTATTCCATTATTATATTCATTGTCAGTCTTTCTTTCACTCTCCTGAACAGAAGACCTTATGTTGTTAGCTAATGTTCGTTTTGTAAAGACGTTGAATTCTTGGCCCTCAAATTGGAGGGGAGTAGTAAAAATAAAAATTGGTTAAACCTGGCAGAAATAATAGAATTTTCTTTTAGATACTGTTTAGATTGCATTGTGACTGACTGCACAATACTGTCTCTGTGCAAATGATGTTTAATATTTAACTAGAAAATGTTAAGAAATTTCAAATTTGGCTTGTAAAACTCAGTGTTTTGGGAGCAACTTCTAAAACACCATTTGATAATCTACTATTTTATTCCTGGATTAATAATGCATCAGCACTGTTTCTGAGTGAAAAAATAGAGCTTTGTTCAAAGTGCTGATAGGCCACACGGTACGGGGAGTGTTGCCAGACTTAAAGCACACAACTTTATCAAACAGAGAGTAAACCCATGTTGTTACTGTTCCATGCAGGAATGTCACAATGGGAACATCTGTTTAGAGAAAGGCATCTTAAGGGCACCAAAAAAGCTTCATACACCAGCTTTAAAGTGAAGCTGCATTTAATTTAAAGGCCTGTTTGGTTTTCTAGAGCAGCTCTTAATCTGTTTCTATGGGATACTTTCCTGATACACTGCAGAGTGTTTTCTGCCTACACTTAGTTATATTTGTGTTCACTGTAAGGATAGCAGGGAAAAGATTAGAAAGTATTGGGTTCTGCAGGCAAACAGTGAAACAAATTCTTGAGTTCATATACATAGTCGGAGAATGACATCCCTTTTTCAGCATAAAATTTCAGCTTCCCTGCAGTTCCTGAGGAGTGCTCTTTTGACTGGGTTATGACAGTTCTGGTCCTCGTGACTGTCTGTAACAGGAGCCACCGAGGTGTTCTGGCCAAATAATCCCTATTGTCTCATGGAGGGAATCAACAGCTCAGCTCCCACATGGCATTGATTTGTGATTTAGATGATGATTTGTGCTTGTGGGTCCATGTTTGAGCTGTGGAGCTCCCTGCTGGCATCTTCTTCGGCTTTCAGGTCTCTCTAGTTCAAATGCACTGGCTTCAAAATTAGTGTCATTTGCCTAGACACTCCAGTGTATCCCTGTGAGTTGAATGAACAATATGCAAACATTTTTAATATTTTTATAGGATTGTTGGGTTTTTTTCCTGGGGCACAATTCTTATTGTCATAAACGAGAATGCAGCCTTTTATCTAGTGTGATAAGCATTCAGTGAAAGTGTTCAGCAATCATGGATGTACCTGTGAACTATATATTCCGAAATTATCCCATAGGGTGGCAGTTTTATACGTAACAAAGTTCTTATACTAGAGGAACCTAAACTTTACTCAAAATCTGCAGACCAATTATCACATTTTCATTGTCTATGGGGGTAACTGAGAGAACAGGGGACCTGAGGAAAGAAAAGTCTCATTAAATTACTTCTGTTGTTGACCTACTGCAAAATTAAATGGTGATGTTGATCTAAACTGCTTCAACAACAAGACATCAGAAATAGAGACAGCACTGCATTCCTTATGACTTTAATTAAAAGTACTACCATATTTATAAGTTTATGCTTGTGTAAATATATGCTCAACTGCTGACTACTAATTATATATGCCACTATATTTAGCTATTGGCTACATAGAAATAAAAGACAAGTTCTTATGAACAGGAAAAACTCAACATCATGGGAGGGTTTGTGTCATTCTACAAGTGCTGTCCTGGAAGTTAGCTAATGAGCATTTGACCAGATGTATTCTTAATTAGTAATTGTGTTTTCTCAGTGCTTTCAGCTGATAATATATGGATTTTCTAGGAACTTTACTTGAGTAAATTGCCATATTTAGCATTCTTATCCTCTCAAATTCTTTTTCAAGCTATGGGAATTATTCCTTGCTGTGCTGAGGCAGCAGGGCTTTCTCTCTTAATTCTTATCATTCCATTAAGTAAACCTGCTGAGCAAATAGCTGTTATTATAATAGTGTAGATTTTCTGCTGCTCCATTGGAGTGAAAATAAGGTTGATAACTGACTGATATGTTATAGCATTTATCCAGCATCTTAAGGTAATCCAATCCCTGTTCAGGTGTTTGGTTTTTTTTTTTTTTGTATTTATAGGCAAAATCCAAAAAAAAAAAAGTGACCAAGTGACCATATCAGTAAGAAATTCTGGTTAAACAGGAGTGAACCACACAGACTGTGACTTAACTAGTCAGCACAACTATCCTCCAAAGGAGTTTCATTTTTACTCTCAGAGTTTCATTTCATTGGATACTTCTCTACTTTGTTTAATTTATTTTATATATTCTTACATTGCTGATCACTCCATGAATTTTAGGCAAGGTTTTCAAAGGAATCAGATAAATGTATGTACTCAAATCAACCTGAATTTTGAATTTTCGTGCTTCACCTTAACTCATCAAGAAATGCTGACTTCTTGGTGTAAGAGCTAGCCAGAATGAACCCGTTTTTTCACCTCAATATCCAGACACTCCAGAAGAAAGAGGAGGAAATACAGCTTACACTGAATACAGTGGAACAGACACTATGGTCTTCCACTGCAGAGTCACTTAAGTGCAGAATGAAATTCCCTGTCAGCATTCCTCACTGAAGACTAAGCCCTGTAAGAGATCCTGCTACCACAGGGGCTGTTTCCCTATATAAATTCAGCTGCTAAGAAGGATTAACTTTTTTAATGACAGCATTTGCACCAGCTTTTCAGTACAAGGCCATAGATACCAATCCCTTTTCTGCCTTCATTCAGATCATGTCCTATGAAAAGGAGAAGGCTGCTGTACTTTGACTCAGAACTTCCTTTGTGAGGGTCCTTTAGGAATTCAAAGATAATCAGTATGGTGCATTTTAGAGGACAAGCAAAAGTTAAAACAAAAAGCAAGGCCTTGGGATTATTTAAATCCTCATTAACTTTATTAGAGGCTTTGGGTTTAGATGTCTGATGTATAAAGTTTTGGGTTTATATCTTAAGGGACAAGAGAGGAACAGAAAAAAGAACTGTAAGAAGTAAACATTAAGAAATGGACAACATTTCAAAACGAGGTTTTGAAAAAATGCTAATTTCAGAACAAAACACAGACAAATGCCAGAAATGCAAGAGTTATTGCTTTCACATTGCATAGACAGAGGATAAGGAAATTTTTTTTTCAGAGTCAAAGTTAATGGCCACTTCCTTAAAGTATCCAACGTTTCAGTTTTCACATCACAGAGAGAACAGATTAAGCTTACCTAGCTGCTGTTTTCAAGTCAAAAGTAGAGGCTGAAAATATGGTTTATGTTTTCACCTCCCGTTAGTTATTTGGGCTTGTTTCATTCTTGCTGTAGCTGTGTTTTGATCAGAGGACATTTTTTGTTCAGTCCAGCATAAAGGACCCTTGAACACTCTATGAGCCAAAAACCTCAGATTCTTGATGTAAAACTTATATTAGCTTTTCATAGATCAATATTAAAGTAATGAATTTATGTTCAGGGAATAAGTAAAAATAACTCTGAGAAAAAGGAGGATGTGTTATGACAATCATGAGAGAAATTTAGCTGTTCCTTTTGTACATCTTGGCTCGGATTTTTGCTCAATGATCAAGGTAGCTCCCTTAAATAGGACTGAGTGTGTTGGGATGTAAAATCCCTTTTCATTTTTTGATCATGTGTTATTCTTGCATCCCTTTTCTTTCCTTCGCTTTTTTTTTAAGTGCTTCAGTTTACTCACTGCTTATAATTACCACATTCAGATATGGGAAGAAACTGAAGCCACATCCTTTTGCTACCCTACAAGAACGTCAAGGCCTTTCTCAAAACATAGTGCAGCTTATATTTTTTCAGTTAATATTTTCCTTGTTTAACATGAGACTTCCTGTTGTGAAAGTTTACCAAAGTAAATGTTGAGTTTATTAGGAGTGCAGTTCGTAGAGCTAAGTTGATTTTGCTGAAGTTTACCATCCCTCGGGAGATTATTGACTAATCCATAAGAAATGAAAAATAACAATAGTTGTATCTGGTTAAGATAAACAGAGAGTTGCATATGGAAATAAAGAGAACAACTTGTGCATTCCTCTACACTCGTCAGCCTTACCATGTTATCCTAACACAATAAATAGCTAGGATTTTTAACCTCTCTGCCTCTCTCCCTCAGCAGTGCACATAGCTGGACACACCACTGAAATCATGGACGTATTACCAGTGGGTACTGTAAAAACTGTACTGTGCTGTAAATAGCATGAATACAGATAACATGTAAACCTAGTTTCTTAAGGAAAAATTTAACACAGAAATCTGGCCCACTAATGCCTTTGGCCTTTCAGGGTATTTTTTAATTTCGTTGGTTGTTGGCTTGGTTGCTACCCTCTCTCCCTACCAAAAAGTGTGCTAGAATCTTTTTGAACACCACATGTGGGAATTGTGTATTTTCTTTATAATGACTGAATGCAGTCAAAAATTTGCCAATGTAAAGCAAAACCTCAGTGCTTATGTTTGGTGGATGCAGTCTTATTTGCCTTTCAGTATTACAGGAAAAATGTTGTGAATGACACTGGAGACTGCCTGGGCTCCAAAGGCTGCCAGCAGCCACAGGGGCTGGGCCAAACTGCCCAGTCATGCAGCCCCATATGCCTGAGCCCTTACACTGCCCTCAGGTACAAATCAAAAATCTACAAGTGATTTCATCTGGGTTACATGTACATTAGTTGTGGCTGGAAAACCAAGCTCCAAACTTCTGGCACAATCCTTGTGCACAGTGTAAAACTCAGGAAGACCAAATCAATATTCTTGTTAAGATCAGAGGTTCTCATTATGTGGATTCTGGAGAGAAAAGGTTTCACAGAGGGTCACACAACCAGAGTGATTTAGCAGCAGACCAGTTTTCCCAAGGCAGAAGAGTGAAAGCAGGCCCTAAGTAGTGGTTTCAAGGGACTCCAGTACCCACAGACAAGTCAATGGCACAACCACTTTAGGCTGAGCAGCTCCTGCTGATAACTGCAAGGCTGCAGGGAATTAAGAGAAAACACTCGAAATCAGGCACAGGTTTTCTTCCCTCCTTCCAGAGGAAGTCAGCTGATCCAGAGATATAATAGTTGGGTCCCAACGGTGACCCAAAAGTGGGTCATCAATTTCTAAAATTTGAAAAATCTTGATATACTGCAATTTTGCCAGGTTGTCCCAGAAACCTTGTCCATTGCTTTTCTTTCTGCAACCTAGCTGACATTTCCATTCAAGAATATTTGCATTAGGCAAGGAATCTGAGATCAACTAATGTTCTTTCACATGTCAAACTCAGAGACATGCTGCAGAGATTTGTGAACTCTTTGTTAGCTATGAGACCCAAAACAGGGGGGAAAAAAAGCTTCTTGTTAATGCTCTGTTGAAAAGATAATATTTAAACCTTTTTAAAATTCATTTATTTTCAGTATAAAAGTTTTACACGGCTTGTAGGAAATCCTTTTTTGGGACAAAAGAACTCTTCCTATAATTCTTTTATTTTATTTCTTCCTCTTCCCAAGCAGCTAATGAAACACAAAAATGCCTATAAAAATAGCTGTTAGAATCAGTAGAATAATTTATTTACAGATACAAGATGTTTCATGCAAGGATTTCTTTTTTCTGTAACATGCTGTGTGGCATGCAATATCATGTCTTCTTCCTTTCAATGGCAGGAAGATGTCTGATCTAATTCAGAGAGATCATCAGTTAACTATTTTTAAGAGTGGCATTGTTTTCACATAGACAGCATTGAAACCATATGGTCTTTCTTTTTTCTTGTCTTGTGCTTTCATATCACAGATATATTTATGTTTGAAAGTACTGGAAAGCATTTAGCTCTTGAATCTATCCCTACCTTCTGGCACTCTGCTTAATTTCCAATTTTTTCATCAATGAAATCAGTGTTTCAGCATGAAAGTATTTTTCTCTTTCTCATATCTACCTTCCAAGGTAAGTGCTCAGTGTTAATGATGAAACAGACCAAGCTGAGGACTTGCTGAAAAGAAGCAGATTTATCTCAATGTTTTTAAGCCTTTTTAGGTAAACCAGTACATTGAAAAATAATTTCAAGAGCATACATGATTTGTTAGGAATTGCATAGTAAAAGGTAACTAAAAATGTATGCTGGATGGTAAAATACCTTAAAAATATTTTTTTCTGAAATCACTCCAAACTTGAAACAATTGAAGATATCTTTTATGACTAAGTAAATGCTGGAGTGTCTCAGTCAGCAGGGCACTTCAGTATGTGCCTACACCTAAGTATAGGTGTAGAAAGAGAGTTATGTTGGTCTACTTGCAAATCTGGTGTGTAATCAGTGTTTTCTGTGGCTGGAATGTGACCGATGGCACAGACCGATGGCCTGTCTTCTCTGAGCCAGCAGCTGCTTGTGTGGTGTGTCCCGGGAGATGTGATGCTTTGCACTTCATGTCATGTATGGATGAAGTAGATCCCTGTGCCCTAGGGAGAAGTTAATCTCAGCTCCACCCGCTGTTTGCCAGCCAGCAGGTTAAAAGAAGTTCAAGTTGTGGGCAGTGAACAAGCACATTTAGGAAAGCCTGAGTTGAACCATGATCTCCTTTGTGCAGATGAATGCTTGTCTGTACGTTTTTCCATCTGCCTCTGATAATCATGGTCATGCATCTTCAGGGACCTACAAAGAGGCAATCATGCAAGAATGAGTTTGTCTGTGCCTTCTTAGAAAGTTCATTACATTTGTCTTGTCAAAATGTACACAATAATCCTCACTGGTGTCCTGCAGGATCAAGTTCCTTCCCTACCATTTATTTCCTTGTCTTTAGAAGCTTTAATTTCCCTAAGTTTCTGCACATGAGTTACAGACGCTCTTGTGAATGTTGGTTGCTAAATTTTGGCCTTAAATCCAGGGAATTCAGGAATATACAATGGTGCATTCCAGATCTAAAGAGGTGGTGGGCCACCCAGCAGCAAGGGTGAGAGTTTGCAGGGGAAGTGAGACACATCAGACTAACAAACAAATAAAACGTGGCAAGGCAATTATTCAGTGACTGAGCTGAGTGCTGCATGCCATGAGTGGCTCTGGCTAAATAAAAAGCCACACAGAGGGAAGAGTAGGTGTGGAGACAGTTATTTATGTTTATTTCCAGTTTTAAAGGGGTTCAAAAAGTTACATTTGTGCACCTTCTGTCTGCATAGCTCTAGCATGACCTTTTAAGATGTTTACCCATCACAAATTACATACTTTGTTTTTATTTACATTTTAAATTGTAGATGCTTTTCCTGACACCAGGCAGAGCTATTTTCTCCTATGACAGACAGCAACATTCATCCAGAGGAAGCTCAGTTCAGACACAGCGCTCTTGATACTGTCACCACCTTGCCATGTACCTGGCATTTATGCTTGAACTCAAAGATCTTAAGGGTCTTTTCCAACCTAAATGATTCTGTGACTCCAAGATAGGCCCTGCCAATGGATTTTGAGCAGCTCCCTAGGACTGGTGTTGTGAAAAAGGATCATTGCACTGGAGCTGCCACTTCTTTGGGAAGACACTCCAGAGTTAGCCTATCTGGTGTTGAAACTGGTCTTTTTTTGCAAATGCAAAATGAGACTATTTAAATAAAGTGAAGAGGTTAAAAATTAATTCACATATTTGGAAGCATTATATGTTGATACTCAGAGAAAGAGATGAACATCAAAGAATCAAGCTCTAGAGAACCTTTTTTTTCGGAGACCTGGCTTCAAAGGAACTAAACATATTGATGGTAGAATAAAAAAATTAATTAGAATAGCACACCACTAACCCATAAGATATGCATAGATACAGATAATACTAAGAAAAAAGAAAAGTTGGAAGTAAATCTCAGCTGCTCCAAAGAAGTTAACCACGAAGACCAGGAGTGTCTTTACATCTGCAAGCAGAAATCCCAGCATAGGCCTGAGGTGAACCACCTCATTAACCACCTGTGTTTACAGAGGTTAGATCTGAGATGTGACAGCCTTATGTGTTAATTCTGAGATTACCTGAATCATTGAGGCCATGTTCCCTGGGGTCAATTTTAACTCCATGGGTAAAATTTAGCTGTGCATATGACCATTTCTTTGATTATTTTTTCTACAAAATTTCTTTTTTGAGGAACTGAGGATAAAACCTGTCACATTTTCATGTAAAGATCAAGAAAATGCTACTAGTTCCCCTTGGATTTTCTTTATGTATGATGTCTTCCTGCTAGGTTTAGAAGCAGTGTTTTGTTTGCACAGCAACTTGTGCACAGGGATATTGGATAGCCTCTTGTTTTGTCACAAGAAGTGAAACAGTAACTGTTCCTTCTCCACCAGTCTGCCCCAAGGCAGGAGCTGTGCATGGTTGTCATGTTGTCCATCCTGCATGGTTGTCAAAGTGAAGCAACTCAAAATGGGGAACTCTCCCACCCAACTGCTCCTCCCCTCTACAGCTCTCGCCCTTGCTCAGGGCCAATGCTCTGTCAGATGCCACGGGAAAAAATCTAATAGAAAAGAGAGGAAAACAAGGCTACATTGCAGCCAGAGCAGGATTGGGCTCTGGTTCCCTAGGAGCATGCACAATGACTGGGTTTTGATGACAGAGTATGGGTATAGATTGCATAAATATTGCCCTGCTATATATTTCTTTCATGTCTGACTCCTGTCAGGTGATTTGAAACGTCTAAATCTTGATTATTCTACTGAGAAAATAACAGAGAGTCCATGAAGATAAGAATGTGGAGGCTTCTGTGTTCAAAGGGTCCCCTTCTGGAGCTTGCTCAGAGGGCTGCTAGAGCTTCCCTGTAGAACCAAATGGCCTGAAATTGGCTGAGTGATGCCAGTTAAAGATGCTACCTTGCAATACGGAGCCAAAACATTTCCACAGTAAGGAGAAAAATAAATAAATTGCTAACAGTTTCGGAGGCTTTTTGAAACTCTTTCTGTATAAAGCTGTTTTGCAATCTGTCATCAATCTGCAGTAACTCAGTGAAGTAAAACAGAGCTATGGTATCAGTTTGGATGTCAGGTCCAGTTGCAAAAAGCTGCTAAAAACATGAAAAGCCAATTTTGAAAGATCTCAGTTTCATATTCCTGGAAAAGGACACATTGGCAGAGACATGAGCAGAATTTTTAATTGATACAAAGAGACTTTTCTAAAACATGTTTATACTTCTTATTTGACCAGTCTTTGGAGCTTGAATTATCATATCTTTTTGCCTGAGCAGGAATATTTGCTTTCACCATATCAGAACTTTTAATCTGCCACTGGAATGGTTGAATTCAGGAATATTTCTGACCAATCCTCCCCTACAACTATAAAAAATTTCACAAAGTAAATGCTGGGAAACTCTCGTGACTAGTGATTAAAAACCTCCAAAACATTTAAAAGCCCCTCTTGGAGCCCGTTGTATGGACACTTTCCAAAGATTACCTTAGAAGCTTTAATAGACACTTACTGCTGTCATTTCATGTAGCTGTTGCCGGTCTAGTTTTGTCTTCTCAAATTGATCTGATTCTTTTTTTTATGAACACATTTCTTTCTGCTTCCAGGATCCGCAGATAGACTCCTCTTTTTCTTCCTACAAAACATTCCCCTCTCCTCTCTTTTTTGGGGGAAAGGAAGGGAAAGGAGGTGGCTCTTGGGAGTTTTTGGGTGTTGTTTTTTTCTTTTTTCCGTGGAATTCATAAAAACAGGAGCCCAAAGGAAAAAGGCCTTTTTGTCACATGGAATACATTATGAGAAATAAAATTAATTTTCTAGCCAGCTCCAATCATTTCAGTGGCATAAGAGTGATGCCTTTTCCTGGTCTTAAAATCAAGAGTCAAACATGGTTAGAAGGGAAAAAGGGATTTTATCTTGGTATTTATTTTAAGGATCCTTAGGTGCACACGTCCAGGTTGAATGCACCGAAATGCACACCGCAATGCTCACCTCCAAAAGGTCTGGTACGTCTTACTAATTAGCATATCTATCAAAAATTCCCCAATGAGAGGCTTGAATGAGCACCCCTCCCCTAGGAACCTTCCCCTGGGTGGTTCTATCTTAGTTTACAGAATGTGTTCTGGAGAGGACTTTGGGGTATGGGGCACACTGATCCCTAGCTACGAAGCTTCTAAAATGTTTAGTCTCTTAGCTTGACAAACAAGTCCAAGAATGTAGACAAAAAGCACTGGGAATACAGAAGCTGTAAAAAGGTATAACGGGTATAAAAAAAAAGGCAAAAATCTTCATGGCATCAAGAGAATCTTCTGGTAGATTTCTCTACCTTTTCTCTGATGCTACCTTTTTCCGAGAAATTCCTTGATTTTCTGGTTAGCGCCTTGGAACCACTGCTAAATAACAACTCAGCAGAGTCACAAATGCACAGATCAGCACAGATCAGCGGGGGAGTACAGCAGAACACCTCTACACTCTTACACGAGATCCTGTTGAACTCTTGGCTATTGTCTGAAATCCATCTCATGGGAATTATTTTGTTCTGTGCTGGAAGCTACCTATCATCTTCTCAGCTAGGGATCTTATGCTAGGCTGCCATAAGCATGAGTGTAAATTCATGGACTCTGCTTATGTTGTAAAAGACAGAGTATCAAAACTCAGGCTCGTATAAGCTGCTGTGTTTACTTCCTTGTAATGTATGCAGGAAATATTTTTAAGACTATGTTTGCATAGCATTTTACGGTGTTTCCAGGTAAGTTAAAAGTTGAACAAAGACCTAATATATTCCTACTTATGTTATCTTCCAAAATACTGGCACCATAGCAGCTTTAACAAAGAGATGGCTAAATTTTGGCTAAATGCTACAGGCCTCTATCTATTATTCAGATTTTTTTTCTGAATTTTTGAAGGACTCTAGGGAAATCCTAGAATAAAGCTAGCGGGACTTTCAGACTAAGATGACTAGACTAAGCCTATCCTTTATAATAGTTACCTGTTATTAGAGAAACATACAAGTCCTGGATGTTTTGATGATGTGTTTTAATTTATTTAATGTAAACAAACAAACTACAATAGGAGAGCACTGTGGAATTCTGAGATTTAGTAAGTTTCAGAAGAGGGACAGTAAGTAGTTTTGCTCAGGTATTATACCTCCAATGCCACACTGCTGATATTTCACTGCCCTTAGAGTACAGGCCCCATGGATTCTATTTCACCATCAGATCTCCGAAAAATTATTCTTCATAGGATTTGTAGTTACATAGGCTCAAACACCAGTCATTCATTTCGCATAAAGATATTTGAGACTAGGGATTCCTTCATTTTTCAGAGGTTTGTCTCAACAAAGTTTCAGAATAAGAAGTAAAACTGCTTATGAAAATGAGGAGACTCAAAACATTTGGCATTTGTACAAGAACTAAGTATGTTACTAAGAAAATAAAGGAAGATTATTTTTATTCTAAATTCAGATTAAATTAGCCATGTCATTGGGAACTTTCATAGAGTCAGATTCAGTGGTAACAGATCATGTAGAAGATGTGGTGTTCCCATGAACACATTGAACTTCACACCAGGTAGTGCTGGTAGATATTTAAACTTAAACATTAGCATCTGGAGAACCACAAGGACAACCAAAAGAGCAATACAGCTATGGTTTAGATATTTTGCTCAGACGGAAAATAGTGTATTTTCTTTCATTTAGTCATTTTAAAATATCATCCCAATGACAGAACAATGTTTCTATAAAGAATGAGACAAATCAGATTTCTGAATATTCTTGGTTCTTTGAAACTGGACAAGAGATTCTCTTGTTAGACATTTATGCATGCTGCATTTCAGATTCTAAACAGATAACTCTGTCTCCAACTTATAATTAAAGGATTAAGTTAATATTTTATCATCACAGAAGTTTCAAAAGGCATTTCATATGTTTGAACAATTTTTTTGGTCAGATGGCTTTGAAATTTCTCTGGCAGACTACAAACCATTTAATGTTTTAGGAATGTTCTCACAAGACAGCATTGGTCAATGGTTCTTGTTTACATATGATATCATAAAGACAAGGAGTTGGACAAGTTTTGGGTTGAGCTATTTCTATGGATATATAAAATTGTAACAAAGATTTATAATAGTGAAAAATCTGGCAGGAATATAAATTCTCATGCTTGAGAGAATTGTACTGTAGAACAACCGTAATGAGGAAAATGTTTTTGGCCAGCTACAAGTTTGGGCTGTAAGTTTTCCTGTGCATTTTCCTAAAGCAAGTGCAACTGCAATATTGAAGTTAACATTATTTTATTTAATTATTCATATTCATTATTATTGTAACATTTTGTAAGAACTAGGAATAATAATTAGAAGGAGACAGAAGACAGCTCCAGTGGAGTGCAAGACTCTTTAATCTTCAGAGTGGCATTACCAGCTCTGGCTGTTTGTAAATGGAAACCAGCGGAAGTGAAGAAGCATAATTCATATGTATTGGACTTCTTCCCAGTTCCTAATTTTCCATTTCTGTTGAAATGTGGGAACTGCTCTCAATCCAATTCCCATGGCATTTAAACTGACTTACATACAGATATATTTGTTACTACATATTAGGAAGAACATTCATACGTAGAAAAAGATGACCCACAGGAGATCAAAAAACCCTGTGCCTTCTTGAGATGAGAATATAAATCTTGGATGGCTCAAGCTTGTTCTTCTGCAAGTGCTCTCCACATACTGAATCCCTGGGAGTATAACACTGGGCACTACTGTAGCTTTATAGCAACGCTGAGAAACTCCGTACCCAGACTTGAAGAATAAGTAAAATTAATGAGATGAGGATATCTGTCTGTAGGACAGCCAGAGGACAGAGAAATGGCAACAGTGCACATTTTGCCCTTCCAAAAAGGTTCTTGCTATGGTTTAAGCCTGTAGTATATTTCTGTCACCCAGTGATGATTTTCTGGATACAGGAGCAGGAAGAATGCTTTGTAATGATCACACTGCACCTTCCTTGCTGCTCTCCAAGTTATGCTTACATCCCTCCTTGGCTTTTTTTTGGATGGAAACACAGTGGCAACAGTGCTTTCAACATCAGAAAGCTCTAAAAGGCTGATATATATTAAGGCACAAGTCTTCCTGCCATCACAGAGAGCTGTGAATTGCCATACCAGAATTAGCAAAATACAGACAAAGCTAATACAGAGTTCTACTCAAATACCATATAAGAAAGTGTTCAAGTACTCTAAAACTGAAAATGTGAAACTTGTAAAACTCATCCCTGCTCGTTGAGAAGAAATCAGAAACTTTAATTTGATATTCTAAAAAACTTTGAGAATTTCCTGTATATTCAATTGGCCAAAGAGCCAGGAAACTGAGCACCCTACAGCTAGTGAAGCGGTTCAGATTTAAGTGAATACTCCAACCTTATGATCTTTGCTGCATTTGTCACTGCATGTATAAAACAATGTGAGGGATATGGCCTAGATCCAAGAAATACTAGGGTCCCTTAGCAGCTTAAACTGATTATTTTATTGCTATTTTTTTTCCAAGTAAGCAACAGCAAACGGAATATGAGATGAGGATCCCAAAAACAACTTCAATCTGGAACTACGATGATGGAGCTAAATGTAGTTTCTTCAGTGTACCCAAAATGGGGAGGCAGATTCTCTGAGTTGTGCTCTTCTTTAACAGAGGTATTTATCATGAGAATCAGAGAGCAAAGTGAACATATGATAACTAATGAGCTGCAAAATACAGCATGCCAAGTAGAAGAAAGTAGAAAGAAGCTGTGTGAAGATCAGACTGCTTTTCTGGAACACTTCCTGCTGTCTCAGTTATCTCTTATTTTTACACTGGTATATTAGTTCTGACTGCATGAGTCAAAGTGTCTGGCAGCTCTCATGCAGAGAGAATTACAAGTGGCTGTATGGAAAAGAAAGAGATACTAATTCTGTTATTTTCCTGTTTGTACCTTTTATGTTTAATAGTAAAAGCAGCAGCAGAAGTACTATGAAATATTTCCTTCATATAAGAAATTTTGAAAGTAGCAGTGAAGTACAGAGAGGCCTGAACATGAAATCCTTATAGTGGCAAGGTCTCCTGTTCCAATCCATGAGCTTTACCCTGCTCGGAGGGGATGGCTGAACACGCCAGGAAAGCTCCTTAGAACGTAACTGTGGCCTTGAGCAATGAGCTCATTCATTTGGAAAGCAACTGGTTTCTACAAAGCAGCACTGGGCAGAGTGAGAGACCTTGCTCTTGGGTTGACAGTATTATACCTGATTCATAGACACTCTGTGCTATAATGATATCTGTCAGTGGCAGTGGAGAAATACCTGGTTTTACAAGCAATTTATTGTAATAGAAATAACCTGTTTCTTGTGGCTACTCACCACCCTTCCATCTGCTAAACATTTGGAAAAGGCAATTTCCATCCAAATTGGATCACATACTAACTACACTGGCACAAAAGAAATGCTAAAGCCAGCTATTCCTGCTTGGCAAAATTTGTCTCAGACAAAGCTTAAAATCTTCCACTGATGACACTTGACATGCTTTGTTGGTTCCAGAAAAATAGGTTCCATGTAATAAAACAGGATTTTACAAAGGCTAGTTTTCTACTATTCCAACCCCACAGCTCTGATTTCTTGAAGCTAAGCAACGTGAAGTTGTGAGCACTTTCAGTGACATAACAATAAAAACATTAATGATAATAGCTGGAAGTATTTGCAGGATTGCAAAAAATTCATTTTAGCCCTTTGACAAATTTTACCATGCTTTCTACTGTCTCTGTACTTTAGCCTCTGAGACTCATTTGCTGCAGTTCAGCCTTTATGGTAACTCACTAACTTTAAATGCAGGTTTTGCAAAATGCAGATTGTGCTGACCCCCCTCTCTACACACTCTACCTCATCTGTTTTTCTTTTAAATGCCAGCTTACATAAGTAAACATCATTTCATGAACTTGTGGGTCTCCATTTTACTTCAAAGCTGCTTAAGCTTCCCGGATGATGCAAAGAATGGCATATAGACCCACAGTGTCCTGGTCTGATGAAACAGCAGAGCTGCTTTTTTTTTTAAACTTCTGCACCAAATAATGAGATTTATGTATAGGCTGCACACTCTAATATTTCTCAGGGTAAGAATCCCAGCTTTTAAAACACTTGAGGACTTTCAGTTACTTTTATAAAGACACAGCTATAATTCTTGTGATTGTGTACTACGATGAATGAGGATTAAACCCCCTCCTTTTCCTAAGAAGGATGTACATTTGCCTCTTCTTTTTTCTTCCCTGTCACCCTTGTATTTTCTAACTAAATAACTTCCTTTTTATTAAAACTTCATTGAAAATGTGATCCTGTTATGTACCGCCCCTATGCATTTTAGCACTCCTTCAAATATGGATCCAAATAAACTTTCATGGTTAAGTTGATGTTGGGACTTGAAAAAACAACTGTCTTTTATTCTGGTATACACCTGATATATTTTTGCTCTTCATTGAGTTTTAATGCTAAACATAATATTTGAACATCTATATCTGATGCTCTTTATGTCCCAGTGGGGATATATCTCACTGAAAGTATCTATTGTCTAGTAATGACTAACATGTATAAATATTTATATAATTTCTCATAACTCAGCACCACTAGCTATCAAAATGTGCTAATTTTTTGTTGTTTTGTTTTGGCTTTTGTTGTTGGGTTTTTTTCTATACAGCTTCTTAGTGTTAGAGTAAAATGATGAGGTTTGGAATCAACTTGGGAGGTTTTCTTGTTTTTATCAATACTTGGCACTGCAGGCTTTCTGTGGCAAGCAGTTTTCTTTTCACTACACTTTTATTTCCTTCCTTGTTGTCTTAGACCATATGTATTTACCAATGCCTAATTCCAGAAGACTTCCTTAATACGTATGAAGGCACTGACCAGGGAGAATGTGCTTTGCTACTAAACGTTCACAAATGCAAAAAATCGAATTCTCATATTTTCACTTTTTCAGACCTGCCAGATTCACATTGATTTTGTGTAAAATTTTAAAATTCACAAAGTTTTCACTTCTTGCTTACTATTTTGTTGAACACAGAACTTAAGTTCTTTGGCAAAAGAAGGTTTTCAGGATTCTTAAAATTAATTTAGACATTTACTCATTTCATTTAACAGTATCTAATTGTTTAACAGTACCATTTTGGAATTGCTTTAGCTGTGCTTTTTATCCTGAGATAATTTATATTTGTATTTTTATTTATTCATGACAGTCTTAAATTTTACAAGGTGAATAAATTTTGGTTTATCTTCTTTAATTATATTTTAAAAGATCCCATAGACCCCCAAATTATGTGCAAACATTCATGTTTGTTAGTCTCAAGGGATTGCAAGAAGATGGGGATATAAAAGTAACATTTCAATGACACAGAGATAAGAGCCAGAACTCTTGGTAGTTTATGTCACCCTCTAAGAGCAGAGTAGTAAGTATTTCTCCAGCAACATCCGGTCTGTGTTAAGAGTTCTGTGATAAGAAATGACACTAAGAGTGGCTCTTTGGTTCTGTTCAAGATCCCTTCTAATAACCCACAGCTGCTTGAAAAGTACTGGGGTGGGAGATGATGGGAGCTGTGCTGAGGGAGCTCAGAAGCCATTTAAACCGCCCCCTATGCTTGCTTTGGAGAACTACACTGGTGCATTGTTAGCTGCGGTGGTTTATTCCTGCTTTCTTCTCAGTTCTCGACTGTGTATTTTTGCTGTCAGTCACATAAAAGAAACTCTTCATGTGGAAAGAAAGACGAGAGGTAGGTACATTGTTTCAGAATGACACAGATATACTGTGATAAAGACAAGCACTGAGAAATCCATTAGCTACTGATCTCCCTATTTGCATCGCTTCTTAGACACAACAACTGTTTGACAGACTACTGAACTTCTTAATTTATATAGAGCACAAAGTGAGGTCATGGGTATTATTCTTAAATCAAATTAAGGATTTAGCTGGCACATATATGCCTGAAAAGGGAGCATACTCAGGCAAAGGTGAGCAGAATAAAGTTAAAGATATTAAGAGTGTTTTCATATTAATGGAGGTGTAAAAACCTAAATTTGATCATTGCATTATAAAAAATGCATTAGGAGGTATGCACTAATTCTTCCATGCAATTTTTATGTAAGAATAAGACCATAGAAAATATGACTTACTGTAGAAGAAAAATATTAAAGATGTGTGGCTAGACATCTTGGTGGAAAATAAATGGTTATTTCATATTTCTGTACAGAATTAAATGTAAGAAGGAAAAGGCCTAACTTCTAAGGTAGTCTCTTATTCGATTGCATAGTGTTACATGATTAACATGATAGTTAATTTCTTTGATCTGTTTGCACACTGGCATAAAATGAATTGCTTTAAAGGGCCTAGAACTTCTCAGTCTTCATGTGACACTCTTACGACATAACATGACCGTATTGTTGCAAGGGAATAATTTAGTTGGATAAGTAATCTTGTGTGTGTGGTCCATTTATTGTCAGTTCACCATTGTTTTAAATGGATTTAGCAAACTGTAGCAAAAAGGGCTGTTCCTTTTTTTTTCATTAAGCTGTTAAAGAGTTCATGCAGCAACTTTTTTCACAGTTTAAAATCCAGCCTGTATTTCCACCAGAATAAAATTTCACATTTATACAAGTTCACACACTTCACTTCATACAAGCTGCCAGGCAACACATTCCAATATGTTTCAGGGTTGCCTCAGAAGAGATCATTGGAAGAATCCATCTACAGTGTGGTTCCACATTGCCAAAGGACAAACTGTGGCCTAAAGCAAACTTTTCGCATTTACTCTAAATTATCATCACAAAGAAACTTGTTTCAAACAGGAGATTAAATGTTTTTACCCCGAATTACCAATTTGAGTCAAACACAGCATTTTCTGATTTCATTTTGATTGTTTTCAATAAAGGAAAGCAGAACTCCAAAACCATCCAATCTTGAAACAACTTGCTGCAAAATTTAAAAGCAGTTTCTACAATCAAAACAGCTTTTATTGTAGGAATTTAATTTCTGTGTATAAATAGATATCTCCTGTTAGCTTTTTGAAATGCATCAATATGAAATCAAATATTCCATTTAGACAAGAGGGAAGTATTTTTCTGCATATAAAATTGACTTTACAGGAATTCCAGCCTGTCTTAATATTAATCTTTTTCCAATTCAGACAGTCAAAAACATATTCAATTATTCATAGGGCTGTGAGTCTGTTTGCAATTGTTTCTCATGTTATTTGGAAGAAAGACGTAAAAATCAAATGGCAGAGGAATACAATACAATAGAAAGAACAGCTGTTAAAAGGAAAAGAAGGTTGGTGTGATGGAAGAAACAGAATGTTCCATCAGCTGATACACCAGCGAGTGTTACTAGACAGCCTGAGAGAAATCACCTGTCTTATTGAAGAGCCCATTATTTAATTTACAGACAAAACATGGAGAGTTAAGTCATCTGCAGAAGGGGAGAGATCAGACCAAATCCCTCATTTTTTCCTCTTGTGCTCTGCTGACATTATGTAACCCCTCCATGCACAGATCTCTATCCTGCAACTCCAACACTGGGAGACTCTTTTGGCTATGATACAAGTTAGACTAGTGGCCAACATAATTTGCTTTCAAGCTGATGGAATTTACAGATGAAACAGCTGTATGCAAGCAACAAAGGTATCCCCATGCACCAATTTTGAATGGCAAGCACTTTGACTGATGCAGGGCCAGAAGGAAGGGCATGTGGGATCTTTCGAGAAGCTTTTATGATGAGCAACAGCACCTCCAGTCCCTGGGTGAGCAGTAATTAGAAAAGATATCATCAAGAGTTGAGGAGTAGCATGTCTTCTTTTTTCCTTCTCCCAGTCCTGGTGGGTTTCCACAAACACATGTATCCCAGGTGGTGAAAGAATAAAACATAGCAAGGATGTCAGCCTGACTGGTTGTTGCCGCTCTCCCCCATCAGAGCAGGGTTTGAAGTCTCTATAGGTTTACTGCCCATTTGAGATTGCTTTGACTCCAGGTACAATCTGCTGTGATTTTCATCCTGAAATGCTTTTCCCCAGGTGAAAACAGAGACTGGGGCTACGCTATATGAGATCACCCTTTAAAAAAGGAGCAGTGGAGCAGGGCCAAGGTCTAGCTGCTTATGTAATACTGACTAAGGTAGTGTCCGCATTTATACTTTCTTTCAATTACGACATAAAGAAAAGTCCTTTCATAGCTTATCCAGAGGGAAAAATTAAGAAGAAACAATAGCATGACATTTTCTAATCACATATTTTTCCCACTTTTTCAAAAGACAGTGTCCATCTGTTTTAGCATCTGCTCAGTGTAGTTCAAAATTCTCCTAAAACCAACAGAAATGGCTTCACTGCCTTAAAAACGTCAAGATCTAAGAATATCTTGGGGGGAAAAAAGTTGCACATCTTGTCATTACAGCTGCAAAAAATGTCTCTGATCCCTGTTCTCTGCCCATTTAAGCAGAGTATACAATCTCCATTTATTTCAGTAGGTTTGAGAAAGGGGCTTGACTGAAAATTTTGATGATTGCAAACACCAATTATTTTTTAAAAGTGCAAAAATTTTACCTGATGTTAAAGGCACTGATATGTTGTTGTCCTTTCTTCTGAGCCCTTACAGCAATAATGAGGGATCAGACTATGTCTGAAGTATCACTTATTACATGAAACATTTGATAGATGGGTTTTTAAAGTAATAAAACAATGTACACAGGTTTTGTTTCCACACATCTCACTATCCAACCAGAGAACATGCGAAAAAACCTGAAAAAACCTGCTAAAACCATCAAAACATTAAATTTTCCTGTCATTTCTATTAAAACTTCATGAAGGGTATGATTTGGATCACATTTTTACCCACACATTTGCTCCTTTTGCAGCTTCAGTGATCCAGGACACTTCACAAAAGTAATCTGGTATCAGAACTCATAAAATAATTCAAGCTGGAAGGGTGGCTAATTCAACATTTTTGCCTCAATTATCAACTCACAGGATATGTTCATAAAAGAATTTTATCTTGGTGATCATAAGCTGAGAGCATACTGGATATATATCTGCCTGGCATGTGAACACTTCTGCTGAGAATCAGATTTATAAATTCACCTTTTTCTTCACATACAGTTTAGTCTTTTTGTCAGATTGAATTTATACTTAAGTCTTGATACAAGAAAAAATAATGCCAAAATTTTCAGTCAGTGAAAGGAGAAGTGGAAAAGAATGCACTGAAAAAAAATTAGTCTAGTTTTGGATGTCTTTTTTCACTTTTTCAAACTGTTCAACTATGTACTGACTTCTAGGAAGTTTTATTAATTATTGCATCCTATATTCCATAGTCTCCTTTGCATGGGTGCTGACCCTTCTTCTGCCTTGCACATTATTGATTCCAAGTGTGACTTTCCAGCTTGTGTTTCTGTTGTCAGTCTGATATTATCTCTTTAGATGAGGAAGAGTGATGCAGGCACAGCTTTTCTGAGAACATCACCCAGTCTGACAGATACTACTAACACAGGGTAACCTGCAAACTACCAAAAGAACTGGAGGATCTTTTCCCTATGGAAGCCAGATGAGATTCCCCATAAACCAGACAATAACATGTTTACAAAAGACTACTTAGACTCAAAACATGTAGCAAACATATTTCTAATCAGAATGACCCTCACACCCATTAGAGGAATGAGACACTATTCCACTGGCCTTGTTAACCCTGCCCATTTTATTGAATGCCAGTTGCTCATGTTGAACACATAGCAGCAACAAAGGCTTCAGTTTTGCTTCTGTTTTTATCACGGGTAAGAACAAGGGCTGCAGGTAAGGATAAGATGCTCACCCATCTCAGCTGACATCTGCATTAGTAAGCAATGAAATCTGTTTTATCCCGTGTGTTTCTGTTCCTTCATTCCTTTATCCCACAGCCAGAGTTGTTGCTGGTTCCGATTAGCACTTGTACATTTCCATGGAAATGGGTAGGTTTTTAAAGAAAGGGGGCTGGAAATAACAGATGACAGTGACCAGTGACTGATACATGAATTGTGTTAACAACACAGCTATCCTACTGACAAATATCAGGGTAGAGAGTAAAGCAGGGTGAGAAGCATCATGGTGCCTTAAGAGGAGATGAAATACAGTGAAATGAAGTATAGATGACACACATATCAAAACAAATATGTCTAAATGGCTGACCTTATTTAGACAAGGAATGACATTTACATGGCAAAAGCAATGAAATTTAAATTATTACTTTTAAGTGGCAGTAATTAAAGAGTGTGAGGCTACAGCAGTTTTCTGCAGAAATAAATAGATGTATGATATAACGAGTTAGTAATGGAAAAGCCTCCATTCAGCACGTAATTCTCAGCAGATTTTCTTTATTTGAAAGCAGTGTTATAGCGTTATCATCAGAGTGACTAAAATTAAATGAATTAAAATGTCATCTGGAATTAAGTCAATCCTTTTATTATTATTCAGTCTATCAATGGAATCTTTACATGACAAGGAGAAAAACCCCACAGTTTAGCTGACAAAATCAGCATGATCAGTGATTTCAACCTGGAATGTTTATTGTTTGCAGTAAATCGCTTAAAATGAGTTGTATTAAATCTTCCTACTTGTTTTTTTAGCTCTGTGGACAGGTTCATTGAATCAATAGGATTATACTTGCTTTAGAAAGTGTAGAAGAGTTGGTCTATAAGTAGATTTTGGTGAGAAATACTGGTAACAACACTAGAAATTTTAGTGCAGATATAGTTACAATTATATTAAATACTTATTTACTGTGATATAATAACTGTTTTTCTTTCTCTTTTTGTCTGAGAATTTCTGTGGAGATTGGACTCACATTCCAGATTTCTTTGGAATCAACTTTGTTAATATATTTCCTATGCAGGCATCAAAAAAGATGAATCCATGTATCAGATACATATATCATACATACAGCTTTTTACAAAAGATCTCATTTCTGAGATTGGTGACTATAGAAATGTGTCCTTGCATTTTAACATGTTTGTGACAATATAAATATGAATAAACACTCTTTGATGGGTCAAATTCTACGTTCACAGGAGGAGTTATATTTATTTCCTTGTACCCTCTCATTAGTTTTACCTAGGCGTACTTTCAAAGCCATTGCTGTGAGTTTCTGAAGCTGGCAAAGGGTTTGCATGTGGAGGGAACTCGAGGCAGTGATGTCCTGGGGCTGGTTGCTCCCACACGACAACGCTGTTGCCCATGCAGGACACAGAGCTCTGCAAGAGCAGTGGCAGTGAATTGCTCAGGTGCTTGAACTGATGAAGCAGCTCAAAGCTTTCCTTGCTAGGAAAAGCTCCAAGACTGCTTTTAAATTAAACCACTTGTCTCCAACATGTTTAACTAATCTTGCAATAGGAAGGAAGGAAAAAAACAGGGAAAAATGTTTGAATTTTTCCTTAACACTCCTGCTACTAATAAGAATAAATCAGGGAAACTCCAATCAGGATGCCAGGTTTGTTTATCCTGTAGCACTGTGTTCTGTTCTTTGTAGGATCTTGGAACTGATGCTTCTGTATCCCACATATGCAATCCCATATATTCCATACGAGTTGTTTAAAGACACCTTATATACAGAAGAAGTATTTGTTAGTGGTTTTAAGCCTAAGCATAGATGAGGTATAATGAACAATCTGTTAAATGTTAATGTAATTCATCCTTTCTTAATTTACAAACATGACATATTGCATGTATTTAGTGTTAATCTCTTTTAGACACTCATTTGTTTTGACCTATGTCCATAATATATTATGTACCTTGAGAAATTTATCTTGTCACTTTGAAACAAGATTACAATTAATATGACACACATGAGTTTAAATTAGTACTCCGACTAGAGATGTGTGAGTAATGAATTAGCCACAGTCTTGAACTGTTGGCAGACAATTTAAATTGCCTGACTTTGATACACAATCTGGAATCTTTAAATATGTAAACGGTCCTAAGTCAACATGTTTTTTAGATCAGTGACTGAGCAGTACTCTTTAAACACTTTTTTATTAAGGGAAAATAGCTAAATAAAAGTTAGCTTGGGATGGTATAGTCAGATGTCTGACTGCAAACAATTCTTCCACAGATTTGTTTTGTCACACCACATTTGGTTTGCGATTGTAAGGTCAAGCCTAAAAAGTTAAGTGGTTGCCTATAGGAAGCAGGATTGTAATTGTGATATCATTAGAAATACTGAATTGTGGATAATACTTTATATTTGTACTTGTCACTTGTCTGGTTTTTGACAAGAGGAGGCAGTTTTGATGGGCTTCCCGTGGTCCTTGTGTTTTTTATCCTGTTATCCAATTTTCTGCTGCACTGCTCTCCTTCTGTCACACTGACTGCTAGCCAGCCTTGCGTCCTTTACTGGAAGGGCATACAAAGCTTTTCGCTATAGTGGACAGAAATAAAAGGAGACACAATAGTAGAGATGAATTTTGATAAGTACCTTATGTCCCCTGTCCAGGCTAAGTCATACATGATCTATATACCACCTGAAGGTCTTTCAAATCTTCTAGAAAAAGTAACAATTATGGAATATATGTATGTATATATAACTTTTAAAATAAAATAAATCCTGAAAAGAGAAAAAACAATCTATGATTTTAAGGGCTCTTTGTGTATGACAGGAAAACATTTAAGTTAAGTGACCCTGTGTTCTTTGAAAAAAATGAACAGCCCAAACACCAACTAGTCCATAAACCACAATCAAAGTCCTAGTATATAGGTAAGTTAATACTACTCCAAAAACTCTACCTTTTACACAGCTTATAATATCCAATAATCTTTGGATATGAATTTCCACTAACTTTCTTTTTTTTGGAATTAGAGTTTGGCCTGAACAAGGCTGAGTGTATACAAGGCTTATACTCTGTACACTTTTACATGCTGATTTAATCTGCTCTAGGTATACCTTATGCAAAACTGATTTAGTCTCTGATAATAGTCACATTTGCTCCTATTCTTTGAAAGCAAGTGTAACCATTGTGTGGAGTTTGAATTATTGGATGAATCCCTGGATTTTTATTATACTTGATGTTAGATTTATCTGTCAGAGTGTTTTAAAACCCCACATCCATAAATTTCAGGACACAAGCATAACGATGCAGGCAAGGATCTATATAGCATATAGCAATAGCATAACATCAAGGCTCTGTCAGAACTGGCAAAGGAGTGCTGTGGGTTTCTACACCCAGGTTCATGCTGCATTTGGACTCCATCATCCAAAAGTTAGAAGATGTTTGTGATAGCTAACATCCCACCATGTCCCGACTTCTTTGCCAGGGATCTGCAAAGCAGAGGAGAGGGAAGTGGCAGTCCCAGTCTGGACCATCAGGAGCCTAGGACCAATGGCCCCAAGCTCAGGAGAGCTGTCTCACCGCATATATGCCTAGTAGCCTACTGTAGGTCTTCAAACAGCTCTCAGCTACTTTGTTTCCCTTCTTCCTTTTTGCATAGCTGAGGTAGCAATGCTCTTGTTAACAGCTGTTACTACCTCATTTGCCATAGACTGCCAATAACATGGCTCCTGGCATTGTTGAGAAAGAAGACATTAAATGGGAAGAAAAAGTGTTCTGTAAGCTGTCAGAGACATAACTGCATTACTGAAAGAAAGTACATCTTCAAGGCCTGGCTGAATGGGGGCTTTGAGCAACCTGGTCTAGTGGAAGGTGTCCCTGCCCATGGCAGGAGGATTTGGGACTAGATCATCTTCTGAAGTCTCTTCCAACCCAAACCATTCAAATATTCTATGGTTCTATGATCTAATATGGCCCCATGATCATCAACAACTTTAGAAAACATCATTCTCCTTATTTGTTATTTTTTCAGCTCAGGGAATTTTTGTGTTATGTAGAACATTTTTTGTAGATCTTATCTATTGTGCTTGCTAGACTCAATACCAGTGTCTACTATAAAGGAAGAAATAATTGCCTCCAATATCTGTGAAAATTTGCTAACACAATTTTTGGGGAACGAGGCAGTATCCCAAAGAAGCACCTGAATGCTTGTTAGTCACTTTTAAACCTATTTTGAATGAAGTTATAAGTCATAGGATTCTAGATAATCCCCCTACTTTAGTCATACACTGGACTATGATTTAGTAGATCTCTTTTTATAACTTTTTTGTAAGGGTTTTTTATATGCCATATGGGGTGTAGGATGTAGCTGGAACAGATTGGTGTTCATTAATCAGTAATTCGTACTTCATAAAGAGCAGAATTAGTATTAAAAGTAACAAATTCTCTAACATTCTTGGTCAGGGACAGCAAGCAATTGCAAACATACTGGTTGCTGTCCCCACAGGGCTTCTTCCACAGCCGCCTCCTTCATGCCCACAGAATAGTGAGCGCTTGCAGTTTTATGTTTGGAAATGAGTGGTTGCAACATTCTTACTGGGTTATTAAGAAGCAAAGGTGATACTGCCACAAACTGAGTCACACACTGAGCAAATCTAGGATAAGACCACAGCAGTTACACGATACCATAAGAAACCTGACCACATAAAAGAAAGTTAAAGGTATCAAGCTTTGAAGAATCATGAAAAAGGAAATCAGATCAGTGTAATGCTCGAATGTTTGGTAAGTCAGAGAGGAAGAAACATTTCTGTAAAGAAATTAGTAGGATTTTTTATTATGTACTGTAACCAGCTCTAAGATGCACTAGCCAACACATTAGCAGGATGGATGGATGGATGGATGGACGGATAGATAGATAGATATAGATAGACAGACAGATATACTTGTCTGATTTTATTTTATGCTACCAACAATCTTAAGAAATCCTACTTTTCCTTAGAACACTTTAGGCTTAATAAATGGATGCCAAATCGTAGCTATTATGTGTAGGATCACGATCAGCAGAGCAGGCACTAAGGAGCCCTCTGTAAGGCATGAAAGATGCCCAGGAAGGGCCTTCAGGTAAAAAAGAAGTCTCTGAATTCTTAATTACTTATGTGATTATGTCTTTTGGATTAGATTTATTTTTACATTTAATACAACAGGAGTTAATTGACATAAACAGGTAGGTAGCGGTACTAGTGGTACATATCTCTGCTACTTTTATTCTGTTTTCTCTTATATACTTACATGTGTTTTTTTCACATGGGAAACTAGTACTTTTTAGAAAATGTATTTATTTATTTGTTAGCCCAGGTGTACTTGTGTGTGTGTGTGTGTGTGTGTTTGTGTTTACACTGCTGCGTTTTCTTGTGCTTATGTGGCATATCACAAATCAAATCACTGAAAAACCTGAAGAAGTTTAACTTATTGTTCTTGTTCTTAGTCTGCTGCAGAAAATACAGCCATGTCCAGCAAAGAGCTCTTAAATTTTCCCATTCAAGTACAGACAAGGTGGATATAAATGAAAACATAGGCAACTCAAAGAGCTATTCTGTTCAAAAGTTTACCTATATTTAGATTGTGTTTTTCTGTTTTAATGTTTCTTGTTTTCATGTAGTTTTTATAAGCTCTATGGTTTAGTCCTGATGAGTCAAACCTGACTGTGATGTGAATCTGAACTTCATGGATTCTCATTGATACTGAAACTCCAGATGTCTTGTGGTTTTGGTGTCACAGTAGAATGATACAAAGTACTAAATGTTGTCACCTATGGTGTAAAGCAAAATGTAATGTATCTGGATTTGAACAACCTGCTACAGAAAGAATGTGGTTGGGGTTTTTTGGTTTGGTTTTGTTAGTTTTTTGACCCAGTGACTCTAGCCTTGTAATTTCAGTAACTTTGTAACTCTGAGCTCTCTGGACCACAAAAATAAAGTCTCAAGTTTCCTTAGGAATAAATGATTGCCAGAGACAATTCCTCTTCTAAGCAACAATTAGGGCATTAGCTGAACAAAGAGCTTCATCTGGCAATTAGTATTCGTGTGGTGAACAGGGAGAGAATTAGTCAGAGATACAAGAGGCTCAGGTTGCAAGAGCTGAAGCAAAAGGCTCGGTGTGCAAGCTTTCTAATGCACCAATGCCTTTTCGCCTCCCAGTTTGAGAATCTCTTGCATTTATATTTCACAATAGTTTAATACTCTTGTGTTGAAAGAATACATTATGGTTCATACATTCATCTCTGCTTCAAAAGATAGGCAGCAGCTACTGGAAACAGCAGGGCTCTCTGCTGTGTTTTTAGTCCTGAGGCTGATCAATAAACTCCAGCGACACAAGGGAGGAAGGGGTAACACACTCACACACTGCTCAGCCCCAGGAATGCAGAAAGGATGAATAGAAAGCTAAATGTTTCTTTAAGGAATGAGACCCAAGCACAGATGGCACTCTGTATTCATGGAAGGCTCCCACATGGTGCAAAGAATTAGAGCCTGCAGGGCCTCATAAAAATAGCAGAATCACCTATGCTCAAAATCTTCAGCCTGATTCACTCTCAGCTACATCGCTGTAAGATAGGAGGAGTAAAGGTATTAAGGTCATTGGATTAATGCAGTGTAACACTGTCCTTACAGCTGAACCTCACACCCACTGTGTGAAATGCTTATCCAAAGGGCTTGTAGTGACTGTGTCATGAATAAACCAGCCAAAAAACCTACAACTCCATCTTTAACCATGATGAACCAGATCATGGATTCTATATGAGGCCATGATACCCCTGTTGAGGTGGAAATAATCCAGAAATCTAGTTTACTGGAGCATCTGGGGTTCTCACAGGGACTGGAGTTTGGTCTTGTATAAGCCATTTCTGAGCCACCATCTCTATAATTCTTCTCTTTAGCTCAGAAGTAGCATGAAGTCAGGAGAAAGGGAAAAAAAGGAAAGCCTCTTTTTTCTGTCTAGTAAAATCCAGATGCCTAAAGCACCCATAAAAGGAACATAAGCTGATATCATGCTCAGCCATCCACACTGAAAATCAGAAAAATGAAGTTCCAAATATTCCAGAAGTTCAGAATACCTGGAACAGATTAAAATATTATTGCTGAAGTGATTTGGCTAATTCCAGGAATCTGCATCTTCAATCGAAACAAGCAGAATTTATCTGCTGGACATTTGTAGTGTATATAAATAATGCATGCCACATACAGACAAACATTCGTATTAATTTTGGCCAATTAAATCTTTCCACAGTTTCTATATTGCTAAATTCACTTGTGCTACATACATGAGCACTAAAACAGATCTAAGAAGAAAATAAAATAATCTCTTGATTTTGATTCAGTACAAAGGAACAGTTTGTGTCTTTGATGTTCTCTAGTAGATCACTTGGCAAATGTAATTTCTTCAGAATTTGTGTGCTATGGGTGTGCTAGTTCTGGATTCTCCCTAATAATGGGAAAAACTAGGTATGTCAGTATCATGTTTGCTGATGCTTTAAAATGAACTTTTAGCTGAATTTCTGGTCCCATGGAAATTCTGCTAAAAGGACACAATGGTAAACTTAAAGCAGTTTGGGGAGACAAAACCTCTTCATTTAACTGCTGCACACCCAGATGTGCCAGACTGCACTGGAGGAAGCAGACTGGGGAGAAGTGAGATGTGATTGTGTCTCTAACCCACGCAGGCCTAGGATCAGTATATGTTCCTGTCTGAAGAGTCTCCCTTTCTTGAGTTTTTACTGAGGAAAAGCAAATTTAAGGGGACTCTACAAATAGAGTCCCCTGCCCTTCATATCTTCCCAGTCTCAATTTTCTCAACCATGAGTGAATTGTGTTGTGGCTTTCTTCTAACAGGGGCTCTCCACTATGGGATACCCCTTGAGCTGTTCTCTGCCAGTCTGTGGGCCAGGGAGGGCTTTCAGAAGTCACAACTTGATGTAAATCCACCAAGACCAAATTCCTGGTAGAAAGAGTTGATGATGAGGTCCTAACTGAGAAATATTTGGGCTTGAAACAGAACTGACTTTGGAGGGAAAGAAACATCATCATGAGAGTCAAGACCCACCATAAATCTTATCAGATATGTAATGGTTGGAATTAGGATAAAATTAGAGATGGAGGAAGAAGAAAGGATTGTTATCCGAATAGCAATGGGACTGTTGTTCTTTATGAATCACAGCCTGTGCTTCAAATACCATGTTAAACAGAGGTGGTGTTCTCTCTGTAGAGCTCCAGAGCATTTTATGCACAAGGTTTCTTCCTGCGTGGCCAGGTATCAGCCCTGAGAAAACTGCCCTTGCAGAGCCAGAGGAGCCCTGACAGCCTAGCGAGGCAGCCTGCGGGGCCCCAGTGCCACTACTGACAGCAGCTGTTGCTGCTTGGGGGGACACGTACGTATAACACAAGACTTACCAGACTGATTTTCCACAGGTGCTACAGTTTCCTAGGTGGATGCTAGGTTGTTCATTTGACAGAAACACATCCAAGAGCAACATAAAGTGGAAGAGGTCGAACTGGTCTTGTCATAGATGTATAGCTTAAATACATGATCTAAGACAGTTCAGTGAGGATAGATTAAGCATTGATGAATTTGGAGATCATAGAAGCAATGATCTTACAAACATACATGCTTATTAGGCACTATAGACCCACCACATAAACTAAGTTGGAGTAATTAAATAAGAGGAAGGCGAAGGGGTGAAAGAAAACACCATCTGCTAACTCTCGATCAGTCACTTATAAGCAAACTGGAATATAATGAAATTCATTGCATTCTGATCATGAATAGATACATCTGCTTGGCTTGTATTATTTTTCCTCAAAAATAGTGCATATGTTTTGTAACAGTTTGGTAAACACATGAAAGAGAGGAAAAAGAAAGCTAAAAAGTCTCTGCTGAAGTGTATGAAATGAAGCAACTTGGATGCTTCATGGCATTTTAAAAATATTTATTTTACAGACACTCTTAACATTTACAATATCAATAGTTTGGTTTGAAAGTAAAAGCTTGATTATGCACTCAGCAGTTTCATATTGCCATAAGATCATTGTATTTGACAGAGTGAATCCAAATCAACACTAATTAATGATCTGACGTTCTCAGTTATTCATAACCATCAACTGATACACTGATTCTATTACCTGACTGCTAAATGTAGGATACTCATGGAATCTCCTCTAGGGTTGAAATAGCAATTGTTTTTAAGTCTGTGAATTTTTCAACATGAATGATGACTTTCTAGGTTATTAATATAGAAGAGTGACATAAAATGTCATAGCCACCTGTTGTGCCAACTACCAGCAGGCAATAATTTATGTTAACACAAGGCAAATGTTCTTTAACTTGTATATATACATATATATACTTCTATATATATATGTATGTGTGTGTACGTGTATATACATGCATATAATGAAAGCATAATTTGATTAAATGCAAATAATTCAGTTATTGCAAAAAGTAAAATTCACTGCAGCATTGTCATGGACATTTAAATCCTGCTCATGAAGCACTTAGGCAGGTGAATGACTTTACATGAGAAGGAACACGCCGCAATACACAGGACAATGATATGTAAAACGCATTTGTACTTAAGTCTTTTTTTGAAAGTCATTATATTGAGACATGCAATTCCTGATTAAATCTTTTAGGGACACTTTCCACCACACATGTGGTAAAGATTCAGTCCTAGTGATGTTAGTTCAGTTTAATTATGAAATCAAGAAAGACTTTGGGGAATCTCTGCAGAAGCTGTGAGGTTGGTCACTGTTAATAATATTTAATATTCAGTATTCCCATTTGAATGGAATTTTTCAAAAAGACAGCTCATCACTAGTTCATTTAAAATGGGAATACTTTTGGAAGTTGATTTTGCTGTCCACTTAAGCTGGTACTGTGCCTCTTCTGATGTCAGGATATGATATCATGAAGAGCAGTGTGGGATGTGTGTCAGATTATTTATAGTTTTTTGGCTTTGAAGTCACCAGCCATCAAGTCACTGCTTAGGAAGACTATGGAAGCACTCATTTGAAAGGAAGGCAAACTGCTTCACCTGGGGAAGGCACAACTACACCTGCCAATGCAATGGAGATGTACAGTATGAAGGTGACAAACTGCACCTAAAATGCTTCTGGGGAAATGTCCAATCTGTCCCACCCCAAACAGACATATTTTCCTGCTCAGAATTTTTGGGGAAAGGCAGTGTGTTCCTTAAAAGCAGCATTGGGCAAAATAAAACTAAGAGGACATCCATTTTACTTTAAAATCATGTTCCTGCTGCCATTAATTTTACTTTTGTTGGTTACAGCAATGAAGCACGGCATTTTGGCTGAGAGAAGGAAACAGTGCACTTACACTAGGCATTAATCAGGACTTCAATGTACTTGAAACTAATTTTAAGAGGTATTTATATATGTACTATGTTCTTCTGCTTGCAAATGCTCTCTGGCCTAATTTCAGTTAATGACCTTTAATTGTGAAAAGTAAACTGAGGGTACACAGACACAATCGTGTTTGAGATATGCTAGTAATATTCTCCAGAGAGCCAGCATGCTTGCATCTTTTCCGGCTCTTAGCATGTTTTTAAAGGTATGCTCCCAGAAATTATAAAGTTGTTTCAGTGCAATTGAAATTGATTTTAAGACAGTTCAGGCTGGAGGACTAGAGCACAATGCTTTGACAGTATTTCAGCCCAACAAGCCAGGATAGCTCAAGCTCACACATGAAGCAGAAACATACACACCTCTCGGGGTACTCATGTAAGATTTGGAGACTCTGGGATAGAGGAAAGAAAAAGTCCCTCCAGATTGCTTAAAGGAATGGTTTTTTCTAGGAGCTAATTCTTGTTACTGAGGGAAAGTGAATTGCTTCCTCTACACTCACAGTAACCCAGCTATAACCGGGTAACATTTTTCGACTGATGGGGCTCCCCGAGGACTTTTCCCATAATACCATGCTTATTTGCCATACAACCTGCACAAAAACAAACAGAAACCGTGATGTGGCTGTTTAAACACGAGTCTTGAGGAACTGCTTTCTAATCTCCACAGTACAATAAGGGAATGTCAGTGCTACTGGATGATAAATGTGCAGGGGCTGAGTTTCCCTCATTTTAGCATAAAACCTGTTTTTTCCTTTGTACTTAACTTGTATCACATAATCGTCAGGGACAAATGGACACTGCGGGAGCCACTTCCACAGCTAAACTCTTGAATATCTTACAACTTAATACAGAAAATACATCTTTGCTGTGATTTTACTGTCTCAGTGGAGTTATTTAAGCTTAGCTGAATATTACATTGAATTATTTCTTGCAAAATAACCCCGCTGTTTGTCTATCTGACATCCAGAAACTTGAAGAATTTACTTGCTGTCTGATGTCATAGTGAATTACTTTTTAAAAGACAATTTTAGCAGTTGGCACCTGGCTAACTGACCATAGCTGCCCTCTCCTTGGAGGCAGCCTCCCCAGGTCAGCTCTGAAGTTCAGGGCTGGGGAGCATATACACCTTATCTGCTAGAAATAAATAGATGACATCTCCACATAAGATATAATCTGATTTACCTGGTGATTTACATAAAGGCTGTGATAGGAAGTTTGTATATGCCCTTATTTAATCACTAAACCTTTGTCAAGATCCCATTCCTACTAAAATTTGAAAAGCCAGGAGGGAGAAATATATTTTAGCATCATGAAACACATTATTCCTTGCATCTCATTTCAAAGTAGAGCAAACATGGGCCCTGCTACACGTTTATTACAGGGAGAAAAAGAGAGGAATATTTCAGGATAGTAAGGCAGCATACTACGGTGAGAGTAAAAACTGCCCTCACTCTGTATATTTAAAAGTTCAAGAATGTTACAGAAGCTAAAAAGGAATTAATTGTCTGCGTGTGGTTTAACTGAACAGGAAGATGAGGTAGCAGATGTGAGACTCCCAGGTCTTTTGGAGTAACATAGGTGCCACTGTTTCTGGTTTAAATAGAAATGCACAAGGGACTTCACAGCCATGTATTTATTCTGTCATTGACAATAATGGCATAAATACACATTACGTACTGAGTTTATTCTTCATTTATTGAAATTTTCTGGTTTACTGCAAGGAAATTTTGTGGTGGAAGCCTTTGTGGGGCACCTGAGAAAAATGTATTAATAATCTGCCACCAAATTAAAGCACGGCCTGGGATGATGTTTTGATCTTTTGTTTCTTTGAGTCCCTATCCTCCCATAATTTTGTCCTTTCATATTAAATCCTATTTGGTTTCTTTTACACTAGGATCTAGACACATTCATACAAAAGCAATTTTCTTCTAAAAAAAAAAAAAGTTGTATGAAGACCAACTATTGAAGACCAATTATTGTGGAAAAATTAAAAAAAACGTAGTTCTTCTTTTCTTTCCTTTCTTCTAGGAAAATAGTATGGACTATTAGGACTGTGTAATATTTTGGAGAAACATTAACATTAATTAATATTTCTCCAGTATATAATTGATACAGTGGCCAGCAACAGGCACTCACACACATGTGCTGGCAGAAAATAAACACCTACCCTCCTTTGTATTCTAACAAGGAGGCTAGGATTAACTATCCTGAAGTAATCAAATACTTTGAACATAGACTACTCTGAAGATGAACCAACATGGTTCTGAGATTGCAAAATAGAGGGGTGGGATGTATTTGTCCTTAAGAGCACTTATTGTGTGTACTGTACCTGACTGTCAGCAGCAATATATTATCTTAATAAAAAAAAATAACCCTTTCTCATTAAAAAAAAAAAAAAAAAGGAGCTAGGCTGCTGACACAGGAGGACTCCTGTGCTATCACAAACAGCTAGTTTGTTTTGCTTTGACTGTGTTCCTTTCCAACTTACCATTTAAGAATTGAAATAAATCTAGAATGTGAATCCCTGCTATGAAGCAGACACATAAAAAAGATTTTAAAAATAATGAACAGAATAGCAGAAGCATTTTTAACAAAAGATTGTATGCAGAGAGGCAAAAAGGAAGCAAATTGTGGTACATTGAGGTGAAGATATTGTGGTAATGCCAAGATGTATCAATGGGAAGATGAGTTGTATAAACGTAAGTTTCCATGACCTGTCTTTGATTTGTGTCGGAAATAGTACATGTGCTGTGACCTTCACAGCAGCCCAGGGAAGGGTTTTTTACCCTCTGTTGTCCTTGCCATAAGGGACTTCTCATGAGCAAAGATGTTCAGCATAGCCAGAAATTATATGGAACAGTTATATCACTGAGGAGCTGTGTGGTTCCATACATTTTTCTTGAAAAACCCAAGCATCTCTTTCTGAAATAAAAGATCACAAATCACCCCATGCAAGCAGGAACCATGAAACTATCAGTTCTGGTATGAGTTTTTGTTTGTTTGCTCATGTTTTTCCTATCTATGGGATCCTATGACCCAGATCTGTAGCTTCTAGAAGGCTCCCTTAAGATGCATCTCAGAAATGTTGTGGACAACCTTAGTTTTAGGTATGAATGTCTTCGGCAACTTGCAGGCTGGGTTGACGTCAGTAGCAACTGATGATAGTGTACAATAAATGGGATGAAATTAAATTTGGGAGTGAAAACTGTCATGAAAAACAGTGGAAATCACATGGATCCTGCTAGGCTATTCAAGAAATATGCAGAATTTCAAACCATTCCTACCTCTCCAAACATGGTAATTTCGAGGCCTGTGCCAAGCTATTTCAAACCCTACACAGTCCAAGACCAAATGTTTACACAGGAACATTTGGAAACATAAAATCCAAGTAGCATGAATATGTAAACCACATGAACCCCTTTCTAGTCTGTTTAAAATCAAATCTTCTGAATGAGAGTATTCACGCTTTGGGATTTAAGGTAACACAACTGACTTCAAATTCCACCTTCAGATGAATCTTTTTGTGTGAAAACAAGCCATGAATTATAACTGATACATGAAAGGCTGCCTTTTGACTCACTTAGCTGTTTGCCTGAATGCCTGAAAGCAGATGAAAAGGTATTAAAATTAATGAGTTAAAAAGTATCCTGCCTATTTTTAGAAATAGGTAAGATTTACTCTTCCTGGTATTACAGATTCAACTTTGCTTTCACTGTATTGATGGTTTGCAAAGTCATTCTAATGCTCTGTGTCACAGACTATTTTTTAAATACAATTTGCTTTTAAACATTATTTTGGCTATCTGCCTAAAAGTAATGTACTTAAATATCAGAAGGGGATATTTCCAGAAAGCATGCACTGCTATTTAATTATTTCATATCTCCAGCATGTAATCATTTTACAAAGCCAACTTCATCTCCAGTGAGCTTACAGAGAAATAGGAGAATTCACTGAAAATAGCAACACTGTTCATTGTTGCATGAGAGACTGTGGTTGAATGGGGTGACTTGCTGTGATCTTTAAACTCAGGGGAATGGGAACTCCTAACAGGATATGTAACCAAAGCCTGACCTGTTCATGAAGTCTGCAAACTTTTGAAATACAATGTGATTTAATTAATACTTTGTATCATAAGGATGTGCATTTTAATGAAAAAGAATTGCAATGAAGTGTTCAGTTTAAAAAAAGAAGATCTAGCTGAATAGAATTTACATTGCTTTACTCCTAGCTTGCACGTATTATCAGTAGTCATATTGGGTACTTTATGCCTTAAGAAACCAGGCAACTTATTTTAAGAATTCCTCTTCATATAATTCATATCTTTAATATGCCATAACACACTGTAGAGTTCCTCTTTTATAGGACTCCCACATAGTCACATGGGAAAAAGATTCACACATGCATAGCATGAAAATCAGTCTGCACTGTTCGGTGGCGTAGAGAATTACACTGCTCCTTAGAAGAACTGCATCCCAGGAGATACTTCTGAGAGAGCTTTGTGATATCATTAAAACAATAGTGAGATTATAGAATTATTTCAAATTTCAGTGTGTATTCTTCCATCTGGTAAATCACTAAATCAGATATGAAGTATTTCTACATGAAAAAGATGTGATCTCACTGTTGATGTCAAGAGACAGTTCCCTGGTGATGTTGGTGTCTTGGCCTTATACTAACAAAAGAGCAAAAGGTTAAAACTTGCATTTACTATTGTTATTTTTGTAGGAAATTGAGACTAAAAGGCAAGATTCATTATTGAAAAATGTATTTAAAAGTAAATATCAATTGTCATGATTAGGGACACAATTTTAGAAGACAAAAAATATCTATAAATTTATTCAAATCAGACATTAAATGCTCCAGCTCTTTGTAGGTTTATTGTTCCAATTTGAAGTGCCATTGTAGGTGACAACAATGAACAAAAATAGACCAATTCATTGTGTTATAAGTGGACAGAGAGATCATCATCTGTAACATTTTATTTGGTGTGACCTAAGCTCCAAGAGCAGACTCTCTACTCTCACCCAAGTCTAGACCTACAGACCCTGAGCTGGGCTCTTTTAAATTGTTTTCCTAAACTTCTAATGAGAACCTTGGATCAGAATATTTTGTTATTATTTATTATTATTATTACTATTATTATTGTCACCACCTGCCTTATCAAAAGAAGAAACAGATTATATGAAGCAAGTTTGGATGGTCCCTCTTTCTCAGTAGACCTCTGTAATTTCTGAAAAGTTGAGTCCAAACTGCAATTTCTAAGGTCCCTCCCAGGGTTCAGATGGTTAAGATCTATTTGTAAGAAAGTGACTTCAAGGGATACCAACTAAACCAATATTTTTTCTGTTGATTTTTATTTTATCTTTCGTTTTCCCAAGCATAAGTTTATATCACGATAATTACCAAGAAATATTTTCCCTGCATTATCCACTTCACAGTACTTGGTCTTTACTTGTTTCAGCTTTTCCCTTTTTTATAATGAGATGCTTCCTATGATTTCTTTTTTTAACTTTTTTTTCCACATCAACAAAAGCAGCAAAAGCATTTAAAAACAGAGCAAGATCTGACTGCCACAAAACCCCAGAAGGTTTATAAATTGTTAACAGCATTGAAAATGCCTGGGAAAAAAACCCGTCTTCTGAAGCCTCTAGTCCTAGGGCCTTCTTGTAAGTGCAAATAGAATGTTAACTTTGGTGGAAGTTGATCAAGCACACTGGCTGCCACAAAGCTTACCTCAATAAAGGGATAGGCAGACATATTTAAAAGGGATTTTACAGGGTGAATATAAGGAAGTAAATTCCATGAAAATATAAAGAAAAATATTTCAAGAAATATTTTACTAAAAATTTCATGTGTGACTGAGGATGTCAAAATTTCAGACTTCACATATGAATTATAAAATCAAATAATGTAATTTGCATCATTTTATGAGAAATGATAAGGATGCCACACACTTACTGGCTGGAATATTTATTCTCTCAAAGCTCTTGCAGGTGCAGTTTCCAGACACCTCCCTTTAAGGCACTTTGTGCACTTATACTGAACTTTGTGCTCTCTCCTTCTTTGGCCTGGGAAGAGACTGCTCTGTTCATTGGAAATTTTTCTGAATAAAAGATGTCTCATTTACATTTAATGGTTTCATGTCATCAAAATCAGACTGAATCTCTGTTTCGTTGTAAGTTTTAGGTTCACACTTCTTAAAAAATATTGTAATGTTAATGGCAGACACAAATAATGGCTATTGTTCTTAAAATTTCTTGCTCTGCATGAAATTTCAGTAAAACTGTCTTTACAGCAGGTTTTTGGTGAAAAAAGAATAACTTGCATATAAAAATACACAATGCATAATTTCAATTGAAGGCACTGCCAAAGAACAGAGAAGAGAAGCAGATTTTGGCCTGGGCAAAAGCCACAGAGCGACTGTTTCTGTTAAACACAACTGTAAGCAATCATTGAAGTCAGTAGCTGTATGAACAGTTTAAATTTATCCATAACATAAATCCATAATATGCTCTTGACAAGAATAAAATAATATGTTTAACATCAATACATAACCATGTTTAGGTTCACATGAATGAGACTTTCTTCGTTTCCATCAGCAGAAACAGACCAGATATTTTAAATTTCTTCAATCAGGATATATAAACAAGAAATATTAACATTAGTCTAGGAGGTGAATCTAGTAAAGAAAAAAGTAATCAAAAATTTTAAGTTAAACTTCTGCCTTAAATAGATCCCTGTGAGAAAAGTCAGCTAAACATCCTTTTTTTCAACTGACTCCCAGAGGGACTTCCATCAAAATCCTTGTTGGACATAACTTACTATGTGGGAACTTGCCCAGGAGTTATTTCTGTAAAGACTATAAGAAAAACTTGTGAATGTTTCTGGACACATGCTACTTCAAGTTAGTAATAAAATTATTATTTTTTGAGCTGTTTGTTATCATCTGTGAGTTTCTTTCTGAATGCAACTCAGAGAGAAAGAGCTTACTAAAGGAATGTTCTTTGATCATGGTATTTTCTTTTTTCTGTATTTCAATTTAATCTTCTGTCTGTATGAGAAAACTTCTCTGTGGTATATAGCTGACTCTCATCTTAAAATACAGAATATAATAGTCATTGATGAGTCACATGGTTATAGAACAGAAGCAGAAATTAAAGGTAAAAAAAATGACAGAAAGCAGTCCGAAGAAAACATGAGATTAATTTTATTTCAAGAAATCGGTCTGCTTCTTCAGGAAATTATTTTGCTTTGGATACGAGGGAAGGTTGGACAGGGAAGTATCTTTTGGAACAGTGTTGCCTGTTAATATGAGTGCTGGAATAAACATATAAACTTATAACTATAATTTATAGTCCAATTTGAAGGATTACAGAGTTTTTTGATTTTTTCCAGTGATTATCACAACCTCTGAGGTTTTTTTCAAGTGTATGTCAATGCATATGAAAGATGTAAACTCATGGCCTATACCTCTTTGTACATTCGTTTGTCCTGTTTTTAGTACTTATCTACAGTACGTGGGATAAAGCCAGTCAGACACTGGAGAAAAATACAGATTTGATGAGTTCATTCTATAGTATTAAATCAGGAGATGGGAAATTGCATCTTGTGTCCTTCTATTAATTTAATCCCTGTAAAATTCAGTTCCATACTTAGTGGAGGATTTTGTTTGTTCTCTGTAGGACCCTGTGGAAGAATCAATCCATCATCCAAACCCACGTATGACACAACCTGAATAAACACGAGTTGGATTCAGCAGAAGATTTGCCAGCAATGCAATAAAATATACTGACACTTCTTCACATACAGTTGCCATGTCCTATGTGCTTTGCCTTTATAATTTACCTTCGGGGAAAAGCAATACACGATAAACCTGTTGCAGGTAGTAATAAATTAGTAAATGCAGAACTGATTCAGAGTGGCTGTGTCCGCCCATCTCTAGCACAGATGTTCTGCTGAAGATTTAGAGACTGTTTTGCAGGCTCTCAGTCTCTGAGGTGAATTAGTTGCATGCTTATACAAAACTGGAAACAGTCCTTTTCTGCATGTGCCCCTTTGAGTTTTTGTTTTTTCATTCCTCCACACTCCCACACAGAGCCTTTCCCCTGCACAACATGTCCATGTGCATAGATTGAAAGTGGTTTTTAATCTGCAGCACAATATTGCTTCTGGTGCTTTATAGCTTTCCTTTAAAGCATCTTGGAGTATCTTTACTGAGACTTCTAATTATTTCAGTAATTGTATTCACTAAGTGATTAGAAAGTAATTATTTCATTGAAGAACTGCTGCTAGGTTAGAGTGGCATAGCTTTTGTGGTCTGAAGGGCTAGTTTGGTCTATCACACTATACTCATCCTGTCATCAATAATTAATCTTTTCCAGATTAGCTATAATTCAACATTGAGTACAGTGAAGCTCAAGCTTTGAGATTCATACGACTACTCAGCACTTCAGAATAATATATAAATTAGGTTAAGGAGCACTGAAGACAAATTATTCAGTCCTTGCGGTCATCATAGCTTTAAACTGAAAATATAGTTGTGACAGGTAATGCTTATAACTTGAGGACAAACTTCCCTAACAATGCTATTGGCATGTCTATTAATGGCAGACAGCATTCTTTCTGATCAGGTGAAAAAATGCTACGTTTAAAACGCAATACGCAGCAAGGGTGACCTAGCAGTGACAATGGCCACTGAGAACTTGGAGACCCTGTGAGCAGCTTTTTGTATCTTTTCTGAGAGGGCACTGAACTGTAGAGCAGTAACAGACCAAAGGAAACTCCTAAGGAGGCTAATCCTATTTTACTATGCACTGCACTTACAAATTAAGGGCCAGATCTGTGGAGATCTAGAGGTGCTTTAAGTGCTTTCTACCTGCATTTCAGCACTTAGGCCTTCACTGAGATAGATGGGAAGCAACTTCATGGATGTGTATTGACTTCCCTAAGTGCAGCATCAACATTGCCAACATATTCATTACACATTATTTTAAAACATCTCAATTGGTTAATGTGGTCTAGTTATGTATCTTTAATGACAGAAGCATCAAAAGCAAATAAGCAGCACAGAACTAACTGAAAGTAATTACATTACTTCCTGGTCTGATGTAAAAGCCCCACAGGCCACAACAGATTTACAAAGAGGCCAACAAAACCTGTAAATGAAAACTTTTCCCTTGTAAGGACTCCCACTGTAAGCGCACACAGCACCCTTGTTGCCTGAGTTTTACTTGTTAACACTCCACAGCCTCAGAACAAAAGCTCTAGAACATCCCAAAAACTTTACTGTGACATCTGGGAGTCACCAAAAAAAAAAGCAAATTTGCTTTGGGGACTGCTCTGGGTCTACACGTACTGTGCTTCCCAGAGCACCAATACAGCTCTAGATAGATGCAGTATGTCATACCTGTAGGTGCAGAACAGTTTCTCTGTTGGTTTGTCTTGTTTTCTGTAGGTCATAGTGCTATTCCCTCACACAACAGAGCTAGGTAACCCATACCAAACTGGGAGGAGAACAACTTCTGTTCACAGCTGAGCCAATTTACAAACTGTTACAGAAATGATTTCTTTTACCTCAGGTTTTAGTAGCATGACATGCTGTGATAGTCCATGAGGACTGGTTTTTATTGAGCTGTGTCCTGCTCCTGTTACCTCTGCTTGATAGACATCACAAGTAAAGAATGAACCCAATGCATTACTGTGTGCACTCCTGGGTGCTTTGATGGTGAAAGGAGCCTGACTCCTCACCTCACATCGGCTGTAGGAATGTCTGGGATTCTCTTTTTCATTTGAAAGAACACACAGAATATCTAAATCGCCTTTTAAAATGCCAAGAGATGAAGAGTATATCACAGTCCTTGGATAAGTGCCATTGCTGAGAACAACACAGGCTCTATTCCAGCCCGAGCTGTTCTAGCTTTACTGTTGGCTCTCCGAATCTGTTACCTCCTGCCTGATACTTGTCTGCAGCACACTGACAGCACGTACAGATGTAAACTGCTACTTGTAAGCAAAAAGCTCCTACATGTTTCCTCTTCCTTAATAGTTTGCTACTCTGCTGTATCTGACAAATGTTGTCATATACCCAATGACTTGTTTTAAGCAGTTATATTCTCAATTAGATATAAGGTGCTAATACCTCTTTCTACACTGGAATGGTCTGTAAGGTCAAAGAGAGCTCAATTCTAAGCAAACCTCTGATTTTTACCGTCATTAGGTTGGTGACTACCCACAGTGTAACCTTACAATGAGAAGGGTGAAGGGAGAAGCTTCCAGTACAAGGACATTTCTGAGGTACAGCTGGCAAAGATAAGCATGTAAGAGGTAGCTGGCTGTAGCTTGTAGCTTCTGCTGAATCGTGAAGGCAGTGGGAGCTGAGACCCTTCATCCTGCAAAGATGACTTTTCAGTGTGCTCTTGGAGTGGGAAACAAACAGCTCTCATGCCCTGAACACCGAAATGTCTTGCCCTATGTGATATAGTATACTGATGCTAAAGTTGCACATAATTTAATGCAGTGGACAGCTACAGATTCACAGCTGAACAGACCTGCAAAGAATCATATTATTGTGCACAAAGGAAACTGTATGATGTGAATATGATCTGACACAACTGACAAAACCTGACAGTATGTATCAACCTAATCATGCAGAGAGCAAGTATGGGCAGTTTTCAGAAAACAGGCTTTGGTCGTTTAGTTATTTTCCAAAATACTGCATAAAAGACTACTTTTGACCTTTTGCCTAGTTCCTGAAAGTGATGGAAAAATCTTCTCTGATTTTATGGGTTGTTGGATAAGCCCCAGAGATTGTAGTAGAGTAGCAGTTTAGTCTGAAGGGCACTGTCAAAGCCATGCAGAAGCAGTGGGTTAGGATAGATGGAGAGATTCAGAATGGAGCTGAGATTCATAGGGAGAATTATTAACGAGTCTTGCAAAGGCCCTTCTCCACTGTGCATACCTCTGTTTAGCAAGATCAATCATTCACTTCCACATCAACTAAATTTGTCCAAGACTAGGAAGATAGTAATAATAAATAATTAGCATTTACATCACACCTTTCATCTTCAAAGCATCTTACAAACATTCACTGATTAATCCTCACAACAGTCTTGTGAGTTACGGATTTTCAGCATTCATTAAGGACTCAAAAAAATCTACAAAGTAAAAAAAAAAGGTGGCAAACTCCCCCTCCCCTGACTATATGAGTGTTTACTCAAAATGTGGCGTGCCTTGGGAACACTTCTGTACCAGTAGTTCTTATATTCTCTAAAAAGTAAATACATATAGTAACCTCATGAATGAAACATAAGGTAAAATAAACCCTATTAGGTCTTTGTCATCATAAAAATATTAAATACATGAATTTTGAAACAATTACTTAATCTTTTTTTTCAAAACCACAAACTTTGGAACCACATAAGCACAGAGGATGTCTACCTTTAAGAGCTGAATAGTTTATGTTTGTGCAGTGCCAATCAAAAACATGAAGTTACGAGATGTCTTCTTAGGTTTTTTCCCTAGAAACAGGGAACTATCAGTTCAGGTTATGGGATGTGATTGGGGCTAAGAATTCACAGAATCCACTGTTTTCACTTTCCTTGGGGCTTGAGTAGACAAGATTTATAAGTGGGTAAAAGAGGCTGTTTGTTGTGTATAAAGGAGGCTTCTCCAGCTACCAAACATAGCCATGCTGTGAGTGTAGACTCCTGATTAAGACCAGCAGGGCTGAGGAGGGCAAAAATAGTACATCTACTTTTGGGACTACCTCATTTCCACAGCAACCCTGGCAAACTGGCTTCACCTTCACTCATGAAGTATTGTCTCATTGTTCTGAGAGGCCTAAGTAGATAAATTACTTTGTATTTTCTTTCCCATTTAAATATTGTTTCTAATGAGTCTATTTCAAGACCACATATTTGAAGTGAAAGGTGCCAGTGGGTGCTTCTCTTCAATGTCTCAGTTTCCTTTTCTGAGTGCTAATGGCAGAGACAGCTCACATACCCCATAACCGGTATGGTTCTGCCTCTCGGGACTCATGTGGTTACAGACAAATCAGTATTCACTCCCAGAAGGATGCAATATTTAGCAGTCCTAGAAATGTCATCCCATCTGCCTTGGTGCAATCCTCTGGGATGTCCTGTCCTGCAGCTCCAGGTGTGCTCAGGGAGCAAAATCAGGCCAAGAGTTTTTCAGCAGAAACTTTAGCCTTAATTGTAAGGACATGTGATGAGTCCCCAACATTTTGCAACTCAAGATCATAAAGCCCATTTCCAAAAGTTCTCCTGTAAAACAGATCACTATAATTGTATCTACAATCACAATTCTCAAAGCTGATAAGCTTCATGGTTTCGTTTCTAAGTCCTTCCCACATCAGAACTACATGAAAACATGAATTATTTATTCTTAATTAGAAACAGTAAAATTACTCCAGTTTCACTGGAGAAGAGCTGCATTCATCCTCAAACACTAGGTAGAAATTAACACCTTTTTGGTGAACTCAGTCTATAAAGTTTCAAAATCTGGAAAGTGCATGTGGTTTGGCAACTAATTCTAATAATTTTAAAAGTTCAGTGAATTTTTTCCCCCAACCCATGGATTGTCTCTCCAAAAAAATCATAGCTTCCATTTTGTCAAAGATGTGGATTATTTTTGTTTTGTAAATTTTTTCAAGTAAACCAAATTGGACAGTTTGTGTTCAGCAGCAGAACTCATTTTGAACAATATATAGGTAATGGAGCAAAAGATGTGTAAGGTAAAAACATGTGCTGAACATATGTACTCCTCTGATGCATGCCAAACTTAATTAAAAATCAGACCCTAATTTGCTGTGGGATTTAGACAGCGTACCATTTTGTCCAGATGTTTATACATGAGAAAAATATATTCTCTATTGTAAGTCCACATTTGCAGACTCTGGGAAGCTATTGTCCAAGTGGTTTGCACTCTCAGTTCCTTAAATACAAACTTTCACATTGTTGAAGGTATAGTTTATAAATCCTAAATACAATTGAGGCCCTCTGAGGATTACTCAACTTATGTTAAAGAGACTCAATGTAAAGCCATGTATAGAAGTCTTAATAAAACCCTCTGAGAATGGAGGTCCTTAGGCTATTCAACAGGAATTTGTCAGCCTTTCTTCTGAAGTACAAGGCAAGCCATAAATTCAGATTGTCCAATACTCCTTTTGTATATAGCATTAAAATAGAAAAAAACCCACTTTCTTCTAATATTTAAGTTTTTGTGCAGCTTATTGATGTAGGGCATCTGCTGCAGGCAATTATTTCAGCTCACAAGTTTAGTGACAGTCCTTTATTTTAGCACTGTAACACAGGCAGCAGCTAGAAGACTTTGAAATCCAGTACATTGATATATATACTCATGAAATATAATTCTGATTCTGAAATTTAATGAATAGCCTTCATGCCATAGAAGAATTGTAATGCAGTTATAAAAAAAGTTAAAACACCACAAAAAACCACCAAGCCCCAAAACATATTTAAAATACCAGTTTGTACCATTTACAGTCATCTACTCAAGAAAAAAAATTAACTGCAAAAATTACCTTGGGAATTATTCAGGTAGCAATTTAATCAAGTAATATTTTGTTTTAAGAGAACTACTTATAGAATAGGAAAAAAGATAGACTTTTATATGACTCAAATTGTTTTCCTTAACGTAACTTTTTTTTTTTAACATTGTTAGCTTTTGTTAAAATAAAAGTTGGGGCTTATAAGTAGTAATGTTCACTGAATATAGTGGAAAATGGAAAATTCCTGACCACTCTGTGAAACACTGAAAAAATCTGATGCAGTGTTTTGCATCTTTTGGGCACCTCCACTGTCAAAGAGAAGAGTAAGTATCCCTGTATCAGCTTTAACTGGCAAACAAAGTTTAGTACTTGCTAATGCAATGAATTTGATACTTAACAAATCAAATTATTTTATTTATTATGCATCACATTTTTAATACAGTCTTTGCTACAAAACTAGTTTCTATTTAAGAATGTTTAAAGTAGCCAATTCCTCCCCCTCCTTTTGCTCAATATTTAGCTCTTTTTATTGTGAACAATATAAAAGTACTGAAGTTAAAAAAAAGACCTAAGTGATGGCTCAAAATTACAGTCATGTATCAATTAGCAGCAGGGAGTTCCTAATTTAAAACCAAGGCCTTGGAATGATGAGAGACGGCTAACGCCGAGACCTCTGCTCCCCACGTGGTTCAGCTAGCTCCACTCTTCCCTTGGACTTTCCACAGCTCCATATTCAGCCCTTTGCTTTGCCTTTTACTCAGGTTGTGAGCTCTTTAAAAATGTCTCTGTTGATATGCTTTTGATAGCGCTCGGCAGAAAGGCATATCCTTTTTTGGCTGTCTTCTGGGCAAGGAAAAGAAATATGTAATTGGTCCTGTAATTCTAGGGAAAGAAGTCTTGGTAGAAAGGAATTTCTCTGTGTCCCCTTTTGACTGTGAGAAACATTACAGAAAGACTCTGAACCAAGTCACAGACTTTTTTATCATCCATAAATATCATGAAAACACAGCAGATTTTAGCTTGCTAAGAACCTTGTAAGCCAGAAGCAGCACTGACTCAAGCAACACTGACAATAATAAAATGCATTGGAAGTTCTCAGAGTATTAAATAACTTGATAATTTCTGAATATGTCTGAATATTTTTTTCTACATATATTGTTATGGAATCTCGCATGTAAAAGGATTAATTCACTAATTGTTTTTCTTCACACAGTTACCATTAACAAATATGCTTTTAATATTTTTCCTGTTATTTTAACCATTATTTAACTCTTTACAATGGTGGAATTCTATGGTCTATTGAGCCATTTCCTGGTAGACCAAAAATGCCACCACCATTTCTTATCTTGTCTTCAGGACTAACTGACAATAGCTTCTACTGGTCTATGTGAGTAGTAGAGCTGGGCGAAGACTCAGCTCGAAAGAACATGACAGAAGAAACAAAACCTCCTGTCTTAAAGCTTTTCCTATAAGTTGTCTGTGCAGTAACGAGCAAAAGAGGAAAATAAAATAGCTTTTTAAAAGCAGGAAAGATTCTCCCAAGGCCACCTGATCCTCTCACCTGACATTTAATAACTTGCACCAAAGGGACATCACTGCTTCTATTTCGTCTTCTGTTAATCAGTTACTTTTCCTTCATTTATAAATGAGTCAAGGAAAGACAAACCTTCCTTTGCACATTTGCAACTGTTGAAGAAGTCTCATTTTGAAGTGCAATGCTCACACTGTAACACCTTGGTATCAACAGGACTCTCCACTGTCAACAGGTAGCACCTTGGAATTTCTCCTCAGGTTTAATGAGAGCAGAACACTGCTTTGTCTCACTGTTTTCATGTGATGCTAAGAGGTGATTGTTAGCAATTTAAGAATTGTTTCTTGAGACTTTAAAAATATTAAATAGAAACAGAAAAATAAATAGCGCATTCAGGAAAAATAAGATTATAAAAATAGGTTTGAAACAGTTATGATCTGGTTCATTATTAATATTTCTTCTATGTTTTCATGCTATACATCTTATTAGGTATTATTCATTGCTCAAAGTTTTAGGTGTAATCATACGCTTAATGAGAAGCAATATTTTTTCCTTACATGGTAATTATCCTGAAAATAACTCTGAAGAGCAGTTAAGAGAAGCGATGACAAGGAGAATGTCCTGTCCTCTAAAGCTGGGAAGTAGGTTCCCAGCACATGAGGAGCTCAGGCCACACAGTCAGACTGTGTTGATGACTGTGGGTCAATACCTACTTCTGATTCCAATGATTAATTAATGACTATTTGAAGTGGTCTCAATGGAAAGTCAAAACTGCAGTGTACAGATGTAAAATCTGCGAACAGTACCTATATGAAATTATAGGGTTTGAATCAGTAGATCAGTCAAAGAACATATGCTAAAGCCAAGACATATCTTAGAGTGTAAATAGTTAATGAATGTATTTGTACATCAGTGACAATCTGAGGATCTTAAATACTGAAATGTCAACACAAAGTGTTAAATTTTGAGACAGAAGCACTTAATAGCTAGCTTGATTTCACCTAGAATCATTGCTATTAGTGGGAAACCATATCATTTGTTAAAGAATTATTTTTTATGCCCTTTTGATTCCCCTAGAGGGAAGAGGATAATTCATTGGTAGTTCCGTAGTCAAAAGAATAATTTGTTCAAGAGAGCAAGACTTATCTCTTCCAAATGTTCAGTGTTCTGTCAAGTGGTGTAATTGCTGTCAAATCATGATGTCACCTGTCTGTCTCACCAAATTAACCGGTAAATAACAAATCTGCAAACATCAGTACTGTAACAGTCTTGACTCATGTTCAGGTAATTGCACACATACTAATTTTCACTCGCATGTTCCTCATTGTAAATACACAGCACACATATATAATCTGCAGGAACAAGAGAAAGGCAATGTGCCTAGGCAGAACCCATTCTGACACTTCAAACTGCGGTTAATATTTTTGTCTGGCTATTGGAAAAGCTGCCAGCACATACTTTCCTGTGACTGCAAAACCCGGGAAGTGAGGCTCTCTTACACCATTTGAAGGGGCAGCACAGGAGAACCCAAGGATTGGAATTCACAATCAACAGGGAGTATTTTGGACTAAGTGACTGTCGTGCCTTCTACCATTATCATAGTGAGAAAACAGCTTGGTGGAAATCTTTAGCTGAAGCAGCAGAAGGACAGATAACTCCCCTGGGGAAACAGAGCAGAATATAATCCCAGAAACACTGGAGAGGCAAAATTTAGCAAGCTCTCATTTAACCCTTTTATAATCCATCATTTAAGAGTGAGATTTTTAGATCACGATGCATTAGGGATCTGAGCTTTATCTCTCAAATTAAACTCTTCTGTCATTGCAAGATCTAAACATGTTGAATTTTCTCACTGTATTATTTTAAAGTGTTAGAGTCTTCAACACTCCTTCTCCAGCTGACTCATGAGAAAGTCAAACACAAAATATATACAAATAAAATGTTAAATTTTTATGCAGGTCCTTACCTAGAAGTTTTTGAAAAGGAATGTTAATGAAGCTATGAGCTATACTTATCATTGTAAGACAACTTCCTCATGTCTTTTAAGGCTGCAAAGAACCACCTGTCTGCCCATGGCAGTATGCCAGAAACCAACTGCATGATTTACACCCACCAGCTTCCTATGAGCTGTGGGCGTGTAACCTTAACCACCATCTTCTTGCACAAAAGATCCTGAGAACCACTGGTTTTTTTTCTTCCCCCAGAAGAGCACACTGAATGAAATATTAAACATACTTCCTGCCTCCACATTCTCAGAGCCTGACAGGGATAGGATCTTTTTAGGAAAGCAACTACTATTTTTCATGCAACTTGAGAATTGATAGCTGAGTCAAAAGTTTCTGTGCTACAGTAAGAGTCTGACTATACATAGTCAGCTCTGTAAAAGTAGTTAGACACTCAAATCTCAGTAGTATTAGAGCAATTAGGCATCTGAAGAGTCAAAATTTGGCTGTTTTGCTATAGCTAGTCTTAATGCCCAGTTCCAGAGCTGAAACAGTAAACTGCTACCCTGGACATTTTAAGGATCTATCTATGCTAGAGGGTTTGTTTGTGACATGCTGTCTGCATTAGGCAATAATTCATTTTATACACAGTTATAGACCCACATGGAAGAATTTATGAAGCATTATAGTATTTAGTAAATTAAAAAAAAACCCTGTAAATAGTTTCTTTAGGAGAAAATTTTTTAAAAACATATAAATAGTACAGTAAATCATTGTCACTACTAGATTATTACCCACTGATTAATAGATGCTTCTCAAAATCCCAAATGTTTATAAAATATAGGTAAGAGCAATGCATAGGATAGCTTGGATGCTAGGGATAGACTTTCTTTTCAGATTTTGGGCTGTGTCTGTGTGTCTACATAGCATCACTCACAGCTAATGCCAAAGAATCCTTTCTTTATTCCCTGCTGAGTTTCTAGGGGGAAATCTTTCCCCATGGGTACAGAAGGGATCAATATTTTGTCTCTTGGTTCGCAAGATAAAAGCTCACTCACAAGTCTCTAAAATCATTTCCTCCAGAAAGAATCCAGATGGCAGATTAACCTATTTATGTGGTGTTCTGTATAACTCTCTGAAGACATACAACCAATTCTTTTGCATTCTTCTTCTCCATGCAGTTCACTCTTTCAAGGAGATGCACAAGCTGGATGCAAAGAAATGTATGGATCACAGGAGCACGGCTTTGCAATGCTCTTCCGTGGTTAGAATAAGACTTGGCAAATACTAGTTGTCTTAAAATTAGAAAGAGCAAAGGAATTGCCTGTAAACAATGATTCTGTTTTTTAACTATATCTGGTAAAAGGTGCTGCTTTTTAACACTGGGAAATCCTGGAAATGTGCTAGATTTTGCTTCCCAGATCAAATTTTGCAAAATTACATCTCATACTACTCATTGATGCAACAAAATGAGGTCACTTGCTCACTTGAAAAGACATAGTATGCCTTCTCATTTGTGGCCTAAAAACTATTGCAGAAAATAAAATGCACAGAAGCTGTTCTTAGCAGATACTAAGTTACCCAGACCCTATTCATAGCAAGCAGATTCAGCATGCAGGATAGTTTAAAACACCTGCAGTTGTCCTACACATTTTTCAACAGTTTACAGTATGGCATTTTATCTGCTTTTATCTCCTCTGATTTTCCACTCAGAATATTCCCTTAGCTCATTTTACCCCCAGTCCCATGTGTTTTCAGTACTCTCTCAGATTGTGTTTCATTCAGTGCCTGTGCCCGAACCCAGCAGCACTGCTAAGCACAAGCTCCCATCTTAATACATCAACTGGTTCCAGCTGGCTCTCGCTGGGGACCCTTGGAGGAGCACGCTGCCTACAGGAGCTGCGGGCTGATTGTGCTGCAGCCCTCCCTGATACACTGCAGCTGTTGGTTTGCAGAGCATGGCTCAGCAGGGCTGCTCCTCAGCCTCAGGAGGGAAAAATACCCCGAGCGCTTCCTGCAGGCACCACAGCAGTGCTCTTACCCGGCAGTTGATAGTGCAGAAACTCCCAGCTCTCCCTAGTATCAGATAAGCTAGCTGTTATTACAGGGAGGGAGTACTGCATCACTTAGGTTACTAAAATGAGTCTCATTAGCTAACGAGATAAACTAGGCTGTGATATTTCAATTCAGTAAGGCTTTAAACATCTATACATACTTAACCTATCATACCTTCTCTTCTCTCCCACCCCTCATTTCTATGCAGGTCAATGTTTAAGAATATATAAATGGCCATATTTGATATCTATCTTTTTCCTGTTCTCATTACTGTCTGTAGCAATAGAGTGTTGTTTCATCCAGCCCAAGATGGCTTTGTCGGTTATATTTTCTGAGTGTACATTCATTTTCTTCCTACAGTTCTTTTCCTACCAGTAAAAGGATCTCACAGGAGAAGATCAGACATGAAGAAGTTCATGGTTATTTCTTTGCTGACAGTGGGATTTGGTGGGGGCGGGAAAGAGAGGAGGACATGAGGAGAACAATAGCTATTGGGTATATCTTATCACAACTGGGCTTCGCCAGTAAGACACAAAATTATTACGCCAAAAGTAACATGAGGGTGGAAGATGGGGATGTTTGTCACATCCCACAACCTGATTTCTTCTTTAATGTGCTTTTGACCAGCTGTCACAGTTGCACCTCACATGGCAATTCCGGTGTGCATTATTTCACTCTCCCTCTCATTCACTTCTATCCACAAACTGCACCTCCAGGTGACAGAAAGGCTGTTTCTTTGTTTCCATCATCGACAAAGGTTTTTTGTCATGTAGTTGTTCCCTATGTTTTCTCCACAGGGCAGGTCTCCCTAGATTCTGATCACTGTCCAAGATGTTCATCTCAACTATGCAAACCAAGGAGGGCATTTTAGGATGTTAGTTTTTCTCACTGATGCTTTTCTACCTCTGTTTTAACAGGTGTCTTTTTCTTTTTCCAAGAAAAAAGACCAGATTTTCTACACTGCAAAACAGATTAACAGCTTATTAAAGGGTACTGCCAGGTTATAATAGTGCTTTATTGTTGAGAAAATTTAAGTAAGTTCACGCTGATGATACCTGTGGGCAAGGGAAAGACAAGCATGTAACAAGAGTTCAGAGATTGTATAAAAAACCTGTTCTTTTTCTCAATTATTAAAATCATGGGGGAAGAGGGGAGAGAGAGAGAATAATGTGGTAAAAAGTACCAAAAGTGGTATTGGTCAGACCTCGTGCCTCCTTTTCTCATTTGTATTTTGTGATCATAGCATTAGTCTTCTTTAAGTTACATGGATTTCTTATGAAGGTCAGGTCATATATTATCATTGTAAACAGCTGTGTTTGAACAACTGCTATAACTGGTGTTTATAACTAATGGATATGTTATTATAGTAAGATATGTACTTAAGATATAACTGCAATATTTTTTCTTTAAAAGCATATATCCCATCCTAGGGATCTAATTCTGTACCTTTATTTCAAAGTAAATCTTTGCTATTTCAAAGATCAAGCACTTAATACTCACAAACTGCCTTTCAAAATATTAGTGTGAGGAGTTGAGTAAATGGTTTTCTGTGATTCACATACAAATATAAGTTTTCCCAAAGCTCCATTATCTGATACTCACAATCAAGCAATCAGCTTTATTGCTTATCTGCTTTTGTTAAAATTCTCTGCAGTAAGTTCTTTCTAACATTCTCTGGCTGCAGTAGGGAGAGAACCACCTGTAACAAGCCATCTAATCAGCAATGAACAACTCCTACAACAGTTTTAATGTGCGGGGTCTTTGTAATATTTTATGTCTTGCAAGTGTAAGGACTCTGTTTCCACAAGGCTGCATGTTTTAAAAACATTTTCTGTAGTCTGTAAATCACAGGTAGAAGTCTCAGTTTCTGTAACAAAGCTGCATTTAACGATACACAGATGATGTCTTTGAGGTAATGCATGTTTGTTAAGCATGTTAAGTGTAGCTGAAAATGGGAGAGATCACTTTATAAAGCACTGTGCAAGATCCATCCATCTGCAGATAGTAATTGGAATATACCACTAAAACATACAGTATTTAAAAGAGCATGCTGATTTGAAAACAGAAATTATGTGATCAGTTTAAGGTGTCCCAAAATGGTCCTTGACTTCTGCACTGAGCTGCTACAGTGTAGTACAGTGAACAGCCCTGCTTTGTAAAATGCTTTCAGCTTGAAATCAATAAGGTAGAAAGTACAACCTGAAAGTACAGTGAAGTAAATTTACTTGTAAATGTCTTAGTGAAACTTGAATTCGTGTCTCAGTTCTAATACTCCATTTTGCACTGAAATAATCAGCAAGTCCCACATCAAAACATTAGGCCTTCTCCAAGCTAAAGAAAAGCTAGGGAAATTATTCAAAAATGTTTGCATGAATTCTCAATTGCTTTTCTATTCAAAAGTGTTCACACCCCTTTTGGTGATTAATCCATGAACATTTGTGCTAATGGACATCTGCCCACACAAATGTTTGGCTTTTCACTAAGTGACAACTTATTTTATTTGCAAATAAGGTATTGGTGCCCCAGTAGGGCACTCACCATCATCCAGTCAAAGAGTAGGAACAGTGCCATGTGATTTAGGTTACTAATCTTATATAATGAGTTGTGAATAGGCAAAGATATAGCAGAATTAACAGTTGAGGAATACCCCATGAGTAGAAATGTGCTCTGCATAAGTGTTTGGCACTCCAAACTAAAAAAAAAAAACCAAACAAAAAAACCCAAAAAACCAACCAAACAAAAAACCACCACCACCAAAGAAAACCAACAGCAACAACAAAAAAATCCACCCACAACCAAAAGAAGCCCTGAAACAAATCCAAAAACCCAGCTCAAAAGCTAGGCTGCTGTGAAAATAGGAAATGGGCTGCTTTCAAAGTGACAGGATTGGTCAATGTGCCAGTCCTGGGGCACAGGAAACAAGGTGACATCCCACTCTCAGATATTTTATAGCCTTTGCAAGAAAGATTTTAAGGAAAAATTTGAAAGAGGTTTTGGTTGACAGATACCTCAAAAAGTTTTCAATTCTGAATGCTAAATAATGCTATATGTAGCAAGTAACTAGTGATTGCATAGGTATCTGTGGGAAAATACCAAGTTGAAATCCTTTTCTGATTCAGTTTGGGACTTGAGTTTGGATTGTTCTGGACAAATGCATGCTCTCTCTAATCCATGGAAAATGACCCTTTCTAGCAGAAGTTTTACTTTCAATGATTCTACAGCTTTGGAGAAAAGATGTATCTTTTTCATCAAGGCTCCATCACAGAATTTTCAGTTGCAACTCTGAGTTTATTGGTAATTCTGTAAGTACATCCAACAAATAATAGCTGTAAAAGTTACAATTTTCAGTGGCCAGCAGTCAAAAAAGTAATACTTTTTTTCCTGAGACACATCAGACCTCTACAAATTTGCATGCTTAAACAGTTGTCTTATAGATAATCTAGTACCATTTAATTTCCTTATTGATTGATTTCAGACATCAGGAGAGGTCAGGCCTAATCAGGGTTTGGATAGGCAAATTCCCAAAAACCTGACACAAAGCATGTTGTGGTGATTCAGCATACTGGACTCACATCCCATGGCTGCCTCTAGGCAAGGGCTGGTAGGTAGAACTTTCCATTTCAAGAGCTTGACAGTTTGTAGTCTCTACTGTTCCTGCAGTGTTCTTTGTTGTCAATATGATATTAGCTGTCATACTTTTATCAAACTTCCACTGAGAAATAACAGCAGACCTAATTCTGCCCATGTTGAAATAGTCAAACTGATTTTAGTGGAAGCAGAATGAAATTATAAACCATTATACACCTAACAGTTCCTGCATAATTTCAGTTTTGTAGATTATCTTTGCTTTTTGTCCTTAGTCATTGGGTAGTGTTATGTCCCTTTAAATGGCTGCCTTCTTCTACCCTAGAGGTAATTGTGTGATAGATGAAGTTGTCTCTCTGCTATATCCAGCCCATGACATGCACTCATTTTTTCTTGAGGAGTTCTAGGCTATTGTATCACCATCACTCCTATTGTGGGCACAGCACCCTCCCAGTCTGCAGCAGCACTTTCAGCTCAGTTTCAATTGTGAAAGAAAAGAAACACAAACAGAAGCTCAGAGAAAGCAAAGATGTAATTACCATTCAGCCTGCCTGGATATGTCAGCAGCATTTACAATATTCTACTCATTGTATTTAGCAGTGAAGTCAGTGAACTGTTTTGCTTATTCTCACTTTAGCTTTGTGAAGCTGCCTTGGTCCTGTGTCTCTCATTTAGCTATGTTTAACATCCACTAATGGCTAACATTAAAGTGTAACAGGCAACCCTGCATTCTGCTCTTGTCTTATGGTGCTTTCCACAACAGGGGCTGGACAAGCAGTTTTCCCACTCTATCTTTTTTGCCAGCCTTCCTTTTGGTGGCTGTTCTTTGTGATCAGTTTCTTTTCCTTCCTGCCCACTGCATAAACCCAGTATTGTGCAACGTGCAATGAGGAGCAAGGATGGCACAGACTGCTCCTGTGTGCCCCCTGCCACTCCAATTCTCTTGTTCATTAAAAGCTCCTATTGACTTTAAATCAGCTCCACAGGGCTTTGTGTTGACAGAAATTTGCCCAGAGATAATTTGGCTGAATTTTGTCTCCAGACTTCAAAGAATCTTGCACTTGTACATGTAGTTCAGACAGAATTATTGATAAACCTGGAGTGGAATTAACAAAGAGTGCTGCTGGGGCCACAGCTATAAATTCTGAACCTGTAATATGTCATGGATATTGGATATTGGGGTTTATATCTGGTTTTACAGCTCCTCAAATCTTTATGAAACCAAGTCATATATATATTGTTTACCAACTTTCTGTCCATTTTAGGATTTCAGATTTTACAGGGTTTTGTGTGCATTTTTCCGACAGGTACTTCAGCCTGAAGATGCTCATCACAGTCAAAAAAGATAAATCCTAGATATTTAACATGCAAGAACAAGAATCACCCTCATATTGAATGATCTTTATTACATATGTACATTATCTATCTCCATGTTTAAAAAGCTGGTCTTTTTTGAAATGAAGTAAGTTCCATGCCTGAATTTTAGTTTGTAAGTAGCAATGGCCAGATTAGGCTGCATTTTACCTAGCAAAAGATTTTCAGCATTTGAATTAACAACAAATCTGAGTGACAAGAGTGGAAATGGGAGGAGGGTGGGATTAAATTGCCTTAAAGATTTCATTTTAAAATGAAAACTTGAGATATTTCAGAAATGGTGAGATGGTAGTTGAGCAATCTGAATCTTGGTTGAGAAATTCTTAAATGGGACATGTGTTCCCACCAACTCTTTCCTAAGAAAAATCGTTTCCAGAAATCACAATAGACAAAAAGGTCCTACAAACTTTTGCTGAGATCCGTTTCTGAATCACTGGACAGGTGATTCCAAGAATAGCACCTAAAAAGTTTGACATAAGGCTCCTGCTGTGGAGAGGATGGAAGAACAAACCTCCCAAGAATAAATAGCATGAAATATTTTCTACAGCTGTGGGGGAAAAAGTGGCAGTGTGGTGGGAATCTTCTTGGGGTTAATTGTCACAGAAGATTTTCACTATAAAGTCTTGCTAGTTAAATAACTTTCAGAGAATGATTCAATGTAGTAGCCAGGCAGACCATTGCACACACTTAGCTTTAAGCACATAAGACTTCTCCTGTGATGACATTTACATGGTTTACTTAGATACTACCAAATTTGAAAACTTTTGTTTCTGGGCCATTTTTTTTTCCAAAACAAATTTTGAAAATAAAAACCTCCAAACAATATCCCCTGCTAAAAATCCTAAAAATTCCCCTCCATTATTAGAACAGTACTTGTAACTTCATGAGATATTCTATAGTTCACTCTTAAATTTAAATAGCATAGTGTATTCAAATGGGGTTAAAAGCTCATGGGATAACTCAGAGGTTTTTAACTCCAGAGGTTACTTGATTCGTCTAGCTGGGATGGGTAGAATTAGCAGTTGGAAACCTGATGGGATGCTACCTCCTTCTTTCTAACTGCTGTATTTTCCCTTCCTGTCTGCTCCTATCTTTCACATCACTGGTGCAAACGGACAGCTCGCCCACAGCCTCAGCGTTCTCACAAGCAGGGGGGAGGTGCTGGGGTGAGCCCCCACATGGACTGTGCAAAGAGTGAGACCCCAGTACCCCTCTCCTGCACCAAAGTCTTCAGCAATTATTTGCCTCTTCCTGTTTGTGTGTTTGAAGAGTGGAAAACACACACATAGCCTTTAGGTGTGAACTCTGCCTGTGGGAGCCTGGCAGACAAAGACAGTGGGTGGGGAGAGCCCAGCACTCACACATGGATGTAATACAGTTATATTCTTCATTGCTTGTCCCTAAGACACATATGGCTGGCAGTCCTCTGAGACTGCTCTCAGTTTCTCCAAAGCAGGAGTGATATCACTGTTGGTCACTGACAGGTCAATCCTACCACTGTCTGTGCAAGTTGAGTTGCAGGAAAATGAACCCTCTCTCAATGCAGTGAACGGTGTTTCACTGTGCTGCTGTAGGTTCGTTTTCCCCATGCAACTCCTGTGTTTTCAGACAGAGGCAGACAGGTGACTCAGCAGTCAGTTTAAAAAAACAGTCACTTTGCAGCACATCACCAGATTTTCCTTGTGTCTGCCACAGCTGCCAGGTAAACCCAAGAGCTCCCCAGCTGAAATCTGCCTCTCTTATCCTAGGGCACTGCATCACTTTGATCCCTCTTTTGTGACCATAATTGATCTTAAGGGCCAAAAAGTCACCAAGTCACACAACTTAAGAATTTTATCACTACCATCCAAGGAAGAAGGTCTTAAATACCTTCCCTCCTACAAAAATAAATTGTGAAGCAACTGTTGTGGCCTGGAGAATTAAGGAAACTTTGTCTCAAAAAAAAAAAAAAGAAAAATGATGAAACGATTGTAAAATATTTCTAGGTAGCCAGTTGATGTCTGTAATATATCTCCTTGGAAAACAAATTAACATATTCCCTCCCATAAATAATTAAATTCCAGATAAATTCCTATGAGAATAAATTCTCATCAAGGTGAGCAAACAAAATCAAGCCTTAAAGCAGTATAGACTTTGACATTTTGTGGCAGTTTATGTACCTGATAATGAAAATATAATACAAGACAATCTGGGTGGTGCAGTGAAGAAAAATACACATTGTCCTGTTTCAACTGCATAAGACAGAAATCCCACTGCACTGATTTCTGTGCCAGCCTCTTCTAGGAAATTCTGCTCCACTTATTTTAAATCTAATTATTAAAAGACTAAATTGTCCTAAAAAGCTGCTTCAAAAAGGCAACAAAGAGATACAGAGATTATTATATAATATAGACCATGAAAGCCTAAGCAACTTTTGATAAGTTTTGATAAGAAGGTTGTTTTGTTTTGTCTTAGCACTGCACTGAAAACAAAATGTACTGTGAATACATGTTAAGAAAACTCTTTCAAAATATAGAATGCAATAAAAACCAGTGCTTTTGTACATACACAAATCTTAAAACATTTTTTCCATGTGCTGGTAGTACAGGAATTATCACAGAACTGTTTAGTGGTTAAGACCAATGTTTTCTACTTTTTGCCATTCAAAGCGTATGGCAAAAAATTACTGCCTCATCACCACATTCTCAGTAGCTGGTTTTGTTTATACCATGCAAAGCTCACTGCTCTTTGGCTTCTTAATTAATGCAAATAATTAAGTCTACCTTTTCACACAGTCAATTTCATAAACTGTTTCTGGTTTGGATGGGAAAGTAGGAGTTATTCAAACCCTCACAAAGGAATCAAGATATTTCTGACAGTGCAGCATAGCGCTAACAAGGACTAGGCATCCTTAAGTGTGCAGATCATCAGAACTAGAAGCAGTCCCATACAAGCAGTGACCCAGTCAAGGTGGGAACTTGCTGATCTGGGTGATTTAAACCACTTGTGTCTACATTGTAGATAGATGCTCTTCTGGCTCAGGGCAGCTTTGTGCACACCATATTTGGCAGAGAATGAATTCAAACTGGCAAATGTCCTTAAATACCAGTAAAGGAAATTACTCCTATGCTTCCTAGCAACTTCACCAAACCTGCTGAGCAATCATGCTGCCAGCTGCAGAAAGGATCACAATAAGAGGGAGTGTGATATCCACCTTAGCTCACTATCTACTGCAGCTACTGGGCTGGCCTGGTGTGGTGGGATAAATTCCCTGGCCATCAAGGTTAGAATTTGCCTATTTCTTTCCTGGAATTCTGGCAAGAAGGATCACATCAGAGCTGCTAGGCAGCTGAAATGACAGAAAGAGAGTTTAGAGAGTCAAGAGATTGTGGACAACTTCTGCAGATTGAATGTGTTTGTGCCTTGAGGGGCACATAGGAAACACAAATGTAGAAAGTGGCCAGAATTTCATGTTGAGGCAAAAGGCTTGCTGGTAAGCAGCTGTGTGAAGCTGAGTTAGCTGCATTTCTCAGCCACACAAAGGTGAGACGTCTCACTGGGAAAGAAACAGACAGTGCGAGATTTTCACAGTGGTTTAGGACCACCCACAGCTTTATTTCTGTATCCAACACTCTGCTGTCACTGTCTCAGTAGTTGGTGCCTGCCCTGTGCTATAAACTTATCTGATTCTACCTTGCAGCAGTGACATAAAGGATAAGCAAAGCAAGCGCTCCCAGCTTCTCTTCCTTGCAGGGCAGAGCATGCATGCAGTGACCGTGTCCCACTCTGCAGCTGCACACGGGAAAGCACAGCTCCACTGTTGAAGTGGCTTTTCATTTACTATAACCATACGGTTGACTTGTGTCCTATGATAGCAGAACTTATCTCCAGCCTCAGGTTGAGGCTTTTCTTTAATCTGCTTTTTAAATTACATTTCTGAATAGGTACAGTGTGTTTCAAGTGCTTTGAATTGAGATCATTGACATTGGCATTGCGAAGACAAATTGAGTAATCCTGCGCTGAGGGAAACAGGGCATTTACTTCTCATTGAAAAAGGAAAGAAGGAATACTTTTGAAGAAATGGAACTTTTTAACACTAACATCTAGAAATAGTTTCTGAGGTGAAAATAGTTTCTGAGGCTTGTTATTTTAGTGCTGGACATAACTAACAGATTATTTTTCCTGTACTTAGAAAGTTTTGAAGAAATCATGCAAGCTGAATCTTGCTGAGCTTGTAGCTGATCTACTAACACACTCTTGTGAGGAAGCACTGTACAATGTCTGTAGTCTAGTACACTGAGAGGTCACATACTCCTAAAAATTAATCAGTTAATTTAAAGGTCTGCAGCTGTTTAGCAGCTCTTCTCAGTAGTGCTAATTTGTTGGGGCAGGATTAGTTTAAATTACCATGGCATTGTAAAGAGCAAGACTAATCTTCCGTTTTCAGGGCAGTTGTAGTAAAGTGAAATTACTCACCCACTGAAACTCAAGGAAGATACACCGTGTTCTGTGTGTATTTGAAGTTGTTCAATTTTAACAAAAGAGCTTGGGCTTTTGAGTCTGAGCATGATTTAAACTGGTTTTGATTAATATTTTTCTCATGTGTTTGAATTCCCTGAACTAAGTTGTGCTTAACACTATAAAGGTGATCTTAATTTGCAGTAGGTATCCTTTGTATTAGACTGTTATACAGCCATATAGGCTAGGAGGATTTAACAAGAATTTTAGGTGCAACCAGCATTTACCAGTTGCCAAATGAGTAATTTTTCAATTATTAGATTATTTTACCCACTTTTCATCATATTGTTTATGCAAATTTATTCACTACTTAAACCTACTAAACAAATGCGTTCCAAAAGTACAATGTGGATACCAAAACCATATTCTGTATAGATTCTTCAGTGATCACCTTGGAAGTCACTTGTAGGAAAATATTTGATGATGTGTATAACATCTCTCCGTTCACTTTCTTCTCCCGTATTCACACTAGGGGGAGGTGTATATTTTGTAGAGTCACTTGTCTTGAAAAAGCTTATGTTTGATGAAATTGTTTTTCCTTGAGCATTACAGAAGCACAGGTTGGTTTGTTTTGTTGTTATGTATTTCTTGTGATAGAGACAATAAAATAAATGAAGGGTGTTCTTGAAGCAGCAAATAAGTTTTACACCTGCAGAAGATAATTTCATTTCCAGGTGAATTCCACAGAATTTTTTTATTTCAAACTTTACTTCTTCCACAATTAGCAAATTTGCCAGGCATCACTTCTGTCTCAGAATTTTAGTGAGAATGTTTTGAGTTTTAATGTGTCAAACTAAAAAGGCAGAGAATGAATCTAAATCAGATTGAAAGTTTATGGGAAATTTATGAGATCTTAAGACTTAAAGACTATTGTCCACTTGCTGTTGTCCAAAAAATGGTAAATGAAGGTGTTTCATTCAGTTTGGTAACAGTGCAGTTTAAGAAATAGTATTTTCTTTTGATCTATATAGATGAGAGCTTGGTCATACGCTGTGAAATTCAACCTGAAGTAGACTTTCTACTGATACTTACGTAAATTTTATGAAAAGTCTTACAGTTTCAAGGTGAAAAACATGGTTAATTCGTGTGATGTTAGGCAAGATTTTGAACCTTTACTCTTTATTCAGCCAGTTCTAATCCTGAGTCTTCTAAAGCTCCACTGCTGAAGTACCCACTACCTCTGTGAAAGTCAAAGAGACTGCAAAACAGGTCAGCATCTCTTCCCTGCCTCTCACATGTCAGTCACCCCACATCAGGTCCTAGAGTGCTCAGGATGGCCAGCTGGCTGTTGACACACAGTTTTTGCTCCACAGCTTATGGGTTTATTTGAGCCAGAAGGGATAGGTAGAAGAGGAATGAGTGAGAAAAATGTAAAATATGCAAATCAAGTTCAGATACATTGTCTTAAATATGTGATGCAGATTGGCTTGCTTTTCTCATTCTGCATCTCCAGTCCCAGAATCGTCTCTTTTAAGGAATGCTCCACAGGAACCAGGCTATGCAATTGATTTTGCCAGTGAGTTGGACAAGAGATGCAGTAGCTCCTGAGGGCTGTGAGAAGGCCCCAGTGTGCCAGCATCTTGGGGCATGGCATAGATGTCTTACAGCTTATTTACCCTGCAGTTGTGGATGACCTTTGCAACATTTTCTTCATCACCTATTTGCTGTAGTTTTTCAGACCATGTGTGTGCTGTCAGAGTTGCTTGCAAGCAACTGAAAGCAAATCACAAGCCCATGCCAAAACAGTCTGCCTGGTATGACACCACATTTTGGCTGAGGTGTGGCATGGTGTTAACCACAGCACATCTATGGTTGGCTAACAGTGGAAGCAAAGCTTACCTTCTTGTAATCTTACACACAGAGTGCAAACAGACAACACGGCTTCTTAGCTCTGTGTGGAAGATGTCAAAAATACTTTTATAGCACAGTATATGGGAACCAGCTTCACACATATGTGAGCAAAAAGGAAAACACTTTCTTTCGACCTTTGCAGCGCTGCCTCGAGCACCTTAACAGCAGACTGACCCCATTCAAGTGCCTCCATCAGACAAAACCACACAAAAGCCAGCTCTTTAAAAGAGGAAATTGTAGGGCTTATATCTTTCTATCTCTTCTGCAACAAATATAAAGGGCTTTGACTGACACATGTTCATACAGAGCAAAAACATTGCTAAATGTGCACAGAACTCCAAAACACTTTTCACTGCAGACTACAAACACCTCCTTCAACACTAAATGAAAAAGGAGGTTTAACACATTATCTCTCCACTTTTCAGATTAGCTTTTCTTCTTATAACATCTTCCCCTTATTTTGTGCTTAGCTTCAGCTTTTCAGTGGAGCATAAACTCCAAGTGCTGTAGGAGCCACGAAAGACACTGCCCAACTACAGCCCAAGCCAGTCAGGGAGATTTCACAATTAATGAGGACATTCCTACGTCAGGCTGTAAATTCATGGGCAGACCTATCTGTGATCAAGCTGAAATATAATCAAAGGTCTATGAAATGTCACTCTTTGAAGACACTTGTGAAAGACTGAGCACAGGGTACAAGTTTTCACCCTCTTGGCTTTCAGACCAGCACTAAAAGTTACACTGTAACTGCTCTGCTTTGCTGGGTTATTCAAATTGGTACAAAGGTGGCATATATCAAGTGGCAATGAGACAATCTGGAGGTTTTTACGCTACTTTGTGTGAGAAATATGCTAATAAATCAAAGATTTTAGTAATTTTATTGAGTTTAATTTTTGCAATGTCACCTCACAATCCATTTAAACAAGGATTAGTAGTGTCATCCAGAAACTCCAGCTTAATGATTCTAATGAAAATTAACAGAACAACGTATATCTAATGAAGATATAGAACTAGTTAATGTTTCTGTAGCAGGTGTGTGGGTTTCTTTAGGGAATATGTACATAAGGTTTGGATGAAAACATTAGATTTTCATATGAAAATTTGAGTTTTAATATGAATGACAGGGCCTGGTTGAAATGTCCTTGTGGAGAAAAAAAAAAAAGAAAAACCCTGCCTATCTGAAAATCAATGTTTTGTCAAAATTTCAATTCCAGTAGTTGCAGCTGAATTTTTCTTTGCTGAAACAAATTAACTCCAGCTAGGAATGTTGCTAAGACACTTTCTTATGGTAGTAGAGAAAGAGTTTAACTTTACTCCCAAGCTAGGAAACTCCCATATCAACTTCCACCAAGAATCAGTTTTAGGCAAGGGTTCTTCCTCTCCATGAGAAGCCATCCACCACTGCTGTGTACCAACATACCAAAATATCCACTCACAATAGACAGCAGGCACAGTGGCTGACTCTTACATTTTTCTACTGTAGACTAGCTTTCATTAATCAACTGAAAAATGAAAGGGAGCAGTTAGTCAGAAAAGAAGCTCTGCCCTGCAGCTGTGACAGTCTGCCACAACACATCTATCCTGCTCAAGCCCCTGGTCACAATTTCTTTCCCTCCATATGGTATAAATATTTAGTACTTTTGATGTCACTGTTTCAAATGAATTGATTTAGACTATTTAAATATGCGGGTATTCCTTGTCTCTGATGTCTTTTGAAGGAAATTGTGTATCTCTACCCTTCATCAACGCATTGGTTTTTAATGACAAAACAACCATTTACTGATTTTTTTTTATGGTGACTGGAACAATGGCAGCCTTAAACACCAATTCAAGTATTTAATAATAGTTGTAATACCCTTGTCATTCTCAGCACTATGAGGGTTTACTGGATGTTCAACTTCCCTGATGATGAAAATGACAAAAGCTTTAGGGTTCGATTTGTCTGAAAAAATCTGGTCACCTCACCAAAAGAATGGTGGTGTTGCTCTGAGAACTTTCCTCTGTAAGATTTTCTAGTTTACAGCACATTTTCAGATTTGCCAGTCTTTGTGAGTCTAGTGATTGCCTACGCACACTTAAGAAAACCTTTCTGTAGTGTCAGTGAGTACGGGAATGTCAAATGAACTATTTGTCTGTAAAAGAGGAAGCAGTTCACTTGACTCTAATGTGGTCAGAATCTGCTTGTTTGCTCGATATTGTTGCTGAGGTAACCTCTAAAAACAATTGATATTTGTAATACTTTTAAGTAGCATCCGCTGTTGCAACACCATTTTAGTGTCTTTCCCATCAAGGTTTACTGCTGCTTAATGGATTTACTGTCAAACTGATTCAGGAAGGAAAAGGGATAAATATAAACTTTCTCAAGACGGTTTAATTTCAATCTCAAAAACATCCATACCAAAACATGCAAATGAGCCCTGACCATGTGGCAAACCTGTTGTGAAGCTCAGTTGAGTTCCTTAAAGAGGAATTTTACAGTCAAGAATGTCATCTTTGAAAAATAGATTCTGTTCCTGAAGTGCTACTTTATTTTATTGCACTAGGCATTGCCCTTCTTTCATTGTCCCAGCTAGTGAAGTTATTCTGTCCCCGCTCTTCTTCCGCAGCACTGCCTGTAAGCTACCGCCTGCGGAGGGTGTCAGGAAGAGCCTGCTTACTTGCTCACGCTGTGACTATTCTGCAAAGAAAAAAACCTCCCTGTCTGTGCTGGTAGTCTATCACTGGGGCCAAGATGAGAGGGAAAAACCTCCTTTGGAAATCTCTAGGAATGACACTAACGATAGAAAGATTTCTGCCAAAGGGGTGAGGTTGTAATGCCCTGCTCTGAGGAAGAAGGATTTAAATAAAAGGAAAACTAACAAAGATGAACAGGCCTGAAGATGGTTAAAAAAAAAAACAACAAACCAACACTGAGAAATATTACCCTTTAATGTAACATTCACAATAAAAATTTTCATTCTTTTCTTCTCAAGCATGTTATGCTTTTGCAGACTGCTTTAGAAGTAGTAAAGATAATTGCTACAGAAGCAATTATGATAAGCAAAAAACCAAGAGGAAACAGAGACTTTTCAGAATTGAAACTGCCCAGTATGAAGTCCCGCATGAACTGGATGTCACAGAGAATAGAAAGAGAGTGGAGGTATATATTTTACTTTTTTAAAATTAATATATACTATATTATCCAGCAACCATTTTAAAATTAATATATACTATATTATCCAGCAACCATTTTAAAATAAAGAAGGTAAGAGCTGGAAATAAAAATTCAACAAGTGGCATGAAGTCAAGAATGTTTCTTGCTATATATCCCAGTGAAAGGACAAGCTGAATATACATGATGTTGTGATAAGGAGGCAGCCTGTGCACTTCTCCCACATTAAATGTTTTACAGTAAGAATGACACTGAACAGTGAAAACCCAACACTGCACCCTACAGTATAACTGAAAGGAAGAGCAAACATAAGGAAAGGGGAAGGTAGTTTATACTAACATTATTCTAAGGGAGGAAGATGAAATTCTCTGTTTTGATTTTGATTTTCCATCAACATCAGACTTAAAATGCAGACTCATATGGTTGTGTCCTCATTCTGTCTTTTGATTCAGGTTTTTTTGAGACAGAATTTGGCCTACCCAAGCAACGAATAAAAGGTGAAAAAGAGGTTACCGGTGTTTGCAAATTCATTTGACAGCTCTTCCCACTGTCTGAATGAAGCAATTCTCCATGCTTCATGGAATTCACTCTGCAGTCTTGACCCACACACAACTTCTGTTAGTTTTAATTGTAGTCTCCTGGTTGTGGGTTGTAGTTCTTAAGAATTTTTTAATCTGTATACTTTTGCTTGGCAGGATGTGAAGCACAGCTGGATAAAAAAATAAACAGTTTTGAAAGTATCGTGTGTTTTCATGCTTCAAAGGACTGCTACAGCTGGAGTGTTATTGCACTTGTATATGCAAGCATAATCAACGTTTCTTCTGGTGACTTAATATTATATTGCCTTTTTAAATGTCTTTTAAAACGGTTGATGAAATCATCTTAATTAGATGATTTGCTTTAATATATGCTGCTGTTGTCATTTCATTTTCAATGTTTTCATTTGGTGGAAAGATTTTCCTTTTCCAACTTGCAAAACAACATAATATCTGTGTGCACATATGTAACTGCAGAGTATTTTACATGCATTGTACATGTATTTTTAGTACACTGTTCCTTCAGCTGTGCTTGGGTAACCTGGTAAGCTTCATTTCCTTGTGTCTGCACGATCATGATGCACAGCATGGGGGGACTTTTGTAATGCGATAAAAGAGCTGTGAAATCTCACATTTCCTTGTAGAAATAGAAAAAAAAATCTGTCTCACCATGACCAAAGATTCCTCTGTAGGCTATAAAAATTCTTTTAAATAAACACAAAGAGGGCAACAGTACCATAGTCTACTGTAAATGTAGGACAAATTGAGGTAAGCTTTGAGTAGCTTAGAGTTTAGAACTGCTTCCTGTTATTCTCCTGGCTTATTTTCAATCCTTTTTTAGACTCAGTCAGCTGCTGAGATGTTTCCTTTGTGTGAGACTTTAGGTTTTGATGAAGAGCTTCTCACAGTCCAGCAGCATCCACTGGAAACAAATCTAGGAGCTGAACACCAGTGAAAGAGATAGGTTGAAAGTCAGGAATCTGAGGCTGTTTTGTAGTCTTAGGAAAAATAGACCACTTTCTTCTGAGGGTAAACAGCAAATGTATGAACAAATCAATTATATATACTCTAATGAGGAAATGGATCTCATTTTCTGCATAGTAGGAAGTGTTTGCTTCACTCCTCACCCTAGTCTTCTGAGTCAATAAGTAAATTAAAATTCTATCATGTTACTGTATCGTGACTTGCAGATTCTGTGCAGAGGCAAGGGAAAAACCCCCCGTGCTAGCATGTGAATTATTCCACATCGTTTATTAGAAAACCCTAGATGACACTTCCTTAAGAAAGGGAATTTTGTGTTTACTTTTCTAAAGTTAGAAACTGCAGAGTATAAGTTGAGTAAGCCATAACTGGAAATATAGTGCACTCATTTTACCTAATACCAACCACTACAGACCACATAAATAATAGAGAGCTATGTGGTCCTACTTCTACTATTTCAATAGAAGAAGGTACATTTTCCCTTTGGGGAGAATTCAGATTTTCTGAAAGGAGTATGTAATATTACATTCTTGTCATTCACTCTGTACCAGCAAATCTAGAAAACAGCTCAATGTCATCCTTCTCCCCTTCAATTTAACTTCAAGGCAGTTCAGAACCTGTATTCATCTTATCTGTAAATAGTAACTGCTTGCAACAATGTTTGGTAAGTAGGTGCTAACCAAAAACCAAAACAAGTTTGCAAACCAAAGACATCCCTTTTGTTACCTTCTGCACAGGCATGCATATTAGAGTGATAGATGGGGGTTTGGGTGGAGTTCAGCTTGGTTTGTTACTGCCTGTGGATCACACAGCTCCTAGAGGAGCATGGCACCGATTGTGTGACACTAATTTCCACAGGAGACTAGAGCTCAAAGTGTCTGTGGTAGATGTTGCCATCTTATCATTTAAACGAGCTTGCTCTATCACTGACTGACGAGCAGTGTGGGGATCAACATAAGCCGTGAAAGTCTTGAAAAGAGTTGAACATTTTCATGTTACTAAGTATGGATTTAGGAAATTTGTCCCTGCTGAGCTCTGTATTGCTCTGTGTGCTGTTAGCTGGTAAATTAAGTACAGCAGATCTGTTTGGGTAGCCAGCAGTGCCTGGAAACACTGGACAAAATGACTGAAAGAATTCTTTTTTTTCCACCATTTGTTCCTACTTTTAAATACTTGCTCTGTTTCTCTGGGACCCCAACACAACACCCTCACTCTTGCAGGAGAATAATGAGGCTGAATATCCATTCACAGAACTTTCATCGATCTCAATCTTCCTTACTGACTAGAGATATCCATTGTGATTGCCATTGCCAGCCGGCATCTGTGAAAACTTTACCCTAAAAGTCCAGGCTGGGATTCAGTAAAAAAAGGAAAATGGGAAAACATGTTTTTCTGTGCATAACCCCCATCTCAATGGCAAAAAAGCAGAGGCAATGCCTGCACAGTGGAAGGAAGAAATTCCTCCTTCACTGGAAGAAGTGGAAGAGAAGAAGGACAGCAAAGAAGCTCTGTAGAGCACACAGAGCTCCACAGAACGTTCCAGTACATTCTCTTTTGCACATGTACGTACATCCTACCCTTCTGCAGCGCTGCAGAGTTGTGGTCTTTGCTTCAGGGTGGGGTTGGTTTGTGTCTTGGTTTTGTGTTTGTTTTTGATTGTTTGTGATTAGCAACTCAATAGATACAGAAGCATAGTTCTTTTTTCATGAAGGTCTAGTTCAAATTCTTGAAATATAAAAACTATTGCATTATTACTGCAAAGTTTCACAGAAGAGAAACAAGGTTGAATCTTAAAGCAAGGTCTGTTTTCTTGTATCTAAGTTTATTAAACTAACCATAAATGTCACTCCAAGACTAATCTAAGGATTTGAGGACTTCAGGTGCTGGTGACTAGATCTCCAAGCTTGAAAGTACTGTGAATCTTTAATAGAAGAAAAGGTATACATCACTTAAATGGAGATGAGGTCTTATGAGAAAAGGCAAAAGATCCATGGAGTTTCAGTAGGCTGTGAGATGGTAATGGCAAATTTAACCAGAATGTCTAACGGTATTTTACATTTCAGATTAACATTCTTAATGGGGCAGTTACCAGTAGTTTGTCATGGTGTTTTTAAGGTGGCATGTTAATCCTTAGCTTTGTTCTTCTGCTGTTTCCAGTCTTCACCACATCTCTCTCTAAATAATCTAAATTTCTCTCTGTTCTGCTTATATGTGCTGAAGAAGATAAGCTGTGATTCAAGTTTTAAGCAATAGAAGTCAAAATAGAAAAGACTGCATCCAAGGTGAAGGAAAGGTCAGCAAAGAAGTCAAAAGCATGACTGATATGTTCCGACAATTCAAGTAGGCATAGGGAGAGGAAAACCATGATAGTGACAATTTAAAGAGAAGAATTATTAGGAGGTGAGAGTCAAATATGACTTTAGACAATAAATGAGGGGCTGTATGGGAGTCAATGCCTTCTGATGTTTTAGTGACAGCAATGGACTGAGAAATCTCTGAAGAAAGCTGAAGAAGTCTGAAGAAAGCAACCAATACTTACTGGAACAGACAGTCTGCCTCTGCTTTTCTGAATCTGTCACCCCATGCTCAGTAGGAGAAAAAGAATGAGTGTAACATGGACTGCTGCGAGTGTCACAAAATAAGAAGGGCTTAAACTAAGAATAATACAAACTACAGATGAGACAGACTTTGAACTAGACCCAAAACGTCATCTGTAAGACTCGAAATCTGCTGATCACAATGCAAGAGAAAACACAAGTATCAGTATTACTTGTTGCAGAATCTCTGAGTGGCTGAGGATAGTGAGAAAATTATTTAGGGGAATGTAATGGATAATCCTTTGTCAATGAAACAAAAATGGAACCTCTTGTTTTCCTGAATATTTTAATGTTTACAGCTGGCGCTCTTGCTTTTGACTGCTTACTACAAGTAGCAGTCCTGGTTTCATCTGTGTGACCTCAAACCTGTACTCCACAATAACCACAGACTTGTCAGCACCATGTACTTTCTACCCCTGGCTCCATGCAATAGATTTTCATTTTAAAAAACTATAGGTCTTGCTTTCTAAAACCTTTCAGGAAAGACAAGAGCAATTCAGTAGCAAGGTGGATATCTTGACTTGCTCAAGGCAGTGGAAAGGTCAGATAGTGTTTCTGCTAATTCAGAAATGAGCCAGTCATCTGTTTAATCGTACTTCCTGTAAGGTGGCTGATAAATACTTGCTGTAAAGGCTTTCATGTCTGAAACAGGTTATAAATCTTGCAAGTGATCAGCAGCCCAACCCATGAAACTCAAATGGTGATGACCAGGCCAATCTTGTGTCCAGTCACATAAGGGACAGTCTGGTATGGGGAAAACATGTCTTGTATTACCCCTACATGTGTTGGTTCTATCAAGAAAAAATAGGTTTATGGTGGTAGGCTAATATGGGAAATGTGCCTTCTCATTGTGAATTTGATACTGACTTGCCATATAGGTACTGAACACACCATTTTAGTGGTTCTGCTGCTGTTAAGGATCTATGCAGAATCACATTTCATGAAGCTTGGAAAGGCCTGTGAATGAATTCTTGTCAGCTACTAAGATTATTTTTAGTTAACTCATTAAACTAACTAATACCTTAAATACTACAGGACTGATGAGTAAATGTTCTACACTAAAACAAGTTTGAATAACTAACTCCAAAATGAAAGGAGAGAAAACCCAATGCAACATATAATAAGGCATCAACAAATGTCCTTTAGTATTTCAGGACTCCTATTTTATTGGCCATTGCAAATGAAATGGCCACTACCGCTGCATGTTTTTGACTTACAGCTTTACTTCTGTGGTACAAATGTTATATTTGATATCTTAAGTGAAAATATAAAACGTTCAAGAGCTTCCTTAGGAAGCAAACTTTGGCCTGAAAGTTCTTTTCCAGTGTTAGTCACAAAATTTTAGTACACAGAGCACAAATTCATCCAGTCAAAACTAGGTGGTACAAACATCAAAAATAAATATTAACTTCTTTCTCTTTTTGCATTTGAATGTGGTTGATATATCTCCAAGCACTGGCTGCAGAACCTTGTGTTAAGAGATAAGTCAATTGAGAAAAAAGCTCATTAAAAAAAAATCCAAATAATTTTTTTTTTTCTTACTGAAAACCTCTGCATTTATAAACTTAATGCAAGACATTACTGTATAATTGAATGGAGATTGTGCTAAAAAGGAGCTTCACACATCTGTGCAATGCCACCAGGGTTCCCCATACATTTTATATGGAATGTGTCTATCTCCTTCAGCCGTAAGGGAAAGTCTTCTCAAAATGGAGAAGTTTACCAAGTGAGAGAAACATGGTACTATGGCAACACCCACAGTTATTCTCTTGAGACATTTGGCTGATTAGTCTGATTAGTTCATGTTCAACCAAATATGTGGTAAGAACATTTGGTTAGAGTGCTTTACTGTGGGTTTTTCAGATCAGTATTTGCTATTACTATCAATAGAAGATGAAATGGAAGCTTTCTCTGGACTGAAAATACTGCTGTTTTGCAGGAAATTATGCTGCTTCTTTCTATTCATCTCATATATTTAACATTCGAATTCTATATGGATGAAACAGATAGATGAAAGTAACTGATAGGATGGTGTTGCTGTGGCTGGTAACTGGTAAAAAGAAAAGCTCAGTGCCGTGAAAGTTTTCCTGTTCATGACCACTTTCCACAGTAAACATGTAGGATAAGAAATTAGTTGTGTAATAGCATGATATCTCTGATCTGACTGAGAGAGGTACCTTAAAAACTCTGAGCAAATTTTTAATAATTTAGAACCATTGTCACCAGGAGAATATGATACAACATATGTGAAAAGTTCACACTGATAATTTAGAAATATAGAAAATGGGGACAGGACAAACATTTATTTGATAATTTGTTTACTGAGAATAAAATAAACAAAAGTATTCTTTCACCTGCTATAAGAAATAATGAAGGAAAGATCTGGAATAAGACAATCAAAGAAAAAAATTGAAAAAAAATAGAAAGAGAAGGTCTTGCAAGAAATAAAGCTTCTACAGGGAGAAAACAGAATAAATAATTAAAGGAGAGAGAGGGAAGTGAAGAGAGAAGGCATGCCTTTTCAAAGGTTTTGCCAGGACTTGTTAAAAATGAGAGGAAATTACAAAATGAGAGAGCATACAGAACCTGCTATACTACCAGCCGCTGAAAGGCTCTCCTCTTACCATATTCTAACTGTCCTTAGGACAGAGAAGGAGCTTTCAGCCTGCAAATCATGAGTTAGTGACAAATATCACATCTGCATCATGCATCTTTGGGAGCAAATGTAAATGAAACCTAAAAATAAATGAAACGTAAATGAAACCTAAACCCACCATGAAACACACTGTTTTCCACGTATTTGGAGGTAATTTTCCACTCTCACAGAAATCTCTGCACATGGATTGTCTGTAGCTATCTTTTTTGAAAACAGGACGTTCAGTCTCTCAAATTAACCAAGCAACATTAACTCCTAAAATGCTGTTAATTCTTTGTTCTGAAAAACGTCCAACAGACCATGGTCCATGACAACACTGACTAACGCGGTAATTCTACACTGAAAACAAAAATAACCTGTAGTTCCATGTTATTGATCATTTTCTGTCCAAGAGGTTAATGAAATTCCTACCACTGACACATCTTTGTGCCCATTGTGTCAGCTCTGTTTATTCACCTGTTTGTAAACTCTCTTACCTAAATCAGAACTGTAAAATTATCTGGTTATAGCGTCACTGCCTTAATCAGCATTTGAAAAGTAACCTTTTTGTAAACGTAGGCCAGAGAATGGTCTGGGAACCTGCCATGCTGAAGGTTTTGCAATGCAAAAATGCAGCCTGGTATTCTAGACCGGGCTGAGACTTTCCCTTTCAGTTTCTGTGGTTTGTGTACACAACAGGAGCTCTAGGTTTGGTTCTCAGATCCCCCATCAACTTTTTAGACTTCTTGGAAACCATTTATTTGCTTTGTTGGATTTCTTGCTAGGCAAGTGTTTGGTAATTATGGTATTGTAGGTACTGCATGATTTAAATCATCCACAATTTTAAAAGGTTGTAGTATATATTAATTTCAGAGGTGGTGATCTAGAGACCCAGCAGCATCACACTACATGTTTCAAAAACAAGCTAGGCTTGTGACAGTAAAGACAACTACCATCTGCTACAGCAGAAGATACTTGTTGTGTTCTCTAATTTAGGAGAAAATACAGTCTAGGGGAGGGGAGACTAAATTCCAAGATCTTTGTCTCCACACACTTCACTCAAGCAAATCTTCAATCATCCTCCCTCAAATAAAAAAAAATTACATTTCCTTGTAAGCGCACTAAATGACTTGGCTTAAGTACTTTTTCCCTTCATTCTCGACAGAGGGTCTCAACATGAAGAATGACAAATCATCTCAAATAATATTTAATTTAAAAATTACTTACAACAAGTCAATGCCCCCAAGAATAAGAGAAAGCATTTAACATGGCAGACCACAATGTAAGAGAAGCAATAAAAGGGAAACACAGCTTGAACTGTAATATTACTGGGTAACTTACATCTCCCTGCTGAAGGCAGCAAAGTTGCAGTTACCGAATGGCTAATCTGTTCTACTGTGTTTTAATCAGATGTTGGCATTATCTGCCACTAATTGCTTTTTCATTTCCACTTGTAATTATTCCATTGCATGTTTGTGGTGAGAAGCTGAAAATGAAGCAGATCACCAAGAAAGAATTAATTGTTAATGAATAATCATCAGTAGGAAGCCAATTTCATTATCTTCAAAGAGCTAGCTAGAGATTAACTACTAACTGGGGTTCTCCTACATTCAGTGCATGACTGTAAAGTAATCACAAATAATCACACCCTCCAACTTCATCAATTAGTTTCTATTATGTGAATTGATACCCATTTTTGTTTTTGTTGTTTAATGTTAATGGTAGTATTCAAGCTGGGGAGCGCTAATTGGAAGGTGTTGCATTCAGTGGGCTCAAGCCCTAATTATTAGAGCATCTTTTTCATTAGCATATTATTCTAAAAGGGATATACGGTGGTAGTTACTAAATTCACCTTGTTATAAATGCATTATCTTTATCAATAAATTTTAGACTGTCACTTAAAATAGAATGATACATGCAAAGCTACTTTGTCAGCAATGCACAGTACAAGTCAGCTTACAAAATGTCATCATTTACTGTTTCTTGACAAATTCTCCTTAAATCAACATGTCAAAAACAAAGGTTGCTTAGGATTTAAGCAATGGGTACAGTAGAGTCAAGGTCTAAAAGAAATCGTCTGGAGTAAAAAAACTGTTAGATACAAAGCAGAAGTTTAAAAAAAACCACACCTGCCTCATCATTATTCCATAGATTGATGGTCCAGGGAGAAACTGTTGACTCTCAGGTTTCCATTCTTTGCTGCTGATTTCAGTTTAGTCCTCTGTGATGCCAAAAGCAACCATAAAGAATAGCTCCCCTGATGTTTTTAGATGAATTTTGTATTACACGTGTATAATTTTTATTGAAAAATGATAAAAGAAATAATGTCAGCTGTGGGATAGATTCAGTCTCTCTGCACTGCTGCACTCATTGAAACCTCTCATCCTCTCCATGTGTGGGTATCTGATAACACTGTAAATACTGCCTGTATTTTTCCCATCTTTGTACCTCTGCATGCAAAACTCCCTGAACTTTGACCAGGGGAGCAGTTGTCACCTCTTAGTTATCTTTAACTGATTTAAGAAAAGCCAGCTTTTAGACACAATTTTATTTTTCCCTGGAGCAGGGGACATAAGGCAACCCCACCTCTTGTGTCTGAAGAAACAAATACATTAATAGTAGTTTTGTTCATGCCCTCCTCAGCAGCTTCATCAATACTTTAACTGCAAAAGATGACAATACATCCGTATTCTGGAAAGCTGAAGTATAGCTAAGGAAGATGAGCTTTTTATGAATTCTACTTTTTCTGCTAAAAGAGATAATGGAACTTTACAGCAATCTTTCACACTCCTAACACGCTGCATCTCAGAGACTATGCTAGGCAAGGCCAGTTGTAAACAACTTCTGAAAACCATTATAATAAACATGGAAGTTTGACTTCTGCTCAGAAGTAAGATTTGGCCTAAATGGAGTTTACCCATCCAACATGATCAGCAATTCTGGAAACTGGAAAGTTCCGTTCCTACATGCAGGTGATAGTCACATCAAACCCCATAAAATATTGCAGAGCAGTTACAGTTATCTGCTGTCAATCATGTAACTAACCCATGTCACCTCTGTTAAGTAGCAATATGTTCCTTTCTCTTTGAAGATTGCAGTCAATGTGTTGTGACAGAGCTTGGATCACTGAAGTAATTTTCAGCCAAAATAGTCAAAAGCAGCAAAGGTAATTTTTTCTTTAAGGCAAGATATTTTTCTCAGCTATCATGACAAAGTGTGATGTGCTGATGTCACTGCTGCCACAAAATAATCTTCAAATTGTGCATGTTTCATTCAGAGTAGGGTAGCTCCTGTTGTATTTCTTTTTTGGCACAGAATCTGATGATCTATTAAATAAATATTAATCCCTTGCTGCCTTCAAAGCTGTCTCTGCCATATTAGGATTTTAAATATCTTCATTAATTGCTTAACTATCTTTTCCTAAATTCCCCATGGACTCCTTTGATACTAGTCACTCTAATGTGTTACCATGTGATTCATGGCTTCACTCTGCTGTAACATAAAACATATTTGTAGCTAATTTTGTTCTACAGATGCCTTTGACAAAATGAAAATTCAACATTTTCAGACTCCAAAGATAAGCAGACCTAAAAAAGCCATTGCCGTACTGTATTTTAAAAGGATAGAAAGCACTTCTCAGTTCAAGTTTGTAGAAAATGTTTGTGCCCAAAACCACGGGTAAGTAAATACCTTCAGTTTCTAAGCCATACAAAAAAGATTAGTGTGAAATTGGCAAAAGGAGCAATGGGAAAGTTTTATTATTGCAATATTTGTGAAAAAATTATTGCATGTGATTATTATTCACATGAAAATATTCTTGTTTAAAGTTAAACTACAATAGATTCATAAAGAAATGCTAGATCAAAGTAATTGCTTACACCTGGTGCGGAGGATCATTTAAAAATGAGATTTTAAATGTAGTCCAAAATTTTAGTTGCCCTGATAGTAGACAACTGTCTTGTATTTGTTCTCCAGTTTCTGCATGTAAAAAGTTGAAAAAATTGGTCAAAAGACAGTAGCGAGACATCACTTTTATGTATCTTCAGAATATGAGGATGTTGTGTATATGTAAAAGCTCTCAAACTTAATCTAGACATATGCTTAGAACAGATGTGAAATGTGAAAAAGTGTAATGGCAACCAGGAAAAAACAGCTGTACTATGTGGTAGTCCTGGGAAGATCACTCCTGAAACATAACAAGAGAAACTTACTTTCAGTAACATAATTTTGGCAGCTGCAAACACAGCCAAAAGTACCAAAAAAGTAATGGTCATGTATTTATGCATTCATATTTTGTTGCAAAGATCTGATGAACTCTCCACTCATGTATCCTTCAAAACTAAATTTTCCCACCTCCTCCAATCCCTGGTGGAGACATAAAAAGTCATACATATTTTCCCATAGAATGCTTCATGTTGAAATGAGCACAATGTTTTGTAATCTGAGATTGCATTACTTATTTTGTCATGGTCTCTTCTGTTTAATCATCTTGGGCCAACATTTTGGGTAATGTCTGAATCATCTCAGGCTAACAAAAGATCTTACAAAACCTCTCCTGGCTCCCCTAATTAGAGATCTGGGTTCAGTGATCAGTATACTGACCTCATTAGCTATGCCTATTCTTTTGTGATTGGGCAGGACAAACTGATCTTCAAGATTATTTTAGATTTTTTTTTCTGTGACTTATTCTGTGATATTTTAGTCATGCTACCCACTGAGGAAAGTGTAAGAAATACCACTTGATTTTTCTCTAGACAGCAGAAGTTGGGTAAGTGTTCATCTGCTGTTGGGCCCTCTGTGAACTTCCCAGCTTTTGTTTCTGACCTTTCTTGCCTCGAAGTAGGTCTTTTAATTTGCCTTGATAATAGCTAGCTGTGACACTTAGTTCGATTTGTTATAGACACAGAAAATACCGTAGGCTTGGGTTTCCCTTGTGTTTAGCCTAAATCTAAAGTTATAGAACACTTTGACCACAGCTCACTTTGAAATGAAGGTGATGCATTTATCCTAAGAAAAGTAACACACTGATGGCACAGGGGGGGATAGTAGGAATTACATCTTTTTGTTACAAAGATTCATAGCCAAAGGGCTTTCAAGATTCACTGGTTTTATTGTTTCCAGCAAGGAAATGCTGATCACAAGATAACAAATGCAGAGTTAGGTCCAGAATCCAATGCTAGCTAGAATTCTTGTTATAAGAAAATATATATTTTCTTTTAGATCTGTCTGTCTCTCAAATTGTGCTACTCCTTTATCACAACCAGACTGGATTATTGCAATGAGCCTCTAAATAGCAATACACCCAACTATTCATCTCAAAAGTTCAAGGAGCAGAGCATAAAGTTGCCTGCCTCATTTTCTTATTTCTTGTAAGTGACATTTTGCAGCCACTCAGGAAAATGCATTAGTCTCCATTTTATTTCTGAAAAAAAAAAACTTATTAGTATAGATCACTAAGCACTGTAGACCTTACGTCCTTTTTCAAAGAAGTGAAATTAAGTGGGGTACTTGAATAGTGAGCCTCCAATTTATACATCTCCTAGAAGACCCTGTAAATTTGTGACTTGACTCAGTTTCCAGGTAAATTGTAGCTGATTCCTTTATGTATGCATGGAAGGAAGGAAACTTTTCAAATCTGGTGCATGAGTAGAAGAGGGATCTGTAGTTTGCTTATAGAATTTGATGATAAAAAACTTCTATTAGATCAATCAACTTGAAAAAAACCTGTGGAGCTATAACACAAATCATATATACCTTTACTGTTACTACCAAACGCAGGAAAAGTGCTTCTTTAAAACAATAAAGAAAGGAAAATAAGGCCTCCATGGAAGAAACTCAGGTTTCTAACAGCAGAGAAAGATGTTTCCTCCACCCTCCCTTATAAAGAGAAATTGATGTCATTTTCAGTATTTCCCCTTGTTGTCTTTTTAGCTGTAATACAAACATTTGAACTATTAAATCCATATGCAGTTAGAGACCTCTTAGGTCTGTCATATAAACCATCATGCATTGTGTTCTAAAGGCCAGTTACCCTGGCTTTAAGGAGAGTATTAGGCACTGAAAGTCAAATGAACAGTTCATGATTTATGTGGCATATTATGAAAACCGGTACTGACCAGTAAGCTATTTCTGATCAAGGTTCTATTATCTCTACCTTCCTTAGCTGGATTCTTCACACCACAAACAAAACATTACCAGAACTAACACCAGGAATTTTTAAGTTTATTCAAGCACACCCCAACTCTTAGATTGATGCAATGGACTATGACAGCTCTTTCAGAGGCTTTCCAGTCCATCATGTCCTGTGTGCTTGTTGTTCATGCACACAAGTCAGCGCACTAAAACTCCTTATGAAATATTTATCCCCAGAAAGGTAATGTGCATTATCAGTAATAACTTCCCTAAACAAAAATTTGCCATTTTCCCCCAATGCGCTGAGAGTGCATCACAGATTAATGTCTTTAAATCATTCGCTGTAAAAAAAAAAAAAGGACAGGGGGCAAAATATTAATAAGTGTCTGAATAAATAGGTGAAAATTTTATGCCTTTCAAATGTTTTAAAGGCAACACACAGCCAGCTGCAAAGTGGAATTTATGATTGGAAGCAGTGACACAGTAGACCCTACAGCAGCATCAAGAGTACTTTATAATCTTGTCACCTGAATACAGCATAGTTTCATTTGGTAACTTGTATCAGTCACTGCTGAAACACACTCAATTCAAAAATGTAAAACACACAGTCATATTTTTGCATTTATTTATAGAGTTTTTTTTTAATTTCAAAACCAAATTTCTACATTGCATAGATAATTCTTTCTGGTTTTAGGGGGTTTTCATTTAACTATAAGTGAATTGCCCTTCTGGCTGAAAATCTGTTTTCTTTTGCATTCCCATCCATCTGATGTGCTACATTCCCTCTTAAATTCCACATGGATTCTATAGATTTTATTTAAGCAGGGCCAAGTTGCATGAACAGATCTGCCCTAGAGAAGTTTGCCTCTTTTAGCATGCAACCCAGCACTAATGCTCCTTTTTCATTTAGGTTTTCAATTTGGATGAATTCCAAATTACCATTTATTCCAATAGAAATGCAACTAATTACGCAAAGCATCTTAATAAAGAATGGAAACAAGATTAAAAGCCCTCCTCCTTCTGGTGTCTCAATGTGTAGAATTTATAAAATGCAGAAAGGTGCTTAATTTCAGTTGTAGTTAAGCCTCTTAAACAACCTTTTATCTGTTTTTTACTACTAACCAAATAAAACTGTATTCAAGTTAAAGGCAAAGTATAATCACCTTGTATGCATCTATTACACAGGGTTTTCCTTACTCGCTGTTTTCTCAGACTTTGAGAAAAAAAATGAGAGGATCTTCACATATGGTGTGTTCAGAGCACCTATTCTGACCTAGAAAATTCCTTGCCCTATCTATCTTCAACAGATAATGCCCTATCTATCTTGCATACCTGAAGAGATAAACAAGAACACGACTGGGGTAAAAGACAGCAATAGATGTTTTACAGGTCAGCTTAAGTGACTGCAATCAAAACACAAATTTATACAGCCTCTAGGAGCACTGTCCAGTTGGATAAGACAAGTTTCAAACGAGCTCTTAATGGTTACACAGGTATAATGATCCTAAGCAGAAAGGAGAATGAGGATAGTTAAATTAGAAAGGAATTATGACAGATGAAAAAGAGTAGGGAAAGAAGGGATATATAGGGAAGATAAATGTTATGTGAGTCATAAAAACAATGACACTAATATAACTAGAGATGTGAAGATGGTGACTGAAATACAAGAGGGAATAACACACTGCAAGTGAGCAGGTCTGATGACAAGTTTTTATACTTGAAGTTACCCAACGTTTACTACGAAGGTCAAAGTATTTATTTTTCCCATGTAACTATTGCCCACAGTCAAGCCTATATAATCGCGGATTTGTGCTGGCAAGAACAGATTGTGAGTACAAAGGAAGGGGATATTTCCTTCTGCTACCTCCTCTGTGCCACAAAGAAACTCTGGCAGGATCCAGTGAAAACAGTCACTGTACACCACAGCAGATCATTTACACAATGCTGAAGAGTCAAACTCAATCTGTGCTGGAGGAACCTCTCTTAAACTCATGATGTGTTGAACAAAATACATTGTGGTGGTCAAGCAAGTAGAAAAAATCTGATACTGACCTAAATGAGAGAGACGTAACTCAAGAGAAACTGCTGGAAACATCAGAAAACATTATAGCTCAACATTAAATTAGATTAAGGATGTACTTTAAATCAGACAATCTCTCGGTCTGAACGTTCATGTATTTAAGAATTTTCCATTGACTCGAAGGCTAATTGTGAATGGGTGTTACAGAAATTTATAGAATACCACAGGAAAATTATCTGGCCACACAGCAGGATCACCGCAGCTGCTGGCCTTACTCCTCCTGCATTCAGTGTCTGTATGTCCTTTCACAAATACACAGCACAATGTTTGTTCCTTTCCTGGTCGATTATTCAGCTCATGCTTATATGCAGCTTGGTCAAAAATAGCATCTCCTGGTGCTGCAGCAAGTGGGCACGTAGGAATTTTAAAGAGGTCAAAAATGGGATGTGACCAAGGTTGTTTTCTTCCTCCTATGTTTAGCTTTCAAAGGGTTCACCATGGGAAACACATGACTATACAGAAGAGATTTCCAAATCTCACTGAAAGAGCTAGCGAGATTGAACAGGGCCTTATACAGACATACATAGACACCAGTAAGATTCATTGTACTCTCTGGTATACATCCACTTTACAGCAGTGAGCATTTGAAATAGCTAAGAGTTAGGAAGTACATAAGACAAAAACAAAGGCTTTTCAATTATTTTAGTCAATCTATTGCTTTTAAACCTTTGAAAGTGTCGATTGCATTGCCAGTTCATAGCGGGAAAGCAGTACCAAATAGACTTCAATTATTCTAGGGGAATTAGTCTTTCAATCTCAGGACAAATAAGAGGATAGCACAAACCAGTGAAAAGGATCTCTTTATCTATAGAAGGTAAAAATTGGTTAGTTTTATCTTATACTTCATAAGCATCACTTCCTCAAATTTGGGGCACTGCTAGCTGGTAAGCAGCTATTTACAAAATCAGTTCACAGTACTTTCTGGTACTAAACTCTTGACTGGTCTTTGCAGGGCTGTTAAAGATGGAACAACTAGGAAATCCCACGATCTAACAGCATAAAGGTCAATAGCTGGGAGTGAAACACAGTAGAAATATGGCAGAGGCTACAGTTAAATGGTCAACTCATTATAGAGCTGCAGCTTTAACCTTTCAGTTCCCTCGCCCCAGCAGCTTACAGAAAGCATGGCCTTTGTTTCCACAACAGCTTCCTTAAAACCTCAATATTCCCACTCTCCCCAGCAATATTATTATCACAGTAGACAGGATATAGCTACTAATAACAATGTTATGGAATTTATGCAAGTGTGGCATTTTTTATTGTAGCATAGGCTATGCCCATCTGTATTAATATTCAGTGCTAATGCAGTTCTCACTAATCTCATTTATGGGCAGTAAGGCAACACCAAAACCACTGTGCACATCTGCAGCTGAGTACCCACTGAAGAACACCACCTCTGTTTTTAATAGTGTATATAGTCTGTCTTCATAAAATAGTTTTGGATTGTTTTGTAAGATCTAACACCGCAGTTGCCTGTTCCCTTTGGGCAGTTCTATATACTTTTATTTATTTTAAAGATCCAGCCAGAATGCGTAACTGACACCTCCGTCAGCCCAGTTCTGCAAACCTTTTCCAAGTGTTCCTGAGAATCTGCAGAACTAAGAACCTCCAGAGCAGGGCATGTATTCAGACCATCAGTTTTTTACTGCAGATTTTCATGCCAGTGGCTGTTTCAAAAATACCCATTCTCTGTTAATCAAGCTTCCAAGACATTGAGAACTAAAAATAAAGTTTCTGTAGAGACACATAAAATGGAAACAATAAGTGCTATGAAACAGCAAATTTTAACATCGCTGTTCTTGGACCTTGAGAGCATCCTTTTAATCTCCCAGTTATTTTCAATATTGTATCAGCTGGTTTTTCCCGTCATGTTTTCATCTGAAGACACTTCAGGAAATACAAATTGTCCCAAGAGCTTCTGGACTTATCCAGTGTGTGAATCATATGAAGGAAAATTGAACATGAACTGACTAGTGCTAATACATTATTTTCTCACAACAATTGCTCAGCTATTAATTATTTTACATGAATTAATGAATGTTTACATGATCTAATTGCATGTTAGTTCCTTTTGTTTGAAAATTAATTTTAAGAAATATTTTCTATATGTGTGAAGAAGAATCACATTTATTAAAAATTTCAGAAATCTGAAATTCATATCTAGTTTTACCTTCATCTTGAGAAAATATCAAAACCTCACTACTTCATCCAATAGTGCTATAGTATTTTAACGATAAATCTACATTTTACATTGATCTTGGAATAGATTCTATTTCTTTTTCAAAGAACTAAAATTTTACTTTGGTAAAACAAAAATAAAAGTGTCACATATCAAGAATCATATCACGGCTACTGAGTTCTAGTTAATTATATAGTTGTAGACTGAGTTAGCTGCAAAAATTGCATTCATAAAAGCAAGTAAGATAAAAATACATGTAAGTTTTTTGTGAAGGCAGCTTTTAAGGATGATCAATACAAATAGATGAGTCTACATGTAAGACTATTTTAACTCTGTGTGGCAAAATTATAAGAACAAAAGTTAATGAGAGTTCAAAGACAAAGAAGGGAAAGGATCCTTGGTGTTTATTTAATACTAGAAATAGTATCTCAAATTTATATAGCACAGTAAAGTCTCCCCAGCTGTTTTATGAACCAAGACATCTGTGAATGTGTTAAACTGTCCAAAGATAGTTCACTTATGCAGTGTTAATATAGCTCTGCTTATCATCTCAATAACAAGTGGAAATCCCACCTGAAGAGTTATCTCAAAGCAGAGAGAAAACTGCACTAAATGCTGATTTGACAATCAAGTAAATTATTTGATTGACACAACCATTTTCTAAAAAATAATAATTAATACTGTCAGAAAGTTTCTGAAAGTCACCACTTGCTCTTTTTATACTGAAAGAGGGAAATGGCACATAGCTGGCTGACTAAAGGGTGCCCAAAAGCTGTGTTAAAGCTGTCAGGAAGTAAGAAGCAGGGAAAGACACAAAGACCAAGAAGCTACCAGGTAGCGTTTGTAAATTGTCCATGTAAAGCATCATAGATTAATTCCAGTGAGGGGCTAGTTCCTGGCAGTGGGATCACAAAGGAGAAGATTATCAAAACCATTTAAAGTCTGCGAATAGAAGTAGACTGAAGCTGAAGCAGTGGGACAAGCTTGAAGGAAACAGCAGCCTCTGTGTTCTTTGAGGGAAGATAGGAACACCAGCAGCATCCCAAACACTTCTGGGACATCATTGCATGGCTGGGCACCCTCAGAAAGATGCTCAGAAGAAATATGAGCAGTGGAGATGGCAATCAAAACAAATATTATAAAAAGAAGAGGAAAAGGCAGCAACAAGGTGACATAGCCGCTCCTCAGGAGTGATCATTTTAGGATCTAATAACCATATCTCTAGTTTTTTCTTTTCACACCATCACCTATCCATGCGTAATGTAAAATAGCAGACATTTGATCCTTGTTAGAACTTCCTCCCCTACTAATTTTGTACTAAGGGATAACTCCTGTTCAATTGTTCACACAAAACAGGCAGCATGATCTCTCTTCCATACCAACTGGGGCTGCCTTGAAGACTGGCATCACAGCAACACCCTAATGGAACAGGCTGAGATGCAAAATTTTTCCTCTCATCCCTCCTGAGATGAAAATGTTAATACATAGGTTCTTTGTAGATGCCAGACCACTGAAATTTGGCCTCTTATTAAAAGGAAAAAAAAAAAAAGAAAAAGAAAAAAAATCCAACAAAACCCAACAAAAAACCTAGAAGTTGCTGTTGACATAGGCTAATTGCCATGTGGAAGGAGCTGAGGGGGAACAGCTACAGCCAGTGCCTTCTCCAGATGTTGCCAAGAATTACTTTTGCACACTTATCAAGTACACGTGCAAGGATGTATGTAGGCTGTAGGATGCTGTAAAAGATGTGGCTGGAAGTGTTAGGGTAGCGCTCAAGTGTTTAGGTAAGGTGTGTTTAGCTTTTCTATGATGAGCTCTTTTGAGTAAAACACCACTTGGAATGGAGTTTAAGGGCTAGATTGCCAATAGTTAAGCATGAATTAGTGATTGGTAGTATTTTTTGGAGTCCTCCTATTTTTTGAATGTCCTGTTCTCCAATGAGAACTGAGCACCTTTCTAAACCCTTTGATACCATCACTTTATTCTGCTTCCCTTTTCTGTTCACACCCCCTTTCTCTTGCTTCCCATCTCCATACTCTTTTTGACTCCAAACAAAACCTCATTTCTTTGAGCTTTATAAAGGTACAAAGAAATGTTGTGGTATTAATGTGACATCTAAGTGTCAATATTTTACCTGTTTTATCCCCTCCTACCCAAATCATCTCTTTGTCTTACCTATTCAACTGTAAGTTCTCCTAGATGGAAAGTTCCCATACCCTATCTGACACAAGTAGTGTAATTCTCAACTGAAATTCCTCGGCACCATTGTAAATGGTAATGTTAATAAATTATTATCTTGGACTTCCCTGAGTATAAATATGGATAAGAACATAACACCAATCAAATCTTATAATGAAAAAGTTTCTCATACTCTCTCCTTTTTCCCCTCCTGCTCATTACTTTTAAGTAATTCTAATTTAAGTAATTTAAGTAATTCTACCAAAATTATCCAATTAAGGGGTTTTTTTCAAGCACTGTAGATTTTGGAGATGTAACTTTTGCAGGCATTTCTTTCATTTTTTTCTATGTATCTTTATGCTGGTTTTGCCTGCCTTTATTGCATATACCTTCTCAGATGGAAGCTGCTGTCACGTGCATTTCAAAGCACTTGACTGAGTCCTGGAGAATTCACACACAGCTATGCTGCACAATACTTCCTCATCAGTGACAGATGGCAGAATAATAAATACAAGAGATGCCAGAGGAGAGTCACTGGCACTAGGGAATGATCCAAACCCTGTCTAAGGATTTCCAGCCTTCTGAGCTTTCAGGCAATACACCTAGAAGGTGCCACTGTGAATTTATCAGTTGCATCACTGATTCACTGCCTCCATCAGAGGACCAAGACTCTGCCAGAGCGTTGCCAAGCAACACTGTCTTGGGCTAAACACAAATATAGGTGCCACAAAGGCTTCATGATTGACTGAAGTCCATTTTCTTCGCACTGAGAATCTTGCCTTCAGTTACCGAGCAGGTCCGCATTGCCCTAAAAACTTTGCTGCTCAAAGCTCTGCATGGGATGTGTGGCAATTCAGATCCCTAGCTGCAGTGAGCTGTAAGTCACTGCTGCGGAGTGGTGTAAACAAAAGGCCTTTACTCAGCAATTCTTTTTTTGCTAGAACATTAATTCAAATCATCTTTTTGATGCTGCTGCCATTTGTAAATCATACAACCAGCAAAAGATCATCTCTAGGCTTTCGGCTCACATGCTGCATATAAAATTGTAATAAGATCCATCATTGCAGAGTCTCAATCTATGTCACAGAGCAGCAAAGCTAAATAGGTATTTGCATTCATTTGTTTATTTCCAGCTGTCTTGATAAATACCAGTTCTTTCCAATGCTATTCCTTAGCACCATTTTGAAAACACCATGAATGAAAAAGTCTTTTTTGGAAGGGAGAGGCTAATAAAAGAATCAGATTTTACGTACCTTTTTATTACAGAGAGCTTAGGCAATATGATTTATTTTAGTGAGGTTGCTCTTGGTAGTATTTTGGTTTTTAACATTAGTGACTGGTTGCCCATTTTTATCCGAATTATTCACAAGGGTGTTTTGTTTAAAAATGCACAAAGGTATCTTATTAAATAATGTCACAAACATGAAGTTCATTATTATGCAAATGCCATCCTCAGAACAGATTTGTTAATTGCAACTCATTTGCATAATTAATGAACTCTCAAATGAATAATGCCTTTGCAGATTTGTGCAGCATTGTTTTAAAATAAATTATAAAATACATGTCAAATGAAGAGTGCTTCTTAGATTCCCATAGCATTGTTTGAAATTTAATTACCAAATGCTTGTCAAATTAAAATGAGTTTATAGTTTTTACAATGTTTTTTTTAAATTAATCACAAAATAAAATGTCACCATAGTAAAGCAAATAACTTGTTCTGTTTTTTCAAAAAAGAAATGTGGAGAAATACATTTAAACTTCAGTTACATTGTTTGTTATACTGGTCCTGAGTTTTAGGCATTTTGTCAAAGTGCTATGTTTTAACAAAGTTGGTAGCTGTTGGTATGTTAATGTTTTAGTAAATTGAGATTAATTTACTTATATTGTGTTGGATCTCTAATAGTACTAATGATTAATGATAGTGCATGTAAAAATATTGTGCAGGCAAGGTCATGGTATACTAATAACAAAAAAGCGTGGACTTCCAAGAACTGTAGATTCACGCTAGTTTTTATAAAGGGTTATGTACCTCCAACAGTCATTTGGTATCTGAATATTTTTTAAACAATGCCTTGGACCAGAACTCTTATTTCTTGTCATTTAACTTATATTTCCTTTTGGTTTTTTTCATAGAGAAAAACAACTAAAAGTTCAGGAAGCTAAAAATTTCCCTGCATTCATAACCATACAGTCTAAATTAAGTCAGATCCATCCCAGGAGTTCAATGCTACAGCTTGATATCCCTTAACTTGTCTCATATTTTAAAACCCAAATTATGGATGATTTTCCACTATGAGACACAAAACCTTAGGCAGATTCTCTCCTTTCTGTAAATAGTGTTCATTGATTCTACAACAAGAAAAAACCTTTATGTTCTGAGTACCTGAACATCTCTGTAAATGATAGAGGATTCGAATATACTGTTAGGTGAAGCATAAAAAGGCTATGAAGGCACTTTATTGTTCTTTAAGATTATCCTTGCTAGGTAAAGAGAAAGCTTTAGACCATTTTACAACCCTCTGAGTTATGTTAAAATTCATCCCAAACAATCAGTAAGGTCCACAGCCTTTTTTTAAGGCATCCTGGAGGAGGAACCATTCCTTTTTTACGTTGGCCATAATTCTTAAGAACAGTTCTTTTCTTTAGATGCTATCTTATTTATGAATTTACTAAATCCCAAGCAGCGTGTTGGTAACACAAAAACACATATATATATATATATTTGTGTCTGTATGTGTGTAAGGAAGTACCATTTTAACTTAAGAAGTTAAGGGGAAATTTCATACATTTTTTAAAAATCCAGTTCCTGGAATTTACTCTGGGTTATTTAAGGTTGTTGATGACTGTGGTGTGACAAATGAAAACAAATGTGGAAAATAGATTGAGCCATTTCAAAGAATTCTTCAAACAGACAGTTCTTAGGATATAGCAGTAGGTTAATAGATACCAGGGTATGTGATGTGATCAAAGGGAATCATCTTTTCTGCCCTTCCAATGCAGCAGCCTTGGGATTTGTGCTTCTAAAGAACTAATAGGGGTTATCAGTAAAATAGGACGAGCCTTCTCTTGGGTTAAGTTGGTTTAAACTTGAAGCAATGAGATTTGTTTTCATACTCTGTAAAACAGACTAAAAGCACGCAAAGTACACAAGAGATTGCAGTAATTTATATCAAATGAGGGAGCACCTTGTCAGAAACATTTTTCAAATATTGGAAGTAACGGAGGTCAAATGATAACCAAATGAGGGGTACAGTAATAGGCACACACACTTGGTCATGAAGATGACAGAATGTTGTTCTGTGCCTTCAGATGACCATGGATGCTGCAGCAGTACTGCTGCTACAGGAGAAGGGTCTGTAAAACACAACAAAGCTGCTGCAGAACAGGCTTCTGCAGACCTTTAGCGTGGTGTGGTGTGGTTTTGGACCGTGAATAACCAATGAAATATACTGGGGACAGTGATCAGAGGTGACCCACTGAAACTCTGAGGTGATACCGATTACATTCAAGAAAGTCTTAAGGTCTTGATCTTAGTTGTCATAGTCAATAGCAGGTGTGAGAGCTTCTAATGAAGAATATAGCCACTATCACTTTAAGTTAATTCACTTGATTACTCAAGAGCTGACTAGTAGTGTATGAGTCATCCATCACCATGTCTGTTGCCCTGGAGATTTAAAACACTTAATGTGTTGTTGCTTCAGTGAGTTTCCTGACGTACAGGAAGTTTATATCTTTGCATTGAGTACAAATAGAGAATACTAGTCAGATTAAATTCCTATTGCTTGTCCTTCAGACTTTTTCCAGCCCCTTAACACCAGGCAGGAATACTTCCTCAGATGATACAAAGCCTGTTTGATTGCCACAGAGAACTGGTCTGCACTAAGCAGTCTGGAAAGAGCTATCAGTTTTAGAAATTTCACTGGACTAAGAGGAAATGTTTCCTCTTAGGAGTGTCATGCATATTAAAGGACCCTGGATTACTTTTTATTACAATAAGCATTCAGTGGTTATAAATCCTTGTTTACAAATCCATTTTGCATTCCTTGTTTATAAAATCTTCACTTAGACAAAAGAAAGGAGCAGTTTAACCTAACTTTGCAACAGTGTCTTCTTTCTTCCTCCTTTCATTTGCAAAATAGCTATAGAATTTCTGCATCGTGGGGCATAAAGTTTCTGGACATCCAGAAAGAGGATATATTCTTCAAATTCTCCAAATGATTGAGAAAAAAACCATTTAGGCTGTCATACGCTGGTGCAGGTCACACTGCATTTCTACTAATGCATACTGCCAACAATGCTGTGTTGACAGATATGCCATCCAGATCATAGGTAGTGGCCTATGTGGATTAAAATATAACCTTTATAAGAAAATCATCTCTTTACCAAAAATACAATATATTGCAACAGGAATGAAAAGAAACAAAGATTAATATGACACACTTTATGTGTACACATATGTACTGATTAGTAAAAAACAGCTTGCAAAGATTATGGAGCACCTCAATCTTGACTAATAGTTGGAGAAACCGGAGAATAAAATCTCTAAGGATCTTGCCTGGAATATTAAAGGCAGTTAAAGAAATAAGATCAAGATCTTAATCAACAAGTATCTTAATCTCAATCATGTGTGCTCTGTCTTGATTTTACATCTTCAGTGCAATGAGAATTCTAAGATGGTAGCTCCTTCTCAGCTAGAATTTTCTAAATTCACCAGTGGTTTTGTGTGCATTATTATAAAAAGTAAAAGTTTTTGTCTAATATTATGTAGCTGACTTTTCTGTTGGTGCAAAAATTTACATTAATTTATATGAAGTTTTAAAACACACAATTACAGCTGAAAGAGAATTTTGGCTGTTAGCCATTCTGACTTCAGCTTCAAAGCAGTCAGTGAAATTGCACCGATCTGGTAAGAATGAGACATGGCACTGCTACACTGCTGTTGTACAAACACTTCTATTACTCTTTATCTTCTTCTTCTATAAATGCCAATTTTTCTTGCTTATTTAAATCTTCTTAAACCAATATAATTCAATGAGAATACCATTAACCAATCTATTATTTATTTCCCCTGAAATTTGTATGAGTGAAGGACCAGCTTTATTGCCGTTCAGCAGACTGGAGAGCAAGCCTGTGGAAGAGGCTCTGTCACCTGAGAGGAAGCAAGCTGAGCATGCGCCAGTGGTGCGTCCTAACGGCACACATGGCCAACAGCATCCCATCCAACCCACCCGACCTGCTGCAACGTTTTGGAATCAAAACCAGACATGCAAAGGATTTCATTCTAGTAACTTATTCTTTTAACTTGCTTAGGGAAAGAAATGCAGGGAGAGATGTTGGAAAACAATTTTTTTTGTTTTTAAAAATAAACAAAAAACCCCTCGACCCTCTTCTTAAAAATAATCAAGGTGCAGATTTCTCTATGAGTTATAAACAAAGTGGAAAAGGATTTTTAAATCCCATAAGAACTGCAGTGAACTAGTTATATAAGACAATTCAGTGCTCTGGAAAATAATAAAAAAAAATCACTGAAGGAATTAAACTCTAATAGACCTGCCTTTAGAAAGTCACACATCCAATGTCAACTATAGAAGGATTACAGGGGAATTATTCTGCAGTAATCTTCAATTTATAATCACTTAGTTTCTTTTGGATTAGATTCAGTCCATTTCATTAACCTGTAGTAAGGTTTTTTCCTTTCTTGCATTTTAATCCACTCTAGCCTGATTTACAAAGATTAACTTCAGATTGAAGTTCTTGAGATCCACATCCCTAAATCAGAATATTGGACTTGGAAACACACAACTCATAAAATATGTTCTGAATAATGGCTCCTTTAAATTTTAGTAATTAAAAACATATCAATCTGAAAATTATTGATAAACAAGTTTGTAAGGACATCATTCTTCTCAGACATTCCAAAACCCACTGTTGAACCCAAAAAAACCCACCAGATTTGAATATGAATTTAGTGACCTTGAGGATAAAAACTATTCATTCTGATCTAATGAATTAAACAATAATTAATGAAGATATAAATATAAATATAAATATATATACAAGAAATAAATGAGAATTAGAATGAGAGGTGAACAGCAAGCCAGAGAGCTCCTATTAAGTAATAAAGTCTGAAACAGACCATGATTAGCTTATCTTTCATAAATTGAATGAAAAATTATACAACTATGTAGTAAGACAATCTCATTCTGCTTTCAATTATTGTGGTTTAAATTCAGTCAAACATTACTGAACTCCAGTAGACTGAAGCTGAGTACTTGAGAGCTCCTGATCTCATATATTTTAAATATTAAAATATACCTTAAAAGAGGAGGAAGATAGCTGCATTTTGAAAATGTAAAAAGAGTTCTGATACTTATATAATTGTTCCTATGGACGGTAACGATGGATTAATCAATATTCTAGTTCCAGATGTTATAATACATCTTCATTTGTGAAAAAAGAAAATCAAAAGGTGAGAATGCTGTTGTGCTAAGACACTGTGCATTCATTCTAGCTGTATTGTATGTAACCTTGATAGTTCAGCTTTTCTATAATGTTTTCAATGATGGATACTTCCTTCCAAAATATTTCCATTTCACAGTAGTATTTGGATTTCTAAGTATTTTCATACAAAATAATAAAGAAAACATAAGCCTTTAAGCCTTCTGCAAAGATGATTGACATTTTTCAATCCAACCTGCATTTTTATTCTAAAAGTCTTGTACTAGAATGTAAATGGATTACCAGTTTGCTTAATGTATTTTGTCAACTGAGATAATTAGAATTACAAAAATAAAACAGAACTCATGAACTGTCTTAGTCTACACTGTTGCCAGTGACAAACATTGTAGGCTTCAGTGGGTATTTTTCTCTGAATCATTCATATCTTTGCCTAGAATGATGTGAAATGCAGCAGGATCATATTACAGAGAAAGGATGCCAGTTTACAATCACGTACATACGAAAAAAAAAGGACTTGAAGTAGAAAAATCCCTTTATATTTTTCATTTTAGATTTGGCTTTGGCTCTGCCCCTGGCTGACTCCAAAGAGGCAGCCCCACCTCTGTGTGGCTACAGCAACACCATGATCCTCTCTTTGGTGCTGGATGTTGCTGTAGGAAGCCCTCAGTCAGCTGTTGCTCTCCAAGTCTTTCATATCCAGCCATCATCCTCTCTTTGGAGGCAGGTGTCAATAAAACACCTGAGTCTAGGAGGGCTGTAGAAAACCAGCTGACCTGTGTACTAATGGGGTCAATTCTTTGCCCAGGGAATGTATATCACACAACTGCACCAATGAGCAAGCTCCCCTTTCCCCTCTGCTCTCAGAATCAGACAAGTGAATAGCTTGAAAAACAGAGGTCCCTTTTCTGTGCTCTCTGCTCAAGGGATTCACCTTATTTTTTCCTCCATCCTTTGACTAATCAGTAAATCCTGTAGACCTACTGCCTACTTTTATCCTGGGGTGGGGGTTTCCATGCCTATGGAGACTGACTTGTCATGCAAAGCCTCTCATCAAATCTTTGCTGATGACAGCCACAGCATGTGCATCAATACCTGTAAGAGTGCTCAGGTCACATTATGACTGCTTTAGGGGTGTCACCAGCAACAGCTTGATGCAAGGTGCACAAGGATTTGCTTACAGTTAATGCTGTAAAATCTCAAAAGTTCCAAAAAGATAAGTCTAATGTGTTTGATCACACAGAATGTGAGTTTAATATGTGACTGTAGATGAATTGTATGGGGTTTGTGTCAATGATGCTTTTGTATGAGGCCAACCACCTGTGTGTGAAAGTGCCTCTAATGAAAGTTAATGTATGGTCTGTTGTGTCCTGTATGTGCTGTTTAAACTGATTTTACACAAATAATATTCTATATAGAGGTATTTTTTTCAATTAAAGATTGTATTTTTTTTCAAAATATAACAGTTATGGCGTATTTCTTTCTTCTTTCTATATAGAGACATTATAGAAAAAAACTGAAGTAAATAAATATGAATCTGACCTGACATAGGGAAAAGCATAATGGAAACACATGTCTAGCAAGAGATGATTTAAATTAAAAATATTTTCCAGAAGATTACAACAAATCATTGTTTTTCCAGAAAGTTAGCTTTATATGCAAACCCTATACTACCATTAAAAAAGACTTTATTAAATCTGGGATAGATTTTATTTTTCATTTGGGAATAAAAGGTGAAAAATAAAAATACCAATTTTTCAAGCAAGAATCAAAATAAAATATTCAGACCCAAACCCCAAAATGTTTGATGGGTTTATATTTTTCATGTGAATATATAGCCATATATATCATTATTTTCTAATTTTCTTCTGTGAGACAGAAGTCAAATGAACGTATTTTCAAGAAAAAGGCTCCATATTTTATACTCGAAAAGATTATCAAATATTTCACAGTATTTTGTCTAAAACTTCACTGTCAAAGTTGGTACATTTTCGCGTATTTTTACTTCACTGAATTCATGTACAAGTTAATTTAGTTACAAAAGAAAACTTTTGTCTGAGAAAATTCCTGACCCACCCAAGCTCCTGTGAGCTCCGGGATGAGACATAACTCAGGCAAATATCTTAGCCGCTACTGTAGATTAGGCTGAGTTGGTTTGGGATCAGGGTTGGTTTGTGGGTTTGGTTTATGTGGGGGGTCGGTTTGAACTTCTGGAATCACATCCCGTAAATTACCTGTGCGTCTTTAACAAAACACTTTTTCCATAGTAAAGGTATTTTGTTATTGGAATTTCCTCAGCTTCAGGCTAAGCTAGTGTAAAAAATAAAACAATTTGGAACACCAGGATTCCTGATATATTGAATTCCCAATACACTGGATTCCCAAACTCATCAGGAATATGACTTATCAGGAATAAGCCTTTCTCACATAGAGAAGATAGAGATTTCGACACGAGCCCCTACATTCTAGATGAACATATTGGCCACTTGGTTATTTGTTATTTGGATAGTTCTCAGTTATGTTGTTTAATTTTAAAAATTTGAAAGCTCAAGGTTCTGGGTTGTTTTCTTTTTCCCCAATGTAGAATGAAGGCCAAATGCTTGAAATCATTTGCAAAACAGAATTCTTGTTTTACAGCCAATCTCACAGCTGACTTCACTGGAGTTATTTACGTGAATAGGGGAAGCAGATTTTGACCACAGTAGCTGTGTCTAGACTAGTAGACTTAAAAGTGCCAGGGAAATGCTTCCAAGCACTGGAATTTGATTGTCTACACTGTTAAATTGTTAAAAGAGTCCCTGACACACTCCTGGCCTTTCCCAGATACAGCAGTTCCAAACAATTCTCAAGAACATTTCCCCATAGGTAACATGAACACAAACACCCTTTGCACACAGAGACAGTTTCATAGCATGGATGTGGGCCAGTTTGCACTACATGCCAGCGAGCAGTCACAAGTAAGTTTAATTTACTGGTATAGAAACAATAGGTGTTGACCAAAAACGAAAACCAAAATCTTGACTTTCTCTTCATGAAAGGGAAGAGAAGGGGGAAAGGGTGGGAAGGGGGTAAACAACAGTTATCTAATTTAAAGAACCAGAATTTTTAAAATGGAGTATCACCTTCACTTATCTTCTTGATGCTAGGAAAACCTGATATTTCTTCTGACCTTGTACATGTTTTATTTTTATTTTATATATACATATATGTGTGTGTGTGTATGTATATATAATATTATTGTTTATTTTTATCTAATTTCTTTATTTTCCTACTTTGTAGTTACATATTAAGAAACAGACAATTTAAAAATGCATAGGTTTAATTCATTAATAAGTTTCTCAACAAAAAGTGAAGCTATATTAATTCTGAGCAGGCCTTTGTCCAACCTAAATATTCTATTGAAGTTTCTGTGTCAAAGGACAAAAAAGGGGGCGCTTCAAATCCTTCTCCTCCAAATAACCTATGGTCAAGAGAAAAGAGTCTTTTCAATAACAAGGATCAGCTCAGTCAGGGAACTAAAAGCTAAATTGTGTCCATGCCTTTGCAGAGATACAAGGGCAGAAGGGCACCTTCAGGCATTCAGTCTCTGCGCAGGGTTGAGAACAACGGCAGAGATTGTACTCTTGGACTGACAGGACTCTGCAGGGCCAAAGCTCCTAGAAATGATGTGTGAGAAGTGGTACGCTCTCTCACCCGCTTTACTGCACCATGCATATGGCTGGAGTTGAAGCAGAGTTTTCTGACACCTAAGTACTTCTTTTGCATGTACTGATCATGTTCACCTTCAGGATTCCTAGGACTGCATTGACTGTGGCACTGTGGAAAGTGTCTGACCTCTCCACTGCTGCTGCTGTTGTTCAGGTTCCTTTCAAGGACCCTTCTAGAAAAGGCAGTGTGTGCTATGCTGTTAGAAACAGATTCCTTGCAGTGGGAAGGTCTGCTAAATTCAGTTTGAAGTGGTTCACAGAACCAAGATCAAGATTCTGTTTTTCCTTTATCTTTCTTCTAATTGGAATGAGGCAGCACCCCGAGTAAATGCCCACTGATAGTTTCCCATCTGTGCACTGCAATCTATGCCACAGAACTGCTTTCTGCCTGGGTTTGGGGATGAAAAACAGTAGCCTAGATAATATCTATCTTTTCTGAGAGCACAGGACAGCCTGAGTATAAAGGCTGCCTTAAATAATGAAAGGTCACGTGAATTAGTTGTTTTGAGGATTTCTCCAGCATTTCAGAGGGAATTTATTTCAAATCATGTATATTAATAAAGCAAAGCCCATGGTGTTTCCAAGCATGCTTGGTGACATGTGCAGAACTGCCAAATGGTCCATTATTTCTAAAAATTATGTGTCCCAAGGTGGTAGCAAACTTGTTTTCCAGACTGTGGGCATCAGTTTATGTGCTACATTTAGCATGTCCCTTTTTCTTGCATTTTCCAAGTTAAGTTTCGTTTTAAAAATCCCATTCTTTGAGTAACATTTCTTTTTTTTCAGAATATATCCTAAAGTGCCTGCTTATTCTATGTTGTCCACTAAGCTTTAGCACAGTTCAAGATGCAGAATGAAAAAAGTGAAGTCTAAAAATTAAAGATCTGAAATGTAATGGCTGTTACAACAGTACATAAAGGTCTATATTGTAGTCAAAAAATAAGATATGGCTGCACTTTTATATGCCCCCTGTATTTTATCATGTTAATTATGTGTTCATTAATACTGGTGAGAGCAATTATTTTCTTTAGGGGTAGAGCATTACAAATAAATCATGGTTCCTGAGGATTTTTAGAGGTTTTGCTTTTGGTTTTAACATCTACTGGATTATTTTTTACTGTAGTAACAATAAGAAATTAAGAGACAACATTTCAGACCATCTACTTAGAAAAAAACAGAATTTCCTTGCCTAAGGAAAAGATTTTAAGGAAGTGCATAGCATTTAATTCAGTCAAAACTTCCAGTAATGGTATCCTGCTAAAGACAAAAATACAGTGTACCACTGACCAATGCTTATCAGGATTTTAGATTTTATACAAAAGCAGGAAAAAAACAGGCACAATAATGCAACAGGGCAAATCATTCTTCTTTTCAGATCCAGGGGCTACTTGTGAGCATGTCAGCCATGTTCGTAGTAATTCAGAAGCTAAAATGTATGCATTTTCAATTTTAACAGGCCTGCACTTTGGTGCAGCTGACCTCTACCAGGTCAACCCAATTATAAAGCACTTTCCCCCATGAATTTTGTATTCATGAAGAATCATGAAACAGATCTCAGCTGGCCCTTCAGCCTATAAACTAGAATTCAGGGGACCTTGTTTGATCAAAAACTTGATAAATAATTTACCAAATATCTATACTGTTCTCAGCATAGTGTGCTCCTTCCAGCTTTTAAACAGGTGACCTTACAGTTTTATAGAGCAGTGCTTGATGTAGCAGACATATCTCTGGCTTAATATCTGACTTCAGGAAAGCCCCTCTATCCATTTCTCTGCCTCACTGATGTTCTGTCACATGTGTGAGCACACAGATATTAACTCTGCCTCAGTTTCTTCACTTTATAGACAGAGATAAGGCTAATGAGCTCTGTAAAGTTCTTTGGAAACTGCTGATATGAAAGATTATGTATAAGTGCTACTCATGCACAATTACTCCTCATTTTCCCTTTCTGGAGATTAGAGTGCCTCAAAAATAAGGAAAAAATAAAACTTTTATATTTGTAAACCAATAATGTGGTAGAAGGATGAATGCTTGGAGTTGATCAGTTCTGCCCTCACCAGCAGAGCTGATAATAATCAGTCACTTATGTGCTATTTCACAGCTGATACCTCCTCCAAAAAAAAATTAATTGCAAAAGTTTCACAGATGTCTGCAGCAGTTGACCAGAGCTCTTGGGTTATTGCTTGTCAGACTATTAATGGGTTTGGCTAACCATGACAGTCATTACTTTCCCCCTCCTGCGAGCTACTTTCTGTGTAATTTATGCATAGGTTTTGCCAAGATTTGACAACTTTCAGGATATTAACATAAAATTAGACTGCAGAGCTGAACAATGGGTGGCATTAAAATTAGCAGCAGTGGAAACCCATCAAAGAGAATTGGTTTCTCTCCTGCTTTGCTTTTAAGTTAATATTTTTTTATTTATTTTATCTTATTATCATTTTAGAAGGAAGAGTAAAAAAATAAATGCTGAAAACTGTTTTGTTTTGCTAGGTACCTTAGGAACCTTCAGAATGTGGGAGAAATTTCAATTAGACAAGATGCCTGGCAGCATCTTAAACAACAGCTAACCTGAAATCAATCACAGAGGAAGAAAAGTTAGAAGTGTTTTTTTGAAAAAGGGACTTTAAACAGAGCAAAGTCTGCTCCACACAGATTGTTTAGTGAATGCCATTACAGAATGCGATGTGTGTGTTAATAAGTAAGGACATCTGGTAACCAGCTTTTTTCTGATTCATTAACTGACTGCTTCTGTGGCCACAGGGCTTGATAGGGAAGGCTGAAAGACTTTTGCTCATAGAAAATGGGACTTCGATGTATGCTTTGTTCCTTTGACCCAAGCGTATCCTCTAAATTTTCTCATATGCCTCCATTACAAGTATTTCAATTTGAAATCTAGGAGAAAACACTTAAAAGCTTAGAATGCTTCCTCCTATTTAATTGTACAGAAAAAGAAGTCATACTTTGTATTCCTTCATTGATCTACAATAATTCACCCCCTCAACACACATCAGTAAATTATGTTCTCTACTTGTTAGCATTTACCATGGTTATGTTTAAATTCTATATTACTCCCCTCTTTCTCAATGTTCATACATTTTCAAATATGATTCATTACCATGGATGGAATATTTCTGAAAAAGAATTTAGAAACCATTGCTTTTTTGGAACACTCCAATTTTTGCCAACCCAGTAAGGTTGTTGCTTTTTTTTAAACCCTCCATTAACAAGCTCAGACAGAGAAAGTAAAACCATCACACTGTTCATATCAATGCTGTTTTTCTTCATATAATACAAGTGAAACAGCTCCAAATGCTCTAGAGAGAATGATTGAGCAAAAGAAATCTAACTTGATGGTACATGTTGAGGGATGAAATGGACAATGAAGTTTCCATATGTTGTTTTTACACAGTAATTAGAAACTGTCACACACCGTTTCATTTTTTAGTTTCCTTGGGCTTATTTGCATGTATGCAGCTTTCCTTAGAGCAGAATTGCAAGCATCAAACTGGCACTCAGTTGAAATCTGAGGCAGTGATACGTGGGCCTCTTCCACCTTATGGAAAAGAAGCCAGCGGCAGGTACTGTGACGGCCCAGAGCACAGCTCAGCAACAGCCAGCTGCAGCCTCACTCACCTCTGTGCCTCTGCCAAATTTTCTTTTCCAGGCTGAAGTAGTGGCCATTCCTGTAGTGTGAGTCTGTACATTCTTGGGCATGTGGACTAGCTTTTGTTCCCAACAGAAACAAGGAATTTAATATATTATTATGCATGCACATTCAGCAGGAGTTTGGCTCCTCATTCCCTAAGGTCCCTTTGGAAATCCTTACACAGTTTCTGAAGGGCAAGACAGGCAAACAGCGCTCTGGCTCTCAGTTTTCCTCATGACTACATGATGTTGACTATTTTTTTCCAGCTCTTTGGTAATGATTCCTTTCTATATCTTGATAAACAACTGGTTCACTTAAAGCATCTGAATCTGGCTCTCAGAATTAGACCAGAGAAGAAAGACCAATAAAACTATTTGCAATTTATCTTCTTTATCCTGCCTGCAATGACAACTGAGAAATTGGTCATACTGAATGTTTTTTTCTAAAATAGGGGAGATATATATGTACTTTTTAAGTCAGCTAAGAAACTAAGTCAGTGTGTGTGTTGTGTAAGTGGGTTAATATTTTCTGTCTCTGTTTTCCAAGACTTCGTAAAATCCCAGAAAGCTGGATGTGTATCTCTCTTGTCCATGCAAGACAGATTAGCCCTCTGGATTGTTGTTAAATCCTAATGCTTAAAGGATCTATATAACCCTGAGAAGCAGGACTGTGAAAAACATCAAAGGACATTGATTACATTCACGGTTATATCTGAGAGGCAGAATTCAAAGATCTACCACGAAACTACTGGTTTTTAAACACTGAACCAGATCCCTGATATTACTGATGCTCTTTTGTTCATTCCTGACTACAGCAAAAGTAGGGGTCTTTTGGGAAAAAAAAAAGTCTAAATAAAGTTTTTCAGCAATCAGAAATTACTTGTACTGTAATAGCACTGAAACGCTCCCCTTTGTCAGCTACTCTGCAATTTCCCAGAGATCCCCATCTTCACACTCAGTTCAGAGATGGCTCTAACATAAATCTAATTCTTCCATACAAATGAGCCTTTGAGAAGAATAGGTCATGCTTACTCATAGTGATTTAAAACTGCATAACATGGATCTTTACTTTTATGTGTATTTTACTGGATATTTTTAGTTTTGACTTATGCTATATTCAAACTACAACTAGAAGTTTTTTTTAAACATGGAGGCACAAATCCTCAGAAAGCTATGAAGATAGGCTATTGATTTATACCAGCAAAATACATGGATATTATACTACACAGGAGCTTTCAAAGGCAGTTACAGTACCTTGCTTTATTTTTGCAATGAGTAAGACAATGAAAAAAATTCAGAAAGGAAAATTTTTAAATGGAAAATTATGTAAAGCTAGTTTGAGAGATAGCAGATATTGGTCAATACAGTGGAAGGCATGTCATTGGTTATAGCACAGCTGCTGGAGGTGACTGTGTTGGTATCTGTAGCATGTTGATGTGTGAAGTGCAAAAATGAATCTTATTCCTCAGGAGAATTCTGCATATGTCACGTATATTGTCTCATTAAGCCAATCCATTTATCAACCCACTGAATGCCAATTAAATTGCACAGGATGGTGCAGGTATATGGTGGGCTGATGGTGCCAAACTTTATTACAGCTGAGCTTTTCTGGCTCAGTACATTCCTGCATAGCAAAATGGCAGACATATCAAAGCCAAATTAAATGTTCTTGAAATAATGCCTTTAAAGAGGAAGAAATGCCACAGTCTGGCACAAAAGAGTATGAAATGTAATGTCACTTCTTAGTGTACTTTTAGTTCCAATGAAGATGTCACGGCTCAGATCCAGCCAGTGCCAAATGTCTTCACAGCGTGCAAATTAGATCAGTGTAATTTCATCAGGATGATGATCAGACTCTGTTGCAGTTCTATGGCTGCATACACAACTTCTGCTGACTGCTGCAGTCGGATTGGCACAGCTGAGCTAATGCTGCCATCCTCAGAAAGAGACAGAAGCTGATTTTATAGCATTCTCTTGATGCCAGAGTTCAAAGGATATTCCTAAATCCTGGGAATATGTTGATTAGTATTTACTCTGAAATTTTGACTCAAAGCACTCCCCTTTTTTATCTCTGACCACAGTAACATGAATATCTTTATTCAATATATTCCTGTTATACATTGTCAGATGATCAGGCTTTGACTGAAAGTATTTCAGCTGTTAAAATGTGAGCAACAATAATCTAGGCGAGAAGTCCATTCTGTCCCACAGCTTCAAGGCAGTGGCTGGTAGAAGATCTACTGCTTTGAGACAGGTCTAAAGCCTGTGATGTGAACACAACCTCTTTGGCAGTATTCTTTAAGGGCCCTAACAGATGCATTCTGTTGGATTTAGTATCAGTCACTTAGACAGTATTTTTCTGACTGTTCTCATGACTCCTTTGCTGGACGTTATGCCCTGTATAGCAGGGATGGGAGAAACTAATATTTTTCTTCAGTTCCCAATTCACAATTCACCATATTAGCTTGCCTTGTTAATTCTGAGCCCAGCATATCTGATCTTCTGAATCTTTGGATATCAACCCTCTCCTAGAGTGGCTGGTGCACACATTTTTTCCTGCTAACATGGTATGAGGCCAGTAACCCTCAGTTCTGTGGAAGGACAAACAGATGGGAAAAGTATGGGTTTAAAAAGACTCAGCCTGCCTGCTGCCTTTTTGTATGCCAGGTCTCCAGGCATGCAACATGAGCCTGGCTCTTCTCATAAATATCATTGTTGTACAGCAAGATCAAATCAATAATTTGCTGATAAATGCTTTCAGAAGCAGGAACATGGTGTTTGGTTCTAGATAACAGAGCCAGTGCCAAGACACAACTTGTATATATTGAAGGTTTGGGTTTGCTTTAGCTTTTTGAGTGGAGAATATTATACATTAAATTGTTAGATTTGGTGATTTTTCTTCCCCTAAAGCATTTGGTAAAGAGCAATTACTTACACATATAACAGCTAAAATCCCCCAACACCATGGCACACAGCCATTTGAGGCAAGTTGCCAAGTCTGTATCTTCAATTAACCTTCACATATCCCCCCAAACTTGGAACACTATCAGAAGGCTATTATGTTCAAGCCTTACTCATGTGGTGAGCACTTAGACACTGAAGTTGAAATCAATAGCACTGGTGGATACATGATTGCTCATGTATTCAGGTTTGCACAAGCAGACTTGACTTTGTAGCAATCTCATCCAGTCTGAAGCAGGGAGATGCAGAAACTTGCAAATACACAGCGATTTCAGGATTTTGGCACAGAGATCAAGTCCATTGTCCCTCATACAGCGTCTTTCCTTTACCTACTTGGTCTCAGATAGCAGCCGCTGAAGGTGGGTGAAGGGAAAGGAGCACAGCAAGATTTGGATATCCCGTTAAATCTTTGAAGTAGCCACTGATTCCAGTAATAGCTCTGTGTTCACCAGACGTACTGTGCAAATGGATTGCTCTCCCTGGAGATTGAAACAGTCTCTATGCATCCCAGATGTTCCTAAGCAGTTTGCTTACCCTCCCCTGTGTGCATTTAATTCTCAAGGTGGATGGAGATGGAGCAGAAATGGGAAATGAAATAAAAAGTCAGTTTTGGCTCTGAAAATGTTACTTATGCTCACATGGAAAATGTAAAGCTTCAATAAAAGCAGATAAACACAGTTTTTATGTGGGGGCAGACAAAGGGCTAAATGCCCAGCTGGTACAAACTGGCATAGCTTCACACTGAAGTTGATCAAGCATAGTGCAGCTTGTGCCAGCTGAAGATCTGGCTTACAGTTACTGCTCAGTATCCCCATGGTGTGGGTGAAATCCTATCTGTCTAGGACAGAATACGGAAACCAGCGATGGATATATCATGTGCAAAGGCTACAAGAAGCTCGTAAGATTCAGCCTGAAAAACTTACACAGTTTTTAAACCTCATGAATGCCATTACAAATGACTAGAAATTGAGAAAAAGTACTACTACATAGAACCTGAAGTCCAGGGGAGTGGAGTGGGTGTGTGAAGAACTTCTACCAATAGAATAAAGGGAAATCAAACTTAATAAATGTACATGTTTTTATATATAGTGAGAAATGCTTGATCTGAGGCACTTTTACTCGAATATTTCACATTTGTGGTCTAGAGGATCTACACTCTGAAGCAAATTAGATCTTTCAGCTGAGACAAGAAGCAATTTGCTTCGCCTTTGTGTTTGTGCACCTACCCTAATGAGGGGGGTAGCACCCTAGGCCGCTCCTGGGGCATGCCAGGACCCAGATGCCGAGCTTGGGAAGGCTCTAGCAGCAACATCTGGCTGTGTGGCGAGGTCTAAAGGCAGTTGCGCTAACAGATCTGGAATAGCCTCTGGGTCTGGGCTCACTCATGCTCTCCTAGGACACATTTTCCTTCTGCTTACCTTTGTTTTGTCAAATGTGTGGGGTTTTCGTTTATTACACGGTAGAGTAATATGGAAAGGCTTTCTATCTCACCAGCAAGGATGTTTCCTGCATAGTACTTCTTATTTTCCCACAAATCCTTGCTTCAATAACTGCTGCCCATGTAAATTCTTGCCACTTGATTTTTACCTCCTTCATTTTATCAAAAAATGCTCTGTAAGATCTAAGTGCTGACAGAAAACTTGTGACATGAACTTTTCTTCTCAGTTTTAAACAAAAAAATGTTTTTTGACAAATCAGTTTGCTAAAGCTGAAAAATGAAAAAGCAGTATCTTTTGATTACACTTATATTTTTGCACACATAGAGGTAGAATTAAGCAATACTGATTGTGCACTAGAATTTGCTCAAGTTGCTTCTGTTAATACAAAAACACCAACAAAAGGACATTAAGCTATGAAAGTTGCCACTACATTAGTAGTTGCTCCTACATTACATTAGAGGTAAACTCTTTCATGCTAATCTTATGTCTGTAAGCCTTTGCTGTGCATTGTATATGCAGTACAAAACTTATGAAGACAGATCCTTACATCATTAATATAGAATGAAAAAGTTAAGGACTTCCGAATTAATGGCAAACATTTTTCCTGTAATTGCTCAAAATGTACATATATGACCTAAAAAATTATTCCAAGGGCACAAAGTCTGTTCCATCTACACTTGTGTGCTTCCAAAAATTCAGAGTTTTCTTTGTATCCTTTAATTTGCAACAAAAAATTTATAAAAATGGCAAATCCTTTTTAAATAATATCAATTAGGCTTAAAGGGATCATGGCTTAGGAACTCACTAGGTAAGCTAAATAATATCTTATTGTTATTATTTTATATTATTTATCAATTATATTATTTATATATAAATATATATTAATTATAGTATTATTATATATTATTAAATAATACATGAATAGGTCACTAGCTTTTGGCCCTGAGCGAGCAAGAAATATGTCATTGCATATCTAACATTCACTAATATTTAATAAATTAATGTTTACAGTATTCGACTTTTTCCACAGGCAGAGTACAAAAAGAAATATCATGGGATGGCATATGTTAGTTGGAATGTTCTGTGCACTGCTAAAGGTATTCAACAAATTTTAATACAAGCTGAAATTTGCTTTCATAAGCCTCTACATAGCAAACAAAGAAATATATGATAGAAAAATAATGCTCCAAGAATTGCAGGTGTCTAACGGCAAAAAATTATTTTTCCCAGTAGTCTTGTGGGAATGAAATAACTATGATAGTTATAGTTCTGTGGAACTAAGGAGATCTTCCTCTTCATGGATCAAAAAAAAAAAAAAAATCAAGAAAGCATAAATCCAGAAAACATAATCCAAGGGAATCAGAAAGGACATGTGGATTAATATGGAAAAAAATTAATTGGAGCATTAAATGTTAAAGAAAGCATGAAATGGATAAACAAGAGATCTCTAACTTAACATGTTTTTTAGGGATTTATGTGCAGCTCTGCTTAGCTACAGGCAAATTCATGGGCTCAGGCTCAGTTTTTCTTGAATTTAGAGTTAAGCTTATGGTACATTTAAGTACCCATACTAGGGTTATGTCATGTGTGAAGTGTCAGAGAGCTGGAGCTGGGCATAGAGATGGTGCAGTGATAGCCATTGCCATGATACTGTGCTGTGTTTGAAACTGTCTCATGGAAACTGAGTTGACCATGACAACCTCATTTATACAGATTTGTGATTGAGCTAATTAATAATCTGGGGTTATCACTAAAAATAACTCAGAGAAGAGTGAGAAAGAGTTGCTATTAGTCTGTAAAATATAGTTACACATATGAATTGGAATCTTGGGAATGTATTTACTAATAAACTGGTTAGTACAGACCCCCAGCAATTGGTCCCTTGCATCTCAAGGAGGAATGTAGCCTGCTGTTCACAATCTCCTAGTACATGATATACTAAGCTTTTCCACTTTTTGCATGCATCTGTGGGTGGGTAGATGACTGAGAGAAGCTATTTATTCTAAATGAATTCAAAATGACTGGAGCTAACTTCATAGGGAAATGAACTGTGGAAAAGAATTTTGGCACCGAAAAAATGGTAAGTATGTCTGACAGATTTTTCTTTATTGTCCAAACACAGCTGAACTATAATAGGGTAAATGATTAACTACAGTTAAGAGGTGATGTCACTAATTTTTAGCATATAGGAAAAAATACATTTACTCAATGCAAAGGAATTTATAACCAACTGTTACAGTCTTGCCAGTCCTTCGCTACACAAAAAGCATCAAAATAACTCCAAAAGAGTAAGAATAATGATCAAAGCTTCATCCTGAAGGAGATGTCACACTAGTTTCCCTTGACAAGGGAAAGATTATCCTCATAACAAAACTTGCCTCTCTTCCAGGAAAAACAATGAAAGCCATGAGTTCAATTCCCCTTCTGTGACATATTGAAGAAGCATGGCACTAACCCCAGAGGGTGTGGGGGGCCAGCCCTAGGGAGACTAGAAGAGGCAGCCACATGACCTTATGGATCAGCTAAGAGTATTTAAATCTGCTTCTTGTCATAAGTGTCGACATCTAGGTGATATTAGACAGAGCTTTATGAAATAAAATCACCTCACTTGCTGCTCTCCATACTGTTTTTCTTAAATAATGTGCTCCTGTGACAGGAATCTGTCCAAATCTCTTCACAGAGTGGTGCCTAGTCAGTGGCCTTGCCACAAGCCCTGACAAAACGAGTAGCAATGTTTTCTTTATAGCAAATCCAGATACAAATACATGTACATTATCTGGTCCACAGCTATTCTTCTACTTCAGAGAACCTAGCCCTGCCTGATGAGCAGTGAGGGTAGGTAGGGACTTCAGGATCACCCTTAGTGATCACAAGAGTCTCACATTCTTGAGATCAGTGGACTGAACTTCATCACAGGGCACACAACAAAGTCCTACTTTCAGTACATCTGTATTGTTTAATTCCACTGTAAGGAAAGCAAAGGTCATAGTAATGTATATCCTAATCCTTGTCTGTTTCTATTTATAGTTGTTCTGCTCATCTCATTCCTCTGATATTGCACCAAACAGCAGAATGCAGCCTGGGGTTTTTTTTTATGTTAAAAGAGTCTCACAAGACTATTGAAGACATGAGCAAAGCCTGTCCAACTTTGCAAACATGGATCCAACATTTCCATCTTAGGCGCACCTCCAATTTACATGACTGGAGCTAGCAGTGAGGCATTCATGACTATGATATGACCACTCAGGGCATCAAAATTCAGGTGATTTGGAGAAATTTTCACAGAATCCTTCTTCTTTCCTGGGCACACATTTTCCTGAAGGTTTATAGGGGTTTCAGATTTTATGATTTCTATTCGTCCAGAAAATAAAACAGTTAAGTATATTCTATAATATTTAGAGTAGGACTTTCTTTTTTAATTAATACGTACTATAAATTAACTTAGTCCATTGGATGACACACCACATTTCCCTTATTTACAGTGTTGCATCTGCTAACAAGAGTGGTGTCATTGATGCATCCAGCTCTTTAAGACTGTTTTGTTACATAAGTACTCTCCAAACTGAAAATTAATATGAAATGTTGTATCATGTTCATCTTTTCTAAATTAACATTCTTCAGCATGCCTCTTTGGTTAACGCAAAGAAGGCACGGATTACTGTCTTTTCCATTGGGTATAACAAGGGGAATACTCTGTCATAAAATACTAGTTTGGAATGCATTTGGCAGATTTATGGTGATGACTTTGGAAAATGCTGGGTTAGAGAAGTAATTTCGAGCACTCTTTTCAATTCAAGCAACTTGGCTGCTCTGGGGAATTTCCTCTTGTTGGTACCAATATTGGCTATATAAACTACAGGGAACTTGGAGCAAATACTTGGAAGTGCACAAATGAGCTTTCACAAAGGTCATATAAAATAAGCCACTGACACTTTATGATTATAAGTAACAGCATCAGATCTGCTGTTTATTAAATATGCTAGATCCAGGGGAACTTCACTTAAAACATCCTTGTGAAGGAATAAGAGCTGCAGCATGGCTCTGCTCTGTCATAACCCTGAGGTTGATTTACACAGGCTCTGTCCCTGCCACAATTTATTCTAACTTGATGGCCAAGAAGATCAGTAGTGAGACAGCAATAACATAGTTATCATTACTAAATTCTTTTTTCCCTTGGGCATTCCAGCCGGAATAGTTGAGACTTGAAGTGAAAAGCTGACTTCATAACTTTCCAATTTCTTTGATCCAGGTCAAGAAGGGAATCAGAGTAGGAGCAACAGAAAGAGTATATCAGACAGTGATCCTCTTAAACAGAAACAGCCATTCAAGCCCACCCTGGGGCTGGCCTGCACAACCAGAAGAAAAGAAGCTAAACATGCTGGAATACCTAAGAAAAGGATTCAAGTTTAAAATGTGTGATTGATTCCTGAAATTGTTGTTGAATTATGCAAAGCAAAACTATTTCATGGCCCCAGCTCTACTGGAAACAAAAACTTGCCTCTGTCTGGAATCATCTAAATTAACCTTGTTGTTTCTTTAAATACTTCTATATCATTTATAGAGACTTGACTGTCATATTTGGTTACTCTAAGGTTTGAGGACAATATACAGATGCTTACCATTGTAGTCCTGTCTGAGGTTAACAGGACTCTGCATGGTTAAATATCACTTATTGCCTTGACAGTATATAATACACTTAATTTTTTACACACAGATCAAATGTTAGTAAGGAAGAACATCTGTTTCTGCTCATATACTATAGAAAAAACCCAGAAGATTAAAAATTGGTAGCAGAGTTGCAAAATTTTCTCTCAGAACTTAAGCAATCATAATGTTAGCAATCCCTTCTTTTCTGGGTTGCCTGGGCTTTATATTTTTTTAATATTTAATTTCTGATTCATTACTTAATTTTCATTTTAAATTAAGCAGCAACAGATACTCTTGTATACTGAATAAATATATTTTGTAGCTGAACTGTTTGAAACTTGAACAGGAAAATAAGATACTTGAAGGTCCATTCAGTTCAATTTAGGAGTGTCAGCCTATTTCATTCTGTCATGGGGCACTAATAAAACTGCAGCAGCTGTGACAGAACCACATCACTCAGTGGCACAAAATCTCCAATTAGTCTGCTAAGCAAAATGGCTATAGCAGGTACATGGTGATTTCTGCTCTAAGACTTCTGTTCCACAACACGTCACACTACACAGACACACAGCTGCCAAGGTCTTGTGCCATGACTCAAGTGAGCACCGTGCTTGCTCCAACAACCAACACATCCACATCCACCCAGCCTTCAAGGTACAGTACTCAGCCTCCGGCTCAGACTTCTGCATGGGGTTAGACTTTGAGGAGGTGTGCCCCTGCAAATTATTTTTCCATGATTTACTGATTTCTAAGCTGAATGGTCAGGAAAAGCCACCAACGGCCTTATTAAACCACTTGACCCCCTAGCACGGTCGTTAAAGCGGACAGGTGGGAATCTCTGGAGCCAGAGCCTAAGGATGAGGTGAGTACATTAAGTGGGCCTTTGTCTGCCTCTGCAGGTCACTCAGCTCTGTGGGCTTCCAGCCTTCCCACTCTGAAAGGCAGCAGCTGTGCAGTAGCCAAAGTCCCCATGGCAAAGGGGGTGAGCTCTCTCAGGGTCAAGGTCCCATCTTTGAGGCAGCCCTGGCTCCACAGTGGCTTTGCTGCATGACCAGGGAGGGATTCACAAATCCAAGGAATCACATCTCTCTTTTTTATTTCCCCTGTGAAAATTATAATGAATATTAAAAATTTCAGTCCACTTGACCAAGCTAAAACTGCATGTCTCAACAGAAAAGGATTATCATGGAAAATTTCTGCCCAGATACAGTAACTTCTGTTTGTGATTGAGAGATTTTCTTTCTAGCTTTTCCATGTATCACATTTTTTTTAACATATATGTCACAGATACTGATTTACTGAATTAAGGTTTTTCAACGGTAGCTAGTCTTTTTTAAATTCAACAGGAAAAACTCCAGGGTCTTGCCTCCACCATTTATCTGGATTGTTTAAACAATTTAAAATCACATTATTATGTAATATATGTTCCATTTATCACAAGTGGTGGTAATTTAATTTAATATAGTAGCTCTGCAGTTTGCATTTTTTCATAAATACTTAACAAGTAACTTTACAAAAATGTTCGTGCTTTTTTCTTCTCATTAATGTTTCATTGTTGCAACATTGTTCAGTAACAAACTAAAATTATTGTGTCGCAAGGAAGACATTAAACATTTTATAAGAGGTTTTATTTGGTGAGTTAGCCAGGTATTACCTCCTAGATAAAATTTCATCTGCAGATGAAATACCTTCCCGTGTGTCCTTCATTCCTTTTTCCACCTACTGCTACTGTACTACTGTATTGTAATTATGTTAAGAAAAAATTGCTAGAGATAATGGAGAAAATACTGTATCAGCCTCAATGTTTTCTCTTCTTCTTTTTCTGTATCTGCTTCCTATTCAGTACTGGAGTCGTACTTAGAGCAGACGTCATCTGGATATTTCTCATGTAGGGTAGAAGGTTATCACGTAGATAACCCCAATTAGTGTAATAATGCCTCAAATTTTTGCTTATAAAATGTTTTGTCTTCAGAGAGGAAATGGATCAGCGTAGGTAATGGGAAACATTTCTTGGATAAATAAGTTGTTTTCCTTTCTTCTTGTTCAAAACCAAAGTGGCTTGCACAGTTTTAGATTTATTCCATTTACTCAGGAAAGCTGTAATCTCCCTACATTTTAGAGGGAGCTGGTGGTACTGAAGCCTTTATCTCGGGCTGCTTCCACCTGGTGCCATTTCTAACTCAGGGGTACATGACCTACCCAAACCTTTGAGTTAGAAAACCATTCCTGTGGTTTTGGCCCATTTAACTGCATTTTAATTTCTGTTGATAGCAACCATAATCATATCTGTCAACAATTCTGAAACAACCTCTGAACACACCAAAAAAGTACTATATACCAGAGATCCTGAACTTCTTCCTTTGCCCCATTCTCCCACCCATTTTATTGTGTCCTTCAGAAATCAGCCCACTTTACCACTTACATACAATAATCTCTTTGTTCTTCACTTGAAATCATATATAACTTTCATTTATAAGCACTGCTTCTGCTCAGCAGTATTTAAAGAATTTTAAGCCTTCTTTTTCCCATATTCAGCAAGAAATAAATTCAGTACTGATTAAGAAGCATTCTCAGTATTTTTATGTGTAGTGTTTTCATGCTATGTTATAGGTCTTATCCAAGACCAGTAAATAGAGTATTGGTTATGTTTTCTTTTATTTCTCTGTGATAAGAGAATAATCCTTCAGATACACTTCATAAAACTTTTGAAAATCTTGTATTTTCATTCTATAAACAAGTTTTTCTAGCACATTCATTAGACTGGAGGCATAGACAAGAGGATATTAAATTAACCATGAGATTTTTTTTAAGTACTCAAGGGATACCAGGCTGCATCTCTAAAAAGCTTGCAGGAGCTACAGATGTGTTGCAAAAAAGTTTAAAAATCTCATTTTATTTGTTTAACTGGAAAGTAATTGTTCTTATGAGTGGGAATATAACATAGCAGAATTTTTCCAGTCAAATGAAATAAATATTTGTGAAAAAAAATTGGGTTTTTTTCCAAAAGTCTTTGTCTGTCAGGATCCAATCATTCATATAAATGGAGACCCTTGCAAAGCTATTTTCTGTTTGGGCTTTGTTTACATCAAACTTCTGGTTACCCAAATCTCTATGGAAAGGTCTAGTGTAAAGCATGGCTGTTGGATTGTGAAAGAGCTCTGCAACTGCATTAAACTAACACTGAAAACAAATAGAGGGGGGGACAAAAAAGAGGAAAGAACTATCTTGAATTTTCTTCTTACATGAAATAGATTTTATAATTAAAACATTCTTGTGATTTTAATAAGTAAGGCAACTAAAACAAGATACACAACAGTGTTTTGTACATTTTTCAACTCATAGGCTCATTTGAGTTTATGCTCCTGAGTTTTCTAATGAAAACTAAATTCTACTGAAGCCACTTTTTCTGTAACAAACCATCCAACCATACTGTTGTTTGTAACTAAAGTCTCTCAGTTACATCAAAGCCCCTTCACAAATTTTTAGCCACTGCCAAGGTATATAGGAAAGAAAATGCTCAGTCTTCCAAATCCCCAGGCCTTATGGAAAAATGGCCTGGAATGACTTTTCCCTGGATCTTTTCAAAAAGCATTCAGTTATGTACTCTGTAGGGCAGCAGAGTTTAGATTCTCTCAGGGCATAGTTTAAGGCAAGTCAGAAGATAGTAGGAACAAAAACCTGTTAATAGGAAATAAGAAGCATTGGTAAAAACTAATCTGAAAAAAGATATTCCATCCCTGCTACTCCCTTCCCTTAAAAAATGTCACCAAAGCTGGAAATAGAATTCTCTTAATTTGTTTTAATTAAAAGTTTCAAAAGAAGAGGAACAATTATGTTGTATTGTTTGAAAACAGTGAATTCTGTTGTATGAATATTGCTGCACTGAAATGGGAGTTTTAAGTTTGGGTGCTTCACAATTTTCCCTGCTTTGTACAGGCTGAGCTGATGGTTTGCCTGTACCTTCCTTAATGCATTTTATACCATTTAGTATAAGGTCTTTGCAGGACAGAAGCCTTTTTTCTAGCACATCACTGGAAACAAGCTAGCTAGTATCTGCTTATTTGAGCATGAGGAGATAGATGAAGTCAAACCACATGTTTGAAGAAAGATCTATCCAAATAGAAATAGTTCATTTTAGCTGCTGAGTCACCTCACTGCTCTCTGAGATGGTTAAAGTGTTTGGCAAATTCATGTTACAAAAATTCTTGTTAAGAAGAAATTAGCTTAAGAATCTAAAATCCTAGCAGTGTGCAAGCTTTATTTTTCCATATGCCCCACAGCAAAATTGCTCTTGCTTTAATCAGTTTCACCAAGACCAAAAGACCAAAAGAAGCATGAGTATTTTGGCATTATATCCTCCTGATGGACCTGGTTTTGCTGAAGTTAGGAAATCAGACTTAATTCAGTAAGTGCCTAGCTTTGGTTCTGTTGCTTCAAATATACTCTGCATAATAATAGATGAGAAAAGTATTGTACTGTACAAACAGAAGATACAAGAAGCTAAGAGACTAAGCTTAGATACAGAGTTAAGATTCTGAGACTTTTCAGGTTTCCCCTACGCATGCTATTTATTGTCGTAGCTGATACAAAAATCCAAATTGCCTTGCCTTCCTGCTGTTGCTGTGTTATGCTATATGCTATGAGAATGAGTGAATTACAATATATTTCAGTTAGTAGGGGAAAATATAAATTTGCAATGAAGTGAAAAATATGCATCATAGAACATAATAAAGAGGAAACCCACTTTGTTTTCTATTTTATGCTGTACTTTCAACTCAAGAACATTCTAATCTGCATTGAAAGAAGATCACAAAACTGAGGACTGTTTTAGTACAGATGAATGCCTTAACAAAAATACCATTTACTAGCAGAAGTGGTGCTTTTTCCTTCAAAGGAATTTTCCCATATTCATTCTGCTTAAAAATTTAACTGCATGAAATTTACACTAGGGTATCAAAATCAGTAAACTCCCACCATATGATATCCTGATAACTGAGATGCAGCACTGTATGGCAGTTCACCTTCAGAAGAAGATAAGAGAAACACCATTTCTGTGAAGTTGCAGTTGACACTTTTAGTATTGAAAGCTGTGACTATATGAAGAAAAATTACTCCACATGGATATCAGAGCACATGTGACCTTGAATGGTCACCCAGGAACAGGGTCCACAAAAGGAGCAGCTAAGTAACCCTACCATTCACTACATCTCTAACACAAGATGATAAAAATTATTAAGCAAAGGTTTTTCATGCAACCAAGCTTTAAGCCAAGGATGGCTGTAGAAGATCTGTGTGTGATTCAAAAGATGAAAGGGCAAACTTGTGTAGTATGGAAAAGAGGACAAACAACATCACTAGCTATTGGCTGAACATTGTATTCAGTACCCATAATAATTTAAGTATGTTAACAAATAATTTGTGCTACCCTACATCTCTCAGATCCTACAATTTTCATTCTAAATTTCTGAAATTTCATGCTTAAAAGATGTCAGATAATTTGGAGTGCTCTCCAGTGTACCTTGGCTCCTGAAAACAAAAACCTTTAGGAGATGAAAACTGGAATCACATGAAACTGACAAGAAAAGCACACATGAAAATATTATACATCTGGCATTTTTGGATTAATACTATCACCAAAGAATGTTTTATTGTACACACAGCTAGAGTTGCTCTTGTTGTAAGGAGCACATTCTTGACTTGCTATCTATGCCTTATTTGCAATACAGAAATGAATGGCTGAATATGAGAATTGAAACCTTATCATCTTTTCCCTTCTAGCAGAATTGGATGAACATTCAAAATTAACACTATTTACCACATGTCATTTTTCCTGTTAGAACTGAACCACAAATGAATAATGATTTTACAAAATTTGCTTGCTATTCATCACTGCTCACTGACACTTGTCCAAACAAATTACTGCCTATGGATTATCTGAAATGTAAGGCTATTATTTGCACATAATTATATGTGATAGATCACTCAAGTCACATGTTATTTAGCTGTTAATTAGTTGATCTCTGTTTCATAAAAGTAAGCATACCTGAAAATCATTTACCTTTAGAATCCCTAAATCATTAGACAAATCCAATTCCTGGGTTTGGGATTGGAGCTTTTTATTATTTTATATTAAATTTTTTTAACTTTGTGTTGAGGGGATAATCTGACTAACTAGCGATATCTTTCCTGGTACTACATGGAGACGTCAGATTTCAAAGCTCATTCTGGTCTGAGTAAGCTGCCTAACAAAATTTTCATTTCCTTTTTCCTTGACATACAAGTCTCAAGCATCAGGAGAGATGTGCTTGATCCGTTCGCACACACTGCTCACAGATCCTGATCTCACTTTGATTACCAATATGCGCATGCTGGTCTCACTATATCCCTCCTCAATCCACACCATTTCAGACACCTGTTTCATGCTTAGCTTGAAACTTTTGGCCTTTGAAGAGTCATACCTAATATTGTTCTTACTTTGTTCATTTTCCAACTCATTACACCTGTCCTGAATAAAAAAAGCAATATGTAGTGATTTCCAGTACAGTGGGTGTAGCCCAGTAGTGGTTACTATACTAGTGGTTACTAGTTCCAAAGGCTGTAGCCCAGAGTCCTGCTGGAACCCTGGGAATCCCAAACACCCAGACTCCTCTCTTCCTGCCAATGAAAACTTGGACAGAAGGCAGAAAATGTAGATAAATGTTAGCTTTATGATTGTCTCTACAACAAAGATCCCCAAATATAATTTTACTGATGAGTGGTTGCAGACTTTGCAGTACCTATTTATGTTTTCAGCACCTAATTATTTCTTCTTTTCAGCAACTACCTTGAGAATGGGTTTTAACTTCAGATCTGCTGCATGGATCTGAAAGGGTTACACATGATTTGTACTTGGAGTTCCTCACAGTTGTTGGACATGATATTTATGTTAAAGTTACTATAAGCAGTCTGCTTCATCTGGCATTTCATCCTGGCCTCTGACTTTCTGTTCAGGCAAAACATTCTCTTCAGTCAATGATACTTTTGTGGAAGAACTAAAAGTATGAGCCCAAGACTTCCTTCCACTATGTTACAATGGTGTATCTATACTTCAGACAGAAATGAAACACGGTTTTCTTTCTTGTTGATATGAAGAAAGTGGAAGCAATTTTGTAGGCTCCTTAACATAAAATCATGCAGGCCAAGTACTAGTAATACTCCAAGAAAATATGCCATTTATTTCTTTTATATGGAGAGTCAATATGATATTCAAAGTATTTCTAATATGATTTAATTAAAACTATCTTGACACAGATTTCAATCTATTTCCTTAAGTAAGCACTTTAGGTAAGTATTTTCTTTAGTATTCTCTAATAGTTCTTCTTTGTTAAAGAAAAGATTCAGTGGCAACATGCTGTGGGCATTTCCTCTGATTTTTTGGAGTCATTTCCAATGCTTTATGATTATTACATTTGTATGGGACAGTGATTATAGCATAAGAGATTACTGAAATACAATTATTTTTAGACATCAGGGAGTTGTACATTGCTCCTGACTGCATCTGTTAAGATCCTGTAAAAACCGAGCCAGATGCTGCGTGGTATGCAAACACTCTGAGTTGCAGAGATCATATGTGCAAAGACTACAAAAATACTCTCTAAAAAGTAACTGTGATTATGATCAACATGACAGGCAGCTAAGATTGAATTCTGTCCATTTAAATTGCATAATCCACACAATTTTATGGGAAAACTTCAGCTGTCACTGAAACTGGTCCTACTTGTGGCAAAATTGCTCTCAAATATTTAATGTCAGCAAGGACTGCTAACAGAGGCAAGTGGGGGAAAATATTTTAGAAAGATAAAAATAAATACCTACTGCTCAAGGAGTGATTGGAAATAACTCACCATACCAGCTTCTCAGCAGGTGTAAATCAGTTTAACTCCACTGACCTCTCATCCCCAACCCTCCCTCAGGCACATACCATTTACCTTTGAGACATGGAATAAAAGTCTGCAGTCTGCCTAACAAACTGTAGTGCTGCATCTTATAGTTTTTAATATATGATCTGCATGATTTACTATGGTGTATTTCTCTACAAGTCACGGCTCACTGTAAGCTCTGCCGGCTGTTCCAGCCTTAGATGGCAAACACTTACTTACTCCTACACGCATCGATTGAAGTCAGACCCTGTGCTCAACTGATTGGATCCAGAGCTGCAATTTTGATCTAAATACCAGAACTGTACATGACACTTCCTTTGTGCTTAGGAATCTGTGCTTCAGATATCACCCCAGACTTAAACAAACGTTTCCCTACTTGCAAGTAGCACAGTGCTTGCTGCATTCTCTCTTTACAGTGACAACAGTCCTTGTTGAAAGACAGTTTGCTGTGTTTAATATGTAATTTTAAAAGATGCATAGGCACCAATTTTAACCCTTTTAAAAGATAGTTATTTTGCCTTTCCTGGACGTATGTGTGTGTATACAACTGCATCTATAGCTACATCTGTATCTACATTCGATATCTTCCTGTATTTAAAGTGAAGGCCCCCAAGGATCGATATAGAGCATACTGCTCTTTAATATTTTCATAAATTGTCTGGATGATGGGATCAAGTGTACTCTGATGAAATTTTCTGATGATACCAAACTGATGAGGGAAGTGGACATTTTGGAAGGGAGAGCCACCCTGCAGGAAGACCTGAATAGGCCAGAAGAGTGGGCTAACAAGAACCTTGAACCTGGGAAAACATAATACAGGAGCACAACGCAGGCTGGGATCTCCCTGAGGAGCAGCTCTGTGAAAGGGACCTGAGGATCCTGGTGGACAAGCAGCTCAGTGTGAGTGAACAGTGCTGCTGCTGCTGCTGCCACGGCAAAGAAAGCCAGCAGGAAGGACACTGAGCTGCATCAACAAGGGCATCACCAGCAGAGAGAAAGAAGTCATTATCCCACTCAGTATCCCAGCATTATGCTTCTCCTGGAGGTGCTACTTCCTGGTCACACTTGGAATATTGGACTCAGTTTTGGTCCCTGATACACAAAAAAAATGCAAACAGGCTGAAGAGGGTCCAGAGAAGGGCCACAAAGATGATCCAAGGACTGGGAAGCCTGCCATATGAGGAAATGCTGCAAGACCTGGCTTTGTTCAGGCTTAGGGGAGACCTTATCACTATGTTCCTGTATTTAAAGGATGGGTATAAAGAAGATGGAAATCCCCCTTTTACAAGGACTCACATGTAAAAGACAAGTGGTAATGGTTACAAGTTTATCCTGGAGAGATTCCAGTTGGACACAAGGAAAATTTTTCACAATGAGAACAATCAGCCATTGGAATAGTCTCGCCAGGGAAGTGATGGATTCCCCAACACTGCACAATTTTAAGATTCAGCTGCACAGGGTGCTGAGCCATCTTGTCTAGACTGTGCTTTTGCCAAGAAAGGTTGGACCAGATGATCCTTGAAGTCCCTTCAAATCTGGTATTCTATGATTCTATGATTCTTTGACTCATTACAGTAATAGACTCCAAACAATTCATGATTGTAAGTGAAACGTTTTTGTTTCCAGATTACTCTTTTTTCTCTGAAATTTTAATGCCAATACTTCTTTTTGCCTTATCTTTTGTAGAAATTAATATGCAAACAAAGGAAAAGCAAAATCCCTTGTGAATAATTACCCATTGCTTGTACTTGACAGCAGACATGAACAATGATCAACAGAAAAAAATTACAATAAAACAAACTTCAGGGAACACTAACATTTGCACTGAGATTTCCATCAGTCAACTTGTTCCATTTAAGCATGAAGACATTTGAAAAGCTACAATTCTCTTCTCTCGTGGAAAGCAGGCACCTACTATTAACTTCTGGGATTGCTCTACCCTTCTCTGAAGAATAAACCTGAATTCCAGCAGTCATTGCAGCCTCTAATGATTTAAGAAGCACTGGATTGCCCTTTTTATAGAAAAGAGCAATACTTTAAAAAATATTTAGCATTTTATGGCTACATCAAACTGAGTGACTGTGACTCCAGTACCTGTTTTGGAGTAGAATTGTACTACTGGACTTACACATGTGACTAAACAGAGCTATTTGGCTTCACAGTCTTCACAAACTGTATCTAATAGCATTTTAAGAGCTAAACCATGAAAGGAGAAGAAGCAGCCAACACAAGATGAATATTCAAAAAGCTTCTGAAAACAGAGATGATGATACAAACCTAAGGATAATTTCAAAAAAAGTAGACATTGCTGATCTTAAAAACCAGAGGTAAATAAAAGAATGGATCTAGACAAGAAGAAAGCTAGAAAAGTAATGCAGGTATTTCTGCACGTGACTCAGTTGGGTTCAGAAGGTTACTACTGTATTCATGAAGAGATATACCCAACTCGGGCTTTCCAAAATACAAAAATTTGGTTGATTATGAGATTTGCTCATTTATGCCTTATTTACTGTCTCAGATAAGCAATAACTTTGAAAATGAGTAAGTGGTAAATGGTCAAAATTATCTGGAACAGATTTCTTTTTAAACTGATAACTGCCCTTTTAACTCTGTATTTTCATACATTCTATGTTTGTAAAGACCTTTAACCTCGACTTTGAAAGATTTACTGCCAGTGCATGAATCACTGGGACATGAGAAGGGCTATTTATTGACTTGTTCCTCATAGTAACTGCAATAGATTTATAGCAGAAACAAATTTTTTTCAGAAAGAGATGTACAATATTACACTTCCTTCTACTTCAGAAGAAAAAAATGTAATATCTTTTCACAAAACAGAATATTTATAACACTGATACCATGTAGTAAGGACATTATAACACACTGTATCATCTCAAAATAGAAATATCTTAGGAAAACTCATTTAACTCTAGAACGTATTTTTCATACATTGTGCCAAGTATTTATGTAATCATATTTTAAATAAATATGCCAGAACTTTTGTGAGGGTTTTAATTAGAAGATCAATTTTCATTAGCTAGAAAACTTACAAAAAACAACAAAATCACACTGCAAAGCACATTAATCTGATTTTATCTAATGATTATGCTTCAGTTTTCACCCAGTCCCAAATGAATACACAGATTGTGCCTGGCTGAAAACAATGGAAAAACTCCATTAGCTATTAAAAGAGGTAAAATTTCAAACCGAGTCTAAGTTTGAATAGTGAATAGTATGGGCAAATCTCTGCTTCATTAAGGGAAATGCCAAACAGCTTTAATGGCTACTGAGGGTCACAGAGCCATGGCCCATTGCTGAAGATGTCCAGCCTGTGTTAGTTCTAGATCTGAGTTTGTTTTTCTGTGAAACTTACAATTTTGTCTTAGCTACACAAAATATATATTCAACATCTTATTTTTATCCATCTGTGATGACACTCAGATTCTGGTTTACTTTTCTCTGAACTGCCTTCTGGGATGTCAGTAAGCAGAGTTTTATTTTAGATCAGCAACACTCATTTCTCAAAACAGATATTATGTCTTATTACCCCACAGGCATGTCTGTGGTGCAAACTGTATGCTCATTTATGGTCAGGTTTGTACATGGAATAATCCTGACTTGGAAAATAAAGAGAGAATTGTGATTCAGATACGTCACAAGAAAGAACAAGGCTAAGTTATTTTTGCTGTTTTCTTATGTGGTAGGTTAATAACCACATAATTTTTCATATAAAATGAAAAGTGCTATCACGTGGGATTTATAATGATGTTTAAATATATGTGTGGCGTTTTTATTAATAATCTTTTCACTTGCTCTAAAATCATGACCATAAAAAGATAACTGTATCTGCCTAAAAGAAGAAAATCTTTTGTTCTTAGAATTATGATGCATTTTCGTATCTCTAAGCATTATGTCATAAATCCTGTTCTGTAGATTATCCACTCACCTTATCTCAAACTGATAAAATTCACATATAGAGGACAAGATCCCCAATTGTTTTTAAATTCTGCAACCCTCTGTACAGCCCCAGAAAGGATTCTCATGACGAAAACATAGTAGGGAAGGTCTACCAGAGGTGAGACCACAAGATAAAATTCTGAGATTGTAATAGCTGTAAACCCCAGTGAGATATTTGTATAACCAAGAGCTGGAACCTTTGCTTATACATCATATGAGAAACATAACATCACTTTAAAGTCTGTAAAAATCAAAAATGTGTGGTTTCTTACTGTTTAGTTATGAAGAACTAGCTTGATTCTTCTGCAGGTACTAGACCTTGATTAAGCCCTCTTTTATCATGACTCTCATGGTAAACTGCACAAAAAAAAAGGGTTAAAAAAAGTACTAAATTATGTTTTATGTAAGAGAGTTAAATAGAGAACATAGTTGTGATATGATATAAATTAATTTACATATACCTTGAAAATTATCCTGAATATTGGTTATACCTCTAATTTTACAGCCCCAGTATCTTTACACTGAAAGCAGTATTGAGGAATTGGAAAAGGTCTGGAACTTTGTGTTGGGTTGACTTTGTCTGGCTGCCAGAGAGCCACTTAGCTGCTCTCTCACTGTCCCGCTCAAAGAGGATAAGGGGAGAAAGCATCATGAAAAAGCTTTTGGGTCAAGAAGAACCACTAGCAAGTCACTGGCATTAGGAAAAGATTGCTCAAGTTGTAAAAAAAAAATTCTTTCCAGTTAAAATAGATTTGGAGGCAAATTAAAACATCACCTTCCCCATCACCAACAGTTTTGTCACCCACTCAATTTCACTCTTTCATTCCCAGGTCCCCTATATCCCCCAACCATATCCAAGAGGTGCAGAGGGGATGGGGAGTGTGAGGTTGCTATGACTACATGACAGCCCCATCCTGCCTCTCCGTCCTTCTCACATTTTTTCCCCAGCTCCACTGTGGGTCCTGTCCAGGGGCTGCAGGTTCCTGTCCATGGGCTGAAGTTCCTCTCCATAGGTCCCAGTTCTTGTCAGGAGAAACTGCTCCAGTATAGCCTCCTCAGGGCCACAGTTGCTGTTACGAGAACCTGCTCCAGCATGGGTGCAATTCCTGTCACTGGCTACAATGTGTGCTCTACAGGGCCGTGGTTCCTGTCAGGGAAAACCAGCTCCAGCATGGGCAGTCCATGGCCACAGTTCTTGTCAGGAAAACACTGCACCAGCATGAGCTCTCCAGGGCCAAAGTTCATCTCAGGAAAGCTTGCTACAGTGTGGGCTCTCCACAGCCAGTAGCTCCTCCAGGCCATATCCCCTGGTTCCAGGATGGGGTTCAGGAGGAGCCGCAGCTCCAAAAATGGCGTTTTGTCCTCCCAGGCCGCAGGCGAGTCTCTGCTCTGGCACCTGCTGCGCCTTTCCCGCTCCTGCCCTGCCCCTGCTGCTCCCAGGGTTGTTCCCTCACTCTTTTCCCCTCACACATCACCACCTGAGCAGTGCTTTGCCCTTTGTCAGGGACTGTCAGAGGTGTTGCCAGCATGGCTGCCTGGCCCAGCCCTCAGGGGCCACTGAGGGAGCTGGCTGGAACCAGCTGGAACAGGCTGGAACCGGCCAGAACTGGCTGCGTGCAGCGCAGGGTGACCCCCGCCTGGCCCACAGGGTGCCTGCAGCCGCCCTGGTGCCGCTGCCCTGCCAGGCACGGCCTAAGCGGCCTGTGGCAATCCCTCAAGGCTCAAGGCACAACGCCTTCCTTGCAAGGTGTCATGGATTCGGCCAAGCCTCTTCAGACTCGGGACAAGATGGGAGAGAGCACAGGGAACATGAGCAGGACATGGCCACCCCCTGAGCTCCCCGGCGCAGCAGCTGGGGGAAATCAAATACAGCCGGGGAATCAGCTCCCAGACAAAGCTGGGAGCGGGTACAAACTCAGTCTCTGGGTCTCTAAAGAGGAGCTCATGTACAAGCTGAACCTTCAGTTCACTAAAATTCAGGGCCATGCTACAGCTGCACGTGTGCCTGCATGGTCCTCCAGGACATGAGTGATTTTCTCACTGGAGTTATTAAACAGCCAGTTCCACTGTGCTTTCTACTCCTTCATAAACATATATGCAGAGAGTAACTGCTCTGTGTATCTGTACAGATCTCCCCACAAAGACACAGACCAGCAAGTGTAGTTGGATGCAAACTACCACTATGTGCAAGACACACATATGGCCTTTCCTTAACTTTTGGAAGTACTGTTACATTAAAAGGAAAGAAAATTATTCCTTCCTTAGGAAATCACCAGTGTCTATGAATTACATTTTTTTTATAAGAAGGCTCCTTTGCCAAAATTTGTTAAGGCATCTTGTTTATTGTGTTGCTGTAACACACAATTGTTTTGGGAGTGATGTATTTTAGCCAAAAAAGCTGAATATCAATATTCTTTGGTAACTGAAGAAACAATGCACTCAGGGTATTCTCTTCTCAGTGTAGATTACACTGTGGTGCACCTGCTCTGAAAAGGGGGAATAACATTTTTTTAAATTGATCCCAATCTATCTAAATATTCCCAAATATCTAGAATGTGTAAACTTTTAGAATAAGTAAATGCAAAAGTATGAGTATGCTATGAATGCTCAGGTCCATTTTGCAACAGAAGACATAACCCATGGAATATGGGATTAAAATACGTATGTACATAGTGTATACATGTATATTGGGCAATAAGTCTACAGATTTTACAAGTGCACAAAAGGCCACATACATTTCAAATACACCCAGCTATGATTACAACATTTCAGAAATAAACTGACAATTAAGCCATTTGATAATTAATCAAAACCAAAACCTAAAAAAGAAAATATAAAAGCTACTACATGCAGTACTCTAAAACAGAGCAAGGACAACTCAGAGAAACTTTGTCAAGTAGAACAGCAGCTCACTGGTTTATTTCATTACAAGTTTTATAGCAACTTCTAACATGGTTTATGGTGTCCATTATATAGATTACTATACAGAGGAAAAAAACCAGTCAAACAAACAGGCAAATAGACACAGCCTACTTTGACAAAAAACCAGGAACCAGGACAACTAAGTTTACTTGCAAGTGGATGAACTCTTAGTAGTATATCCTCAACGTACTTGGTTATCTGCCTAGTCTCAATACTACTTCATTTTCCTTCAATGAGACTGTAACTTGAAAAAAATTCTCTTTTAAATTACATAACAATGATACAGATTTGGTCTCCTTAATGTTTAATTTGTCAGGGTCTAAACTTTTATTGGACCTGATAACTATGAAATCACAGATACACAGCTGGCAAATAACTACTTACGAATGTAATGCCAGCACTAAGGGCATTTTAAGTTGACATTTTAACAACTAGAGCTCAGATAGCTTGCCAGAAAGCTTTTGTTTTCCCTAATTTTTAAAATATTTAAAAATAAATCCATGAAGACACGGATGGGTTTTGGAATCATACTAAGAGTATCCATGAAAGGAGTACTAGAAAAATATTAATATACAAACATAAGATACACAAAAATCTAGAAAAATATTTTCTTTTCATCTCTTCTGAAAAATTCCAGAAGTGTCCTGTTTTTCATATGGCTATACAAAATCACCCAGTTTTCACTGCCTTCTACCATAATTCCTTCTTATCATATTTTTGTTCTGGATGTAGCTGTAGCTTGTCTTAGACTTTTCTCTGCAACTCTCTTGAACTCTCAGGGCTGGCTCCTGTTTTGAGATGCCTGCTTCCATCCTCACATAGATTAGGAGTTTGTGCAGTAATCATTTTGTGCATATCTAGGATTTCATGCTAGCATCAAAGAAATGACCAGTTGATGAGAAATATTTTCAATATACTCTCTCAGGAAGCAGAATCAGACATAATGATTACCATCCTTCACAAAGGTGACCTGGAGTCCATATTCAGAGGTATGATCTCATTGTGATGCTGTCTGATGAAGCACAGTATCACATCTTGAAAAATGTATGTTATGGTATACCGAAGACAAGACTGAAATTGGAATGGCATTTCCTCCAGATGTTTCCTTTCAACAGTTCTCTTCCAACAACTGTTTCAGTTTGGGTTTTTGGTGGATTGTTTTTCAAGAAATAAGGGGGTCTTGTGAGGTATTTTTCCTATCTGAAATACAGTTGTCACTGCTGAAAGAACATGGTCCACACACAACCAAAACCTTTCTAATTTGGGGGCTGTTTTCACAGCACTTACTTTTTCTATGGTCAGCATCGTTTGAGTCACAGTTTCCAAACTATTAATTGTACAACTTGCACCAATCATGGACCATGCATATTTTTTTGTTAAAAATTATTATTAAAAAAAATTAAAATAAATGAGAGAGACAACAAAGAACACTCACACTCCTCTCAAAATATTCAATCATTTAAGTGTCCTTGTATGGACACCTTTGGAAAATAACAATTAATATGTATTAATATAATAACATTGTTATATTGTATTGACATATGCACATACTCAAACACTGACACAAATTGAAACTATCACTGATGGTAAGTGCTACATAAGTTCATACCTGAGTACAGAACTGATCCTTCTTTTCAGCAAAACTAATACCTACTTTTTTAAATAACCAAAGCTTGTGCTTTTACCTTGTTCTCTGGTTTATCTTGCTTAGCAGATGCAACAGACCAATGTCTAACTTAAAATTGCTTTGCAGCTAAGAAATAAATCTAGACAAAGTTTTTTCAGATTTTGTTCCATTCCCACTGCATCCAATCTCATCAGCAGCCATGTGGAACCCATGGAAGAATATAAATATGAAAAAACCAGAAACATAATATCAAGAAATGGTCAGGATTTTTTTATATGTAGAGATGAATATGTTGAAACATTAATTATGGGAAATTAATTATAGGAAAGTGTTGATTTAAATAAATTATTAATTTTGAAAACAAAAAGAAAACTACATCATATTTTATGTTGAAGTTCTCTGAATATATGTATTTCCTTTTCATCTTAAAGTAACTATATCTAACTAAAATATTTGTTTTAAAAAGTGATAATAATGAAAAAATGCTACAGCTGTGCTGGGCCAGACTTTTGCAAAGGAAAGCACAGAGATGGTACATGAAAACACTCTTTGTTTTAATTTCAGATGGGAAAGTTGCAAAAGCTCAGCAATTCCTTTGGGATGGGAAAAGAGGTTACTGCCCAATTCTGCTCAGAACTGGTTATTTAGTTGTGTCTGATCTTGCAACTCAAGAATCTTAGACAAAATTTTAAGAAAGAATAAAGGATATGTGATGCATTAATCACACATATACATATAATTATTAATTTCCAGTCCTATCTATCTGTAAATCAAAATGCAGTTCTTAGTTAAGCTGTTGTTAATGATAAAAATCTTTTTGTTTGCTTCTCCTAGTCAGGTTGCCATAGTCATTGTCTGTATGACACTATTATTTGTTTAAATATTGGAAAGCTCTTTTGGGAGATCTGTCTTTACTTCAGCAGCACAATTGTTCAAGGGAAGAAAAAATCTTCTTTAAAATATTTCCTAAAAAGTTGAGTTTAAAGCTGATTAAACTAAAAGATTGTTCCTCTTTAACTGATTCTAATTGAAATTCAGATCTCTAAATAGAATATAAGCAAAATGATTAAATTAAGACCCTTGCTAACATTTGCTTCTTTTTGGTGCCTCAGACATCTGTGCTTAATTATCCTTGTCAGTGGACAATATAACCTCTTCATGAAGGCTCACATGTATCTTACAGCAGAGGGAAGATGAAGTTTCTTGAAGAGAACCTTAGAGGCAAATGTAAGAGTGTATTTATTTGCCTTCTATAATTTCTCAGATGACAGCATATGAATAATAGACTTTGTGGCCCATTGCCATTGTTGGGGAGCAGCAGGGGAGAAGCTTACAGGAAAAACAAGACATAGTTATGGTCTGACCAAACTCCTAGATTTTCCATGTTTCAGTAAATCAGAAAGGTTTAGAAATTTCAAATTTGAAATAGCACTATTTAAGTATTTAGACGATTTAAAAATTAAACTTTCAAGTCTTTCTAATTAGGAACAGGAATTCAGCCATGGATTGTTTTTATTTCTAATTCAGAGTAGATTTGGAGACACTCTTCCACAAGCAGTGATAGGCTTACATGACACACAGGAGACCAGGGACAGACACAGCTGAAAGCAGCCATATCCATGAAGATGTTTAGCAACATGTGCTTTCATGTATTTACAACACAGCAAAAGCAGTCATGTGATCAGTTACCCAATGCCAGTCCATACACAGGACTTAATTGCCTTCCAGCTTCAGGAGTCAAAAAGGGTGTAGTATATGTTCCAAAGAAGAGAGCTGACATTCAGAATCAGTATGTTCTTCCTTCAGTGATTTTCTTTCCCTTCTCATCAGCACTGGCATGTATTACAGGTAAGCAATGATGACAGAGCGATTAAAGACTGAAACCACTGTTTTTCCTAAATTGAACATGGGGAAGACAAATTTTTTGCTTGTTTGTTTTCCAGTAACTTTCTTTCATACTCCGCCCAAATGCAAAAGCTAACAAATTAAAATCTCAACAGTAGCTACTACTTCATAATTGCATTTGAAATATTAAATATTGAAGGACCATAAATGAACTTTTATAGAACTTGTTCATATGATGTTTGTTGACATTTAGCACCAGTAATTCTGGTTTACTGTAACATAGCTCTTTTTTAGCTGGGACTCATGCAGAAGAGTATTTCGACCAAGATCCTTGAGCTCCAGCAGGAGATCAGTGCTGGGGAAATGGATTTCTGCTTTGTTTTAAGGTAATGTGTAGGTTTTAACTTTGCAGACTTGCCACTTCTAGAAAGTTAAGGCTGTTACCTGAGAAAGTTCCTAAAGCTGCAGCATCAGTTTAAACCACCCTATAAATACAACCAATACAACTGGCCAGCCACAAAATATACAAACTACAAATCTGATCTAGGTTTGGGGGGTTTTGCTGAGTTATTTTTAACCCAGATCACTTCTCTGATGTGGTTAACTGCTCAGACTCTGAACACTATTGATGCCTTTTCCTGGTCTTAAAATCAAGAGTCAAACACGGTTAGAAGGGAAAAAGGGATTTTACCTTGGTATTTATTTTAAGGATCCTTAGGTGCACACGTCCAGGTCGAATGCACCGAAATGCACACCGCAATGCACACCACAAATCACACCCCTAAAAGACCTGGTATAACATTATAGGTCTTACTAATTAGCATATCTATCAAAAATTCCCCAGTGAGAGGCTTGGATGAGCCCCCCTCCCCTAGGAACCTTCCCCTGGATGGTTCTATCTTAGTTTACAGAATGTGTTCTGGAGAGGACTTTGGGGTATGGGGCACACTGATCCCTAGCTACGAAGCTTCTAAAATGTTTAGTCTCTTAGCTGAACAAACAAGTCTAAGAATGTAGGCAAAAAGCACTAAGAATACAGAAGTTGTAAAAAGGTATAACAGGGGTATAAAAGAAAAGGCAAAAAATCTTCATGGCATCGCTATCAGTGTAACAGGGGCAGCAGTATGATTCAAGAATGAGCAGCAAGAGATGAGGACAGTCAGATGAAATGCATACATCTGCTATAAAAAATGCTGCCAAACTGTGGACTAATAAAATTAACAAATCATCCCACTGGCTCCTCTGAAATTGCCTTAGACGGTGAACCAAATTCAAGCACAAGAGCAAGTCACTGCGATATTTTCCTTGTAGTGTTATTAACCCACAAAGGACTGTGGGAGATGTGCTGTTCTGATTGCATAGCAGCAATATGTTTTGGGGAGATTTTTTTTTTTTAATTTCAGGATAACTGATACATAAACTGATATATAACTGATATTTGATTTGTAAATACAGGTATCTGGCTTCCAGTGCTGGTTCCACCTTTTCTGCAAATTCTCTTAATCCCTAATAAGACTCAAGTTCTCTCTCCATTACTCCATATTGTCAGTTGCACTTATTCTGCTCTCTGACTGGTCCTGCACCTGAATGGTACTGAAACCTGCAAATATTTCTCATAATACAGATTTCTCACTCTCCAGTAATTTATATTCCACTGATTTCATTGATGCCTGGTGGATTATGATCACATCCACTCTAGCAGAGTCTAGGAGACAACACACAAATTTCCTCCTGATAGGTGAGGTACAGTTCTCAATTCCATATCATAGCTGATAAGCAGCTATTTATGTGCCAATAATTGAATCCCACGACTTAAGAATCTACCTTCTTCTGTCAGCTCAGAACCCTGCCACCATCTTAACATCACAACACGGCTCCTGCATCATGGTGGTGCAACCATGTTACAATTTCTCACCAACTAAACCACAATTTAGCATTTCAGTTCTGAATCATGCTTGTTTAGCTGCTTTAAAAATGAGGGGGAAAACTCCTTGAGCAGTAGAAATGCAGATTCACAGCTGCTGTTGATTGTTTTAACTCCTTTGATGTCAGTAATTGGAAGGAAGATGAATAGCAGCTGAGGAGTTGTTTGACTCCTTTACACAAAACAGTGTCATCCAGAGAAGCCCTCTGATGGCTCTAGAGATGAGGACTTAAAAAAAGATACACTGCTGACTGACTGTCATATCTTCCACTGTGCTGATCTCATTCCAGAAACTACACATCTGCATGTGGTCAGGATGACATGTTTCACTCTGCATTGCCTCAGTGCCCCGCTCTGGTAGTTGCTCAGCATTTTGCAGAAGTGTTAAATTTTTCACATTTCCTCTAACTGAATGGAAATGAAATGAGGGTTTTATCTCAACAATCTTAAAATGCCATGCTCTGAATTTCCATTAGGGGATGATATTCTGCCACCTCACGTTATTTCTAATGTGTATAATATTTGAGTTTAAATCATACTGGATTTTATTCCAGACATAGTAAGTAATCTTTGTAACTAAATTTTCATTTTAAAGTTCTGCTGTTCTTGTTCCTCAGGTTTGAAATACCATTATACATAGGTTACTCATATACAAGGATTATTATAGCTACAGGGAAGGCCCGGTATTCAAAGGACTTCAATGAGGCAAGGTTTGCAGATAGAAGTAACAGCCTTAATTTCAGGATGAACACAACTCAGTATGAGCTTAATCAAGAGTCAGCAACTGATTGCTGAAAACGTGCACAGTAAAGCTCCTTGCTAAGATCAAGGGAGCCCTTTCAAGGCCTCCTAAATACCAGATCTCTTGCACAATGCTCATTTTCCTTTGTTCATTTGCTGTCTGGAGTCATGGCTGCTAACTTTGTCAGCAACTGAAAAACTGAACAGGAATGTGAAAAAGTTACTCTAAAACGTAAAAAAAGCCATGGGGGGTTGTTCAGACTACATCACACATGAAAGGAAGGAGACATCAGCAGCGAGCAGTCTTGCACAACATGGGTAGGCCAGGCACACTGTGCTCTGCTTCTGCAGCACTGGTTTCAGGAACCAAATACCCCCCAGCGAGGGACAGCAAGGAAGACCCCCTCAGCACAGCGACGGTGGAGAAGGCTTTCAATACAGGGGTACTGGGATTTCTTCCTAAATCTAAAAGGAAAACTCAATATTCTCCACACTTCCTTTCCCAGAACACGGTCCTACGCTTGGGTGGAGCTGCAAGCCCGGAGCTAGGCGGGAAATTTTAGGACAAGTTTGCAGTATCTCCCCCCTTTGCCGGCCCCGCCGGGCAGGTGTGTCGAGGTGAAGCGAGGGGGACGCGGCCCTCTCTGCCCCGCCGCTGCCGGGATGGCCGCGACCTAGGGGGCCGTGCTCTGCCCGGTGACACGAGGTCTCGGGGGCCATGTCCCTTCCGCAGCGTCCCCGGGGGCGCGGACGGGGCGGGGAGAAACCCGACCTCCGCTGCTTAGGAAGGGAGAGGGGCTGCAGCCGCGCGGGAGGAGGCGGCGGCGTGGCCGTGCGACTCCCCCATTCGGCGGGGACACCCCCAGCCCGGGCTGCGGGGAAGGCGACCCAGGGCGGGGCAGGGCGGGGCGCGGCGCGGCGCGGCGCTGCCCTCCGCGAGAGGCGGGAAGCCGGCGTCGGTGCGCTGCCGGCCGGCCGGAGCCATGCGGAGCTGCGGGAGGGCGCGGGGCGCTGCGGGCTGGGCCGCCCCGCTGCTCCTGCTGTGGCAGTGCCTGCCGACGGCGCGGCCCTACAACCTGGACACGCAGCACGCGCTGCTCTTTCGCGGGCGCAACGGGACCCTCTTCGGGTACTCGGTTCTCCTGCACCGCCACGGCGAGGAGCGATGGTGAGTCCCCGGCCCGGCCGCCCCCGCGGGGGCCCGTCGCGCCTTGGCCCGGCCGCGGCTCCCCTCACGCTGCCGTCTCTGCCCCGCAGGCTGGTGGCGGGCGCGCCCCGGGCCAGCTGGCCCGCCAACGCCTCGGTGGTCAACCCCGGAGCCATATTCCGGTGCTGGATCGGGGGGAACTCCAGCGGGGAGTGCGAGCAGCTCCAGCTGGGTGAGTTGGCGGTGGGACGTGGGTGGGGAGACCGCTGCGCCGGGCGGCGGCCGGGGACCGAGGGTCGGTGCCCGCCGCGTTGCGCACACCGCTGCTCCGCTCCGCTGCCTAACGGGTTGTGCTGGGCCCTTCTGGCTTAAACTGGCTTCTGCCTCTCGCTGAGGGGTGAGATCAGCGCTACTGCCCAAGGACTGTAGCGGCGGCATCAAGAGAAACATGCACCAAAGCTTGATTTGGGGAAGTTAGGTGTGACAGCTGCCCCTTCCCACAGCCGTTTCTCACCTTTCAGCCTCCGGGTCAAAAGCCCCATGAGAGTTTCGGTCTGACTCCCGCACTGCTCTGTGAAGAGCTAGTGCAGCTTTCAGGGCAGTGGGCGAATGCAATACTCTTGGGGATGGGAGGGCGGAAGTATATGCCTAAATCTTGTTTTCTTTGGCAAAGCCTTTCTTTCGTAGAAGCCACCCTAAAGTAACTCCGAACCACAGTTGCCTTGCTGATGGGTTCTCCCTGCTTGCAGATTTATTGAAAAATTGAGTTTCAGGGGAACAAAGCTATTTTTGACAGAATCAGTTTTTACAGGTCCTGCATTTAAGGTAACTCCTCTATCTCCACAGTCTCCATACTTAGGCGATGTAACTGGCTACACTTATCCAACTTTCAAGTGTTTGACACTTGTTAAAAAGAAGAAGGTTTTGCAATGGGTTACCGTGTGAACATGTGTGAATTGCTTTGGGCTCTCTTCCTGTCCCACTTGCATACAGAGCTGTTCACTCTATTCATATACTGTGTAGAGAATCTTCCTCAACTTTTACTCTGCCACCCTCTAACCGAGAGTATCCCATCCGTTGTTATGAGCCCAGTAAGGATTAGCGCGGGAAAGGCCCTATCAGAGTATTTGAAAGCAATAGTGCGCCATGAACTGGTGGGCTGTCAGGGCAGAGCTCAGCATTCTGTGATAAAAATGGTAAAACAATTATTTCTCTACATGTCTGTGTGTAAAACTTAGAACTGACAGGTTCTGTCCAATTGTTTTGCTACAAATGGATATAAAGAGTTATATTTTGTAGGTGGGCTACAAAAGCCTAAGATACTTCAGTAGTGTTTTTCTTACGGTCACATAAGAAAAAGACTAGCAGTTGCCACTAGAAAGAATGGCAATTAAATTTGTACCAGCCCAAGTAGCTTTTGCGGGGTTTTTTGAGTAATTTCATTCCAATACTATATCTATTGAAAAGTTATACATAAATAAGAGCTTTTTTTTTTTTCCGACTGCTTGTTTGTGAGAGGAGGCTTGCAAAAAGTCAAAGAGGTCAACTAAAGTGAAATAGAATATGCTGAGAGTCAGTAAACCCCTATTCTTGGATTGGTGGTAAAAATAGTCCTTTACTGTGTGAGGAAAGGAAAGGAAGGCTTGAAAGTTTCAGGTTCTTTCAAAACCATGCACATCTGCAGTGCCTCTCAATTTACTCATTTAGCCAATGGAGAAACAAAAGCTCCAAAGAAATAATATGATGGGTTTTTCCTCAATAGCTTAGGGGATTCTAAGTGAAATGATGCAACAGGCATATGAAAATGTTTATGTGGTTCCAAAGGCTTAAGTTAACATGGCCTCTATTCCCAGGTTCAGAGGCTGCAGGTTTACCCAGTGTAGTTTACTGTCCTGTCCTTTTTAAAAAAGTAGTTGCACCACATGAGATTTTTGCAAACTGTAGATTTTCTTTACTGCTAGATGACATCTTTGCATCACTGAGGTTCATCTGTAGCATTTCTGAAGTTAAATAGATGCTGAAAAGAAGTGCTGTATTGTAAAACAGGTCAATGAGGTCAATGAAGAAGCCAAAGGCAGCTGTGGTGCATGGGATGTGAACGAAGTGGGGTAGTATCTGAGGTCACAGAAATACACAAGGGAACTTGCAATTACAAAGCAGAACTTAATTGTCTCTCATCTAACTCATTCAAGTTTGGGTTCTGATCTCACAGAATAGGGAATTTCCTTAGAAAAATGTGTGGCGATATATTACACTGCTGAACAGGCACAATGAAAATTAAGTGTTTCTATCTTGCTCTTAAATTATTGAAATCACATTTTGTTCTGGTAAAAGCATGTTTGAGGTGGTAAGTTTCTAATTATAAGTCATAAAAATGTGGAGGTGATAACAGGCAATAGAAGTGACTTTCCAAATGTTGGGCTTCTGTAATAAATGTATGTGAATTACTTAGAGACGTAATTATGTTAAAATACTTTGTGTTTCCTTTTCGCTAAAGTGGCCTTGAAACTGGCATAACTAATTAATGAAGGATTCATGAACAATTAGGAAGCCTTTGATCACACAAAACTGCTGTTGTATTTTTATATGTCACAAGTTCCTATCTGCTTCTTCAGTTGCAAGAGTTGCTGGGAATAGTCTTATGCTGCAGTCACGACAGTGTCTGGGATAACTCATTCAGACATATTTTAGAGAATTTTAATGTTGTTCAAGGTGTTGCAGGCCCTGGGCTGGTTGAAGAGCTGAAAAGAGCCGTGAGTTTCACTAGCAAGTCTTTGTCTTCCTAGCCTCTTACTGGCACTTTTGTATCTCTCTCTGACTGATGAATAGAAAAGTTTTCAGAGTCTCTTTTCGAGTTCTAGTACCTCTGTTTATGGTATCAAGTGTTCCAGACTGCAGACTTATTTGTATTTGGAGTATTTTTAAATAATGGCTTATGTTAGATGCAGAAGCTTGTAATCAAACTTCAGGCACAAACACAAAATACAGTGCTTCAGGCTGAAGCACTAACTGTCCATCTTCTAGTCTTGAATTTCACATCCTTGCCCATGTCAGTTTGGGGTAGTCACAGATTATGGCAGAGGAACTTACACAAAGTTCTTTGCACATTTTGACCTATTGAATTTTGGACTTACAAAATGTTACAGAAATTCTTCAATAGCACTGGCTCTCAGATTTGAAACAGTGATTGACTGGCTAAAGTATATAGGAAACAATATGTGCTATTTTCCATCCAGTCTAAAGAAAGAATTAGTTTTAACTACAAATGAATGCAGGAAATTTAGCGCATACCGTTTAACATAAGGCCAGAAAGCTCTGCCTGCTGTTTCAGTCTTTCTCCCTTCCTTTAAGTCTGTGCTACAATTAACCTGTGAACAAATTGCCCTCTAGCTCCCCCAGCTGAATCATTACAATGGTAAAGTGAGCAGTTAATGGTTTTCCCCAAAAGGCAGAGCTGTGTTTGTTCAACTTTGATTTTGGTAAGTTTGGTTTTTGGTAGTTTGGCTTTTTTATGTCGCTTGCATTGCTCATACCTTGCAAGTGATCTCTTTCAAATAGCCTTACCTATTCCAAGGAATATGAGATCTTCTGGACCTAGGTCTGTTACAGAAGTATGGAAAAAGGTGTCACTTAAAAATGTTTTGGGTAGAAGTCGTTTGAGGGGTGTAAGACAGATAAAACCTGTCAGATCTGTTAAAAGAGAAAATATTTCCTGGGTGAGTAAAAGTAGACTCTGAGACCCTGACATCTGGAGCAGGATATCAGAAGGCTTATCGCCTTTGCAGTAGGCTTTGTAGTTTTCATCAGTTAGCAGGAGGACCAGAGGAGTTCTTGGGGGATAAAATGGATCATGAGAGTCTGTTGGGCATGGAAAACACTGGAGCAAGTTATATAAAACTGGTTTCTCAGACGACATTGCAAACCTCTGTATAATAATCCTTGAGGCCAAAACCAGAAGTGGCTTTATAAGTTGTGACCTTATTTATATGCAGTTGCATTGTTTCTGTGGATGTGTTCAGTGGGGATTATAGCAGGAGTGTATCTTCCAGCTGTGTAATGTACACAGGCATGGGCAATTACTTATTTCTCAGTGACTTTATGACAGCACGTGCTTCTTTTCCCTGAGGCAACCAAGCTGCCATGTCCTCTTGAGCTTATGCAGTGCTGCTCTGTTGCTTGTGCAGAGAACTGCATTTTCTCATTTGATAAAGCTTTTATAATGTCATACCCTGAGCAGGGACTCATCAGGGTGTCTGGGATGTCAAGTTATCACTTCTCTCTCCCACAAAGGTCTGTAATTTTCAAGGTGGTTGAATACTTGCCAGCCAGAGAAAGAGAGGAAACATAAGGCAGCAGGTCAGCAGAGGGCCAAAATAATTCTGAATCAACATATACTGGAGCAAAGGAAAAGGGGATTGCAATCCAATGAGTGTCAAGGAATGGTGGTGCTTTTTCTTTTTACAAACCTCTGAAACAGGCACAGAAATGAAGCACTAAGGCTGAACTTACTCATCTCTCACATCATCATTTTCTGGTTTTATTTGATTTACTGATAAAAAGTCTTAATCGCTTGGGATCTAAATTCATTGCCCTGATCTTCTCTACTTCCATTTCCTGCAAATCCACATAAAAGCAAGTCCCAGGTAAGTCATTGTTATAAGAGGATGGAATGCATTGCTAGAAGGGAGTTACCAAAGTGCCTTTTGCAGTTCAAAGGAGGACTAATTCTTACATGTGGGAGTGTAATGGAGTTTTCTTTTCTGAGGAGATTTCAATCAGGTTAACATGCTCTATAATTCATGCAAACTATGGAAATGTCTCCCTTAGGAAGTGAGAAGTTTTCCATGACGTAACTCCAAAATTCAATTCCAAAACTAAATTCTAAACTTGTTTCTGAAAAGTGGTATATATTTAGTACATGGAATTTCATATCTCTGACATTAGCCAATAGGATAATCTATGTATTCATTTAAACTCTCTAATGCATTAGACAGTAATAAATGCCAGTTCTGCTGTCAGCACGGGTGTTTTGTTTGGTGGGTTAATTGTTGAAGGCTTTTTGGTGGGGCAAGGAGTGAGAAGGTGTGGGGTGTGATTTATTTTTTCCATGCAAACAATGTCCCATCAGCATTAGCACTCTGTGGTCTGTACTGGCATCCTCTTCAGGGTAACTAAACTCACCCTTAAACCTCAAATATTTTGGGTTCACCTGTAACTATTCAATCTGAGAAAGTCTTAAAAATTATGCAAAAGAATTTGTTCAAATGACATAATGTGTTTCTTTATTTTATAAGATTTTTTTTTTCCATGAACTGACATGCTGATGCATGGAAGGTACTGATTCAATAATTTGATTAATGCTTATTCATACAAACATCTTAAAAATGAAAAGCTTGCTTTATATAACTTAGAATAAATGTGTAGCTTCTCCTTACCCTGGGGACCATTACTACTTTCCAGAAGAAAGCAAATACTTGCTAACTTAGCAATACTGTAGCCTTTTGGGGTGTGGGGGCAGAGTTAGAAGAAATTTGCATGTATTCTCTCAAGGTTTTAAAAAATAACTCTTCTTAAGAACAAACACTAAGAGCTGCTGGTGAATAATTGCAACAGTGAAAGGAGAATGCAGAACATGCATAGGTGATGATCTGGCACCCCCAGTAGAGATTGCAGATATACAACCTTTATTTGATAGCCATTTGCAGTAGAGATTGTTTTAAGGTCTGCTATCAACAGATATGTAGTTGGAGAGATGTTTGCTTTAGACTAGAGTTTAGGTGGCACTCACAGGTGTTACTTGTGTTTCTTATGAACTTTTAGGCTGAAGAACACTTACAGAGACAGCCTTCACCAAAACTGAGTGTAATGTCACTTTCTATCTTAGTAATGATGGAGAAGCCAATCCTCCGTGCCAGCCTATCACATTCAGAGCCAGTATGCTCCCTTTGGCTACCCACAATCATACCTTTGCTCAAGAAGAAAGTAGGAAGTCTACATGACCTGTGTAAGACAGAGACAGAGGTCAGATCCACCAAATCCGAATTACTGCATTGTCCCCCCAGAGTTCTTGGGTGCTCCCGTTAGCCACCACATTGTTCTTCACTTCTCCCTCTGCTCAGAGCATTGGTCCTTGTCTCCTAGGCAACCCCAGTGGAGAGCGCTGTGGGAAGACTTGTTTGGAAGAGCGTGATAATCAGTGGCTGGGTGTCAGCTTGTCGAGGCAACCAAAGGAAAGCGGCTCTATCGTCGTATGTATTAACCATTGGATCTGCGTGTCTTGGTCAGACTGCAACGGCCTTTCGCATGCTTCCACATCAAATGCTGTCTGTTTTACATCCATAGGCTTGTGGACATAGATGGAAAAATGTGTTTTACGTGAAAAATGAACACAAACTGCCACATGGTATTTGTTTCGCCATCCCTTCTGATTTTCGAACTGAGCTGAGCAGGAGAATATGCCCATGCTATATAGGTAAGCAGAATGCTTGAGTCCTTTTGTAGGGAAGGGTGAGACACACAATTGGATGGTACAGTTTGTGAAAAGCCTGTGTTGCTCTGAGCAGGTGTTCTGCAGCCAAAGGTTTGGGGGCTGAGTGCTGATTATATGAGCCCAGTTTGTGATGTAAAGATGTTTATCAGTTTAAAGAAAAACTGCTTTCAAAAGTCAAAAAAAATTTCTATATAATAACAGGGCATCAGAATAGCTTTTCCCTGGACTGCATTGCTGAAGGATGTGTGCTTCTCAAAAACAGGCCAGTAGAGGACATCCTCCTTTCCTTTACTCTTGTCATTTGCTTGCTCTGCTCAGGAGAGTCACACAGCAGAGCAGCAGAAATACCTGCAAGTGATTGTTGCCATCTGTTCCTTAGCCTTTGATACAAAGGTGCGGTGGTGCTTGTCACAGCATGTGTCCTTGTCCCTTACTTGCCTTCTGCCAAGCCTGCTGCTGTGGCATGAGACCTTCAGGGGTCTTTCCTCAGAGAACTTCAGGAGCAGAATAAGTGTCAAGACCTGAAGCTAATAAATGATTCCATCCATGCTTTTCCATTCTTATCTACCACCCACTCAGGAGAGCAATCTCGTGCCCTGATCTCATGCCCCTGTGTCTTGCCAGTGCAAGGATCAGCTGATAATCTGACCTTTCTGTGCAGAGAGTGATGCCATCAAACATCCCACTGCTGGCTTTGGAGAATGTTACAAGGGATGGTGAAACCATGCTTTTATCTTTAGAGACTTTAGGTGTACAAATCTATGTATGGAATGAAGGGTATCCTGATGGCAGGCAGTCAGCAAAGAATTGCAGGAAACCAGAGATGGGACAGAGTGTTGGATTGCTGAGGATGAAAGCAATATGTCAAAGACGGCCATAAAACGAACACTTCATGGCACCAGTGGAGCACAGGGCAAGTTCTGTCAAGATACATAATCCTGTCAGTCAGAGTGTGCCAGAATTACAAAGTGGAAGGGTATCCAGATGTGGTGCTGAAACTATTTGGCTGTTTCATTCATGGAACAATTTTGAAAGGAAAGTATAGCCTTTAAAGTCACAACATTTCAAAGGCAGGTATGATCAAGTGATACATAGTGTTTTGAGTTTGTTACAATACTATATTGCACCCAAAGGCCATAGAGTGGAAACCAGTGTTTTTAGTGTTATTACAGAACTGACAACCAACTTTTTGGGGGATGGGGGGATTGTGGTTTTTTGGTTTTTTTTTCCCTAAGTTGTCTCAACTTCTGTCAAAGGCCTGGTAACAAAACTCTGGAACTACATGCTTCTCATCCTTTTTAATATTTCTTGCCTATTCCCAGATCATGCACGAAAGTTTGGAGAAAACCATGGGTCATGTCAGGCTGGAATGTCTAGTTTTTACATTGAGGTGTGTATTAAAGATACCAAACGTCGCTCTGTTTATATACTGACTTTTATGTATAATATGTAAAAGTGTATACGTAAATGCAAACATCAACGCCGTATTTTATTGGAGGAGGGAAAAATCACTTTTCTAATTTTTTTTAATTGAATCTTGCTATGACTTGCATGATAATTCCCAAGTAAGCTTTTAACTTTTATTCCCAAGAATACTTTTACACCTTACTGAATGCAAAGTTATTTTTCATCTGGAAAAAAGGCATGGATATAGCAGAGGATGAAATTTTATTATTTTCTTTAATCTGCTTGATGTAACATTAGTAATGCTTACCTTCTTGCTTTACAGAGTAATATTCTATATTATTTAATCTCCATTCCACCCTAAGATTGTAATTTCTAAAAAACTCCTTTGAGAAGAGAATATCCTGTTTGTTTTTGTTCTTACAGTTCAAAGCTGTTAATAACCATATTTTTACAAAGTCTGGAAAATATTATCTGTAATCTAGTGGTAAACCACAGTGCTGAGCCAGATGCATCTCCAGTAGCATTTCATGGAATTCACAGGAGATCTAAAGAAAAGCATTTTACTTGTTTTGCTTATTTTCATGAATATTTCAATGTGAATAACATGGCTTTGTTTTACTTTTCTTTTAGGACTTAATTATAATGGGAGCCCCTGGATCATTTTATTGGACTGGTTCTGTTTTTGTATACAATACAACTGCGAATACAATCCACGCTTACACAGATTCAAATAACCAAGTAAAATTTGGCAGTTATCTAGGTACTTAAAATATTTAATACTTTACTAAAATATAAGGTAAATAGCTGGTCTTGGGATGAGTGCACAGTGTTTTTCAGTGTTTTCACTATTAACCCCAGAAGCAATGGTTTTAAAGATGTGTTCTGATTTTGTTAAATATTATTGAATTATAAGGCTTCCTCTCTGTTCTTTTTATGAGGAAACTTCTCCAACATTGGATTTCTGTTCTTATCATCTCTCCACTGACTTTTAATCATTTCTTGATTTAGAAGGTAGAGATGCTTCTGATTAGCAATGGTTTTCACTTCACTCTTAAGTCCGAAATGCTGCCAAGAGCTTTCACAGAAAAAGACAATGATTTTACATATAAGAAAAATCTGAAAAGATTGTTACAGTGAAAGCTGTAAGCAAGTCTTAATTGCATTGTCAATAAGGGGAAGTATGCTATGACCTTTAGAGACAAAGTTTCCTCCAATAGTTTTTTTTTTTTCTTTTTTATTCCAAACACATCTTGGTCTAGATATGTGGGAAGGCAAACCTCATCTATGAATGTCTGCAACCAAGGCCATGAAGTTCTATTCGTGTACCTATATCCAAGTAACAAGCTGAATTTAGGGCTACAGTTTGGAAAGGTTTATTTCAGAAAACATCAGCAGCTTCAGTCATTTCACAAACACTAAGAAAAGCTCATCTTTCCTTTCTGAAGTCCTGAGCAAGAATATTTTTGCTTGTGACCATTGGTTTTTGCGTTTTCCCATTCAGAGTTCCGGTTCACGTGGATAAACATTTCCTATTTCTGATTCCACTCCTCTGACAATAGGAAGTTGGCATATGTTATGAAATAGCTGTTGTGAAACATAGGAACTAACTAACACTTCAGAATTCAGTTCTGAGCTGCAAAGGCCGCAGTGCCTCTGCGGGAAAGTCAAGCAAAAGAGAAGCTGTGTCGTAAAAGGGGATCAGGCACGCAGATCCTTAGGGTCAACCAGTAGCACTTCTAACCTTTCATAGGACAAAAGAAAAGCTTCAGAGAATGCTCCAGCTTTCCAGTAATAATCAGCAGAAAAACTACTGCACCTGTCTGGGGAAAAAAGTTCATTCCAGATTTCTGCTTCTACAAGTATAAGAACGAGAATTTCTGTAATGAATGAGTCAAATCATTGACAGCCAGAAGCCAGATACAGGCAAATGGGTGAAAACCTGCATAAGGACTATGTTGGAGAGAGTGTAGGGAAGGCCTTTCCACACAAATGTGGTCTCTCTTAGTTTCCTTGGCCATCCAGAACATGAAATCAGCTGGAGTTTGCTTCCAAGTACTGCTCTAGTGATCTGGAGCATGTTGGCTCAGCACAGCCATATGTCTTCTAAACTTGCCCTTCTACAGGAAAGTAAAGAAGGGCACCATTAACTCGTCTGTGTGTCTTTACAGTAGCAGCTGTGATAAACCTTGAATTTTGCATTTTCATGCTATACTTTAACCTCTGCTTCCTTCCTTCATAATAATCCATAGTGTGGTTGAAAGAATTTAAAGGTACCTTTCTTCCCCTCCCTCAGCTTCTGTCCCATCTTTGTGATTGTTGAAAATAAAAACTTGTTCAGGGTTAATTCTGTTACCAAATTTTGTTTTTAGAAGTCTGAGTTTGTTTTTTCCTTAAGTAATGAATAAAATTATCCCTACCAAGTGGTGGAAGAGTGTGACCAGAGTGTAATTCAAGCACACGATTAGATAGAATTATCTATTTACTCTGTTCTTCTTCTGGTAGGGACAAAGAAGTTGGCATCTTTATTTATGTTTTTCATGACACTGTTAAAGAGTAATAATTAAGAAACTAGAGACTACAGGAAGTGCAAACGTATTGTAGCATTTTCCATATGTTGGAAGAAACAAAGCTGTTCATGTACCAGACAACTGAAAGAAAGAAGGAACTTAGAAAGACATTCGTAATACATAACTCTAGGTAATATTTTCTTCACTACTTCAGTTTCTACCCTTGGAGAATTGTAACTGACTTTTATAAAAGGAATTTTCTAAGTTATTCAGTCTTTCAAATCGGCTGGCCCTGATGAAAGAGTAACCTACGGTAATTAACAAAGTGCCTTAAAGAAATCATAAAGTAAAAGACAGTTCCTTTTAGAAATCTGAGGATGACAAGTAACATTTCAGAAAACTGAAACTGTAGTAATGGTAAAGAGAAGAAAACTATGGAGTTGGAAATAAAAGTTCGTTTCTCTATGCCTTTCAATTTAAAGTGTCAGTTATGTGATTTCCCCTCCCCTGCCAAACATTCTCATACCATTAAAGAAAAATGAGGACTATGCGATTACTGTAATTTTTGTGTATGTTTGGCTTTTTTTTTAAGTTCTTAAGAATTTGTAATGTCTAACTTTAGCAAAACCAAAATAACTAGAAAATAAATGACAGAGGAGGTAAATTAAGGTTTATACTTAATTTTTTGTTGAGTAAATAAAAACTAGGTGTTGACCTTCAAGTGATAAATTTCCCTGTTCATCTCTTTTAGCTTAAAATATGAAAAGAAAAAGGTGTCTTAATGGGAACTTGAATTCTAGGCAGTTATTTTCACAGATGAAAGATTCAAGGCTTGTTCTCATCTATCCAAGATGATTTTTCCATTTTCTCTGCCTGCTGTGAACATCGGCAGTCATTCAGTAAATGCAAGAGTAGCAGAATATGTTATCTGTCTTTCCTGTTTCAGTTGAGCTGTAATGTATTCTGGAAAGAGTAAGGATGACTTGTGCAGCTACAGGTTAAGATGTTAGCCTTTGTTTTGCCATTCTGTGTCTGGATGTCTGCAGCAAAATATGATCCTGTTTAAGATCTGTCTCCACGCACAGAAAGGCTTTGGAATGTTGATTTATTTACAAAAGCTACTGTAATAGTTTTTTATTACATAATCAGGCTTTTGCAATTCGTTCCTGACATTTTCATGTGTTGTGTCCATGGTGCTCTCTGTGTGTATGTGCATCTAGAAGTAGCACTGCATTTAGTTTTTCTTCAATCCACCTACAATAGTCAAAGTGTAACAATTGAATCAAGTATTACGACATTGTAGTGCATGTACTTTTGATCATTTTTATTTGTATTAATAATATGGACACCTGACCCATTGCAGAATATGCATTAACAGAAGGTGTTTGCAATTTATTTTATTTTCCTTTGAAGTATGGCAGATAATTGAGTTCTTGGGAAGAAATTAGTGTTTCTGACACTTTTTCTTGCTTGATGGAACTTACTGTTTGTATTTACCTTTTACTTGCACTTCAAAAACTTTCTGTTCTTTTTACATTGCTCACTTGCGTGAGGTCTGAATGTCAGACTTACAAAAATTTATGGTGTTGACAGATTTTATACAGCATGCTCCCATTCTTTCTTTGTTATGTAGCATTTCCAGTATTGAATAGTGCATTTCTAATTTGCAGGATATTCTGTTGGAGCAGGACATTTTCTGACACCATCCAGTACCGAAGTAGTTGGAGGGGCTCCCCAACAGGAGCAGACTGGTAAAGTAAGTGATTGTGATATTGTTTTGAAGACTATAACCACACAAAAACACTCATGATCTTCCTATTTAGATTAATATATTAAAGACAGGTATCAGATACGACTTCTCATGGGGGGGAAAAGTTGAAGAAGGAACTAGGGTAGATAGTCTAGGTAACATTGATATGAACTATGGTGTTAAAAAAAGGTGTGCAGGTAGGAAATAGGGGATAGCTGTACTTTGTGATATTGTGCATTGTTTTGCTGATTCTGTAGCACCTGCTGTAGAGAAAACACTGAGAAGTATTTCAGATTACAGTTTTCTGAATGCCACTTTTATTTTTTTTTTTCATTTTAGGCATATATTTTTAGCATTGAGAAGCAACTAAATATCCTATTTGAACTAAGGGGTAAAAAGGTAAATGTTTTGTATTACTTTTCTGCACCTTGTAACTTCTAGCACATCTTCATCAAAATTCAAAAATAATAATGATTTCTTGTCTGCACACAGCTTGGTTCTTACTTTGGAGCTTCAGTCTGTGCTGTGGACCTGAATTCAGATGGCTTCTCAGACTTACTAGTTGGTGCTCCAATGCAAAGTACCATCAGAGAAGAGGGAAGAGTTTATGTCTATATTAATTCAGGTTCTGTAAGTATTTTCTCTTAAAAACACATGGCAACACAGCCGTTCTGGTTTAACAGGCGAAGAGGAAGAGTTTTCCTCTCTTCGTATCCAATATTTCAGGATATGGGAAAAGCAGCAGTAGAGCTGTGATGACTACCCAGGAGGTGTGCATAACACACCCCCAAAGGCTGTGGTGTCAGCTGTAGCACAGTTACTCACAGCAGTGTTGGAACTGAAGGCAGACTGGGTTAGTTTCCTAGGAGCTGTAGGTGGTGACAGCCTGTCGCTGCAGCCCCTTTCCAAGCTCTCCTTCACTACTGTGCTTCTCGCTGAACTGCCGTGTGAAGAACAGCTGATTAAGCCCTTCAGAAACAAACATGGGCTAAAACATTTGCCTGCTGTTACTGGTACCTGTCAGGAAAGAGACTGGTACTCCTCAGCTTTGCAAATAAAGTGACTGGACAGATCATGCATTAAAATTAGCTTCTTTTTTCTGAGGTTCAGTAGTGGAAGTGCGATCACTTTAATATTCTTACACTAAATACCATAAAATATGTTTGAAAATGCTTGCTTCTACTCCAAGGAATTTGGTGGGATTATATATCTACTATCCAAGGCAGTTTTAACATTTTGAGTAATGTTCCAGGTCACCTGGAAGATGCTCTGTTAATGTGCCATTGACTCTGTTTTCCTTCAGGGAGCAAAGATGGTAGAACTGAACATAGAGCTCAGTGGGAGTGACTCCTATGCAGCGAGGTTTGGAGAGTCCATAGCCAATCTAGGAGACATAGATAATGATGGCTTTGAAGGTAAGAATACAAAGAAAACCAATTTCTCAAAAGAGAAATTGGGTAATATAAAGTATTTCTTCTGTAGTAATTAAAAAGCAGAGCAGAGCCAACTTCTTTAATGATCTAAACCATCAGTATCAGCCCTGTAAAGATAATGGTGTGTGTGTTGGTGTAGAATCTGACCTCAAGAATGTGTGTGTAATTTTAATTGGCATGATTTTAACTTGACTGTCCCATTTTCCTCTCACCAGTAGAGAGACATAATGTGTTTTGTGTGCTTTAGTTACCACAGTATGGATTCAGTCAATGTGGATTCAATCAGGGAATTGTTCAGTAAAACCAAACAGTCAGAAGCTTTGTGTTTCTTGTGATTTTGGTTTGGTGCAGCATAAAGTATTTCAGATTTGCAGGTAGTTCAGGTTTTGCTTATTTGTAAATGCAAGTTTGCAGTTATTAATAGTGACTTTCAAGATGGTTTAATAACCTCCCCCCCTCTCTCCCCTGGCTATTTCAACCATGGGGGTTTTTGGTAAGGGCTGTTGAGGATGGATTGGTGAGCAGGTACATTCATTCAGTTTGTTATGAGTTGCTGCACCCCTCTGGAGTTAAGTAATCTAGGCTTAATAAAACATATCCCTTTGTACCAACCAGCTACCTTCATTTCCTCGTTAAATGCCTTTTCAAGCTCACTATTGACCGTTATGGACATTTCTTAGAAAAATAAATGGTTCATTTTGGCACTTTATAATAACAGTACTGTATTTCAGTGACCTAACCCATGTGGGAAGAGCAGGAAAACCATCACTGTTCCATGAATACAAGGCTTTTTTTTTTTTCTTTTTGTAAAGATCATGATAATTTTGGCTATTTGCATGGTAACCTTTTAACCTCTTAAAGGTCAAAATTAGTATTGCTAGAAATAGACTTCATCTTTAACGTAATAGCTGTATTTGATTGTTGCTTTTCATACATAGTAACTAAGGTAGAATCAGATTACTGGTCTGTTTTGGTTTATATCTTTGTTTGCTTGTATCTATGTTCAACACTGCCTTTGAATTCAGGCAAGTGAATCGCGTCTGGCATTGCATGCATCAGGATTTGCATTTCTTTTAACTGTTCCTTGTTCATATTTCCTAGTGAACTGATCATTGCTAAATTTTTTTTCCACAGATGTGGCAATTGGGGCTCCGCAAGAAGATAATCTAAAAGGGGCTGTTTATATATACAATGGGAGGAAAGATGGAATAACACCATCATTTTCACAGGTGTGCTTTTTCAATGCAAAATACCCAATACAGAAAAACCCTAAGTTTAAATCTTAGAGGGTTTTTGCTTCATTTAACGCTGACCATCTGAAAGACTTTAAAAGACTTCAGAAAATTTTTACATGGTCTGTGATTTCCAGTCATAACATAACCTGTAAGAGTGAAAAAAATTGTTTTGGGGGGCTTTAGACAAGGTTTATGGGATTTTACATATTCAGTAATTGAGGAATGTTATTTTCAGGGTTATACTTTCACAGTTAAGTCCATAACTGCATTCAGCAGCAGGTTTGTTGTGCTAACATTTTTCACTGGAAATTGTAACTCAGAGATTAGTTTTCCAAGAATAATTTTCTCTTTTACCTTTTTCTTCTCAGAGAATACAAGGACAAGAAGTCAGTAATTCTTTAAGCATGTTTGGACAATCCATATCAAGTGGCATTGATGTAGATAACAATGGTTATCAAGGTAAATTAAACAATTTTGTTTATTTTTCATTTTTTAAAGAATATAAATTCATAGGGAACAACCCTACTGTGCTACTTGATACTTTTAACAAAAGCAGAATCTGTTATTGAGATGACATGTCACATCTCATATTTTAGGAAGAAAAAAGAAGAGGTAAAGCTGAGGCCAAGAAGTCAGTTTTTACGGTCATCTAACTATTATTTAAGGCCTGATAACAATGTAATAGTATGATCATAGTGCACAAAGAGGAAGAGAAATGTGATTTATATTTTTAAAGTAGCCATCTCATCTGATAATGTCACAGTGAGCTGGTTTGGGCACTGGAAGCGTGTTTGTTGTCCAGACTGGTGTGCTAACCTAAATATATTGCTGGCCTTCCCAGAGTCTGGATTTTGACAGGAGTCATGGGCTCCTTGACTCTGAGTGAACAACACTTTAACCTCACATAGGGCTCATGGCTGTGAATTAAGACCATTGTGGTGTTCTTGTGGCCATGACAAAGTAATGTTAATTTGGTGTAAAACAGCTTCACTTTTTCCAAGTATATATTAATTGCTTTTTACATTTCATCAAAACATTTTGACATTTTGCAGACAAGCGTGATGTCAGGGCAGGTATGTCTGTCTGGCTCTTGTGGATGTAAAAGCACAAGGTTACCATGAATTGTGTGTCGTATATTTGGCTCTGTCCACAGAAATGTTATCCAGGTTAATTTGTAATGCTGGGCTAAAAGGTAAGTTACAAGTAGTTTGCTGTCAGGTCAGCTGTTGGTCTAATCTGGAAGTCACATCCTCAGGCCCTTACAGTCATCTGACAATTTACTTTCGCTACCTCATTTGAGAGGTATATGTACTGTCTATATTTATTTCCTTCTTGCACGATTAGGTGTCAGTCTGGAGTAAAGTAAATACTTTTTTCTATCTCTCTCTATGTATAATTTCATACATAAATAGAGATAAGCAGTTCTGCTTTATATATATATATATATATATAAAAAACAATGTGCATGTATAGCAATATTGAATATCTGGATGGAGAAGAAGGCAAGTATCTCCTATTTAGCTGAATTGTCCTTCAGTATCAACCACCTAAACTGCTTTTCTTTGATTAAGAAATCAAATCATCACATTATCAATATCTGCAAGTCCAGGAAATTAGCATGCATCATTAATGGACAGTGGACAAGTATTTGAGGAACTTTGAGTATTAGCATACCCCTTTTAATAAAAAAAGGGAAAATGGTGTTTTTATGACCAAAAGGTGAATATGCTATAACGTGCTTGTACCTGACAAGTAATTCCTGTTGACAAATTGTGCTTATTGATATTTTTTTTTGTGCAGATGTAGCCGTTGGTGCATTTTTCTCTGATTCTGCTGTGGTGTTGAGGTGAGATTGCTCCATTTCAGTGCTTTTGAAGACCATATAATCTAACTCAATTTTTTAAGTGCAATTTAATAAAACTCAGTAGTGTAATTTAACCTCATTATATTCTTGATGTCTTGAACTTCAGTCATTAGGCTCTAGAAGGCTCTACAAATGAAACATTTAAATAAACACCTTGAAAAAATGAAAATATCATTCTGAAACTTACTGAGACAAAAAATAATGTACATAGAACAATTTGAAACTATCTGAAAAATGCAGATAACTTCAAAATTATAATTCTAAAATATAAAAATAGATTGTCAGAGATGGTTAGTTTTTGCAGCTATTTCTGGCCACTATTTGTGAACACTTACTCTTTTCTATTCGTAGAACAAAACCAGTGATAATTGTTGAAGCTTCTTTAAAACATTCTAATTCAATAAATCGAACTAACTTAGACTGCATGGAAAATGAGCAGCCTGCCACCTGTATGAATTTGAAGATATGCTTTACCTATAGTGGACGAGAGGTTCCTGGTTATATTGGTAAGCTACTGGAAGAAAAAGCCAGTATATGTATTCATTTTAAATGTACCTATTTACAGAATAATGCTACTGGTATTTATTAGACCATTAATCTAAGTTCAGTATAAAATGAAAAGCTGAAAACTTTTTTTATGTCATGATTACCCTATAACATCAAGCCATTATGCTTCTGTTCAGTTTAGAATAACTTACATCTACTTTGAGAGACAGCAGCATTAAAAGGGTGATATTTAGGTGTCCTCTAACAGCAGTCCTCCCAGGCATGGACCAAACCAGATGGGACTCCTGTGGGATGCTGTCTTCAGCTTAGCAATAGAGAGAAGACATTCCTTCATAAACCAGCTCAAGCAGCTGATCATGCAATTGTGGGACATTATGTGAAACAGAGGGAGTTCCACCAAGATTACTGAAAAATAAATCTTGTATTATATTTTATATAATGCATGTTTTGCTCTTGGCAAAACCAGGTATTGCTAGAGGCAATATCTATCAGAGGGAATATTAATGGAGAATTAATTTAAAATAATTTACTGTCTAAATTTGACTGTATTGCCTGAGTGATTTTAACCTACTTGTCATGTGCTATTTGTAAACTGCAAACAGCCCTGCAAGTACATGGTATATAAAATTAAATTGCTTAACTCTTCCGTGTGAGAACATTCAATAACCTTTGGGAGCATGTTACAGAGAACATATGCATTGATGACCTGTAAAGTTGTCTTTTGATCTTTATCAGATCTTTTGAAGCTCATATTCCTTTTGAAAGGTGAGCAGTCAGACTGGGTCACCCTTGCTGGACTTTTACATAAGACTTTTTAACTTAAAAAAGAACTAGTAGAAACTGTAGATAACCTAACTCTTGGCAAAAATTTAGATGTTATAGATTTGTAATGCTCTGAAACTTGCTTGCAACTTGTTATCATAGCAATTCATACTAACTTAAATAGAAAAAACAGTGAAGTTAAACAGTATTTGTCAGTGTGTGTTGACTTAACTGTTGTAATTTACTGTCTGCCCTGTAACTAACTGAAGTGGGTTTTCTATAAACAGATTTTGGTAGAAAACTATGAATACAACCTGATAAACTATCCCTGATACTAAAGCATGTATCAGGGAACAGCCATGAAGCAATCAATTTTCAGGGTACTAGAAGTTTTTGTTTCATATGGATTTATGTCAGAGCATTTTTAAGCAGAGCATTTTAAAATGGATGTTACAGAACATACTTATGGAAGTGAGTCAGAAATTGTAATTTCTACCATAAATTCATTAAAATTGTAACACTTAAAGATTTTACAACCTTTACTTTCCCTGGGTTTTATTTTGTAGTATTGCTTTATAATCTGAGTGTTGACGTGAACAGAAAAGAGGATACACAAGCAAGATTTTATTTTTCCTCCAATGGAACATATGATACAATCTCAGGAAAAGTAAAGATTTACAGCAGTATTACTGCCTGCAAAGATCATCCAGCATTTATGAGGGTAATGTAGTTTTCAGTATGTATTGTCCTGTAAATCCTTTGTTCTCCTTTGAAAAGCAGACCTGCTATAAAAGGACCTATTCTGTTTTCAACTACATCACATCATTTTGGAAGTAAAATATTTGTATTCAGATCTTCTACAGTTAATACGTTGTAATTCTGATGCTTTTTCTGGGGAAGTCAGTGGGTCTGCCATCTCTTACATTGGTGACAACATGCATTATAATAATAATAACCACAGTGATGAAGTTGGACCATGAGCATTTTTGAAATTTTTTTCATCATTTTTATGGATGACAGATCACACATAGATTGAGGTTGGTTTGGAGCAACCAAGAAGGTATGATATAACATGCATATTCTGCTGAATGTTTCTGATGGAACTTTCCTATGTACTGCTTAATGCAATATCTTAAAACTTGTTATTTTTGTGTTTTGTCATTTGTAACTATTTCAAAGAACACGTGTATGGTCTTGCTCCTGTTTTTATTGTGAGCAGATAAGGTAGACTTGGCTAAAAAAGAAAGAACCCACTCCTGATCTACAGGAAGTGAAATGAAGACCGTTGCTAGAAAAGTCTGTAGTTCAAGGTTTATAGTGTGGTGTGCTTTGTGAATTTGCTGCAAGGAGCCAAATGCTAGCAGGGTGTGAAGAAGAGAACTTGCTTGGGCTTGCTTGATTTTTTTTTCCTTCAAGGAATGCAGCCCTCCCCCATAATCTGAAGGTGGAAATGGGGTAGGAAGATCACTTATGAGAGTTCCACAAATGAATTTAGAGCTGAACAATATGAAGAATGTGCACTGTGCTGAAAAAGTGATCTCTCTACTTCTCTGCTTACAAACGTGAAACCTGCACAGATATGTCTTTCTCCTGGACCAGATTAGTAGTGAATGTGGTTACAGTTCTCCCTCTGTGATGGTGCAGAGACAACTTTGCTGTAGAAAAACCTGCTGATAGCAGTGCTTCAGAAGAGAAGCCACCGAGATAGAAGGTCTGCCAGAGCAATGGGCACAGCAGGAGGCAGTTGGAGACCTGCAGGGTGTTGGCCGGGGAGGCCTGTATCAACACCAGGATTAGATGGCACCAGCTGCTGGGTTGACTGTTGGTTTCTGCAGAAGTAGAGTTTGATCCAACAGCCACCATCCTTTGAAGCTGAGTATGGTACTGACCCAGAAGTAAGTTAGTAAGAATCTAGTCAGTAAGATCTTAACTGCCAAAGTAGTCTCAAAGTCACTGTTGCCCTGGAGGGTATGAACTGTTGTGTTCATGCTTGATGTATCACTCTGAGAGATGAATGAGGGACTTGTCTTGAAAGTGGAAAAAAAACCCAATAATCAGGACAAGGATATAGTATTTTTAAGGCCATTCAATGAACAAGAAAAAGCTAGTCACTTGTATTCTATCAAACATCTTAGAAGCTTGTCTTCCAAAACAAAAATTTTGGAAAAACTTCGAAGCCCTAAACCACAACTAACAATAAAAATTAGTGGACACAAAGGAACCATATTTTATTAAACTCAGAAAAAATAGACTTATCTCCTGTCAGACCTTGTTTAAGGGGGAGGAGAGAGGGAGTATTTAGATGTAAAGGGGAAATAAGGGCAATAAAATAATGGACTAGTTTGCCTAGACTTTTCTTAAAAATCCTCAAGGTAGCAATTCTGTGACCTTTTGAAGCAAACATCTATCAGGGTGAATGGTGCAGTTGATCCTGTACAAAGGCTGGAAAATAAATTTAATTTTCTACAGCTACAAAAAAACCTGCAGGGAAATATTCTTCCATGTATTTTTCTTCTTCCTTGGTTTCACTTACTTTTTGTTTATGACACCATTAGAAGCAAATTCTTCATCATAAAGCTTCAGGATAGAAAGGAAAGTTTATGTTACCTACTGGAAAATTGCCCAGATGGATCTCAACTGATAGTTGCACCTAAGTGAATGTTGCTTGCAGGAGCAATGGCAAATTGCCACTTACTTTGTAAGAGTTCTGTAAACTAAGAGAGATGTGATTGACAGCTGACCTTGTACAGATTGCTGTACCAGCATTAGCAGGTATTTGTGTAGGAGGAAGGAATTGATTTGCTCCATCACTTCCTATACTCCCTCATTAGTATTTTTTTTCCTCCATAGAATTCAATTTTCTTTTTAATTCTTAATTAATAGCATTATAAGCATCTCCTTCCACCCACTGAGGTTTCTGTGCTTGTATGAAGCTCCTAAAGTTAAGTAAGTGTGAATGTCTGTCAAGTACAGTCCTTGCAAGAGACAATATAAATTTTATGTATTTTGAGTAAAGGCTAATTAATAGCTAATTAGTATAATGGAAGTAATATAAAGCAGATGCAGAGAAGACCTTGTGGAAAATTATTGTGAGTTACATAATACGGGATTTGGCCAGTACAAGCTTGCAGGTAAGAATTAAAATAGTGGCCATGTGGAAGGACAATCAGTCTCTGTCTATCCCCTAGACTTAGGCAGTAATTTAATCAGGTTTGTTACTGTTGGTGCTTCAAGCTGTTCAGTTTTCACAAGTAGGTAGTTTGGATTCTGATCTGAACATTGCTATGCAGGCAAGGCTTCAAGTACAAGTAGTCATTTATTGAGGACTTCAATCTTTTTAATACAGAATGGGAAATAAAGAGGCAGAAAAATAAAATGCAGTCATGACCTGATTTAGTGGTACTGTGGGAGAACTCATTTTGATTTCATTCATAAATACCCATGGAGTTTGTCTGGCCATATTCCACTGGTTGACTTTCTCCATTTTAGCCAACTTTGCCTATTTTTCTACTTGGGCAGTGCAGCATTTCATAGGTGTGTGAGGCGGGATTATTGACAGAAGTAGGCTCACTATTCAATAAGTTTTCTCCTCTTGGAAGAATCATCTATTCTGAAATGCCTGATGCTGTCATTGAACATATTATGCTTTTATGCATTTCTGATTGCCTCCTTCAGCAACAAAGATGTCTGGAAAAGTATATGAGCCATATGGAATTATTTTACATATGAAAAATAAGCGTTGCTGTTTTAGTGAGTTCTAGGCAGCCTTATAATTTTAAAACATAAGCATACATGTTTTGTCTTATATGATTAACTCATTAGGTTTCCAATTTTCATAGAAAGATGTAAGGGATATCTTGACTCCTGTACATGTTGAAGCAAGTTATCATCTGGGGCATCATATTCTACAGAAAAGAGATGCTCAAGAATTTCCACCACTTCAACCTGTTCTTCAACGCAGGAAAGAAAAAGATGTTATAAAAAGCAAGGTTAGTGTATGAGTTCTCTAAAATAATAACCTTTGCAGAACTTGTATACAATCTGTATTATGATTTTAAAATAAAAAAGGTATGTGCAGAGAACTTGCATGTAGTATGTGTGTAGTACTATATGCCTCAGAACACACATGTATGAAATTCACTCTTTGAATATCCAGTCTTTTTCAACAGAATGAGTCTCTTTCCAATATAAAGTTATACTTTAAAATTATTTCTGTGTTAAAAACACAATAGTGTGTTGGTATTGACCTTGAAGTGTTTGAAGTGTTGATGTTGCTGGAATATTAGTTCTGTGAAGGTATTGCAGGTTTTCAAACACGAAGTTTGTGAGGGGAAAGAAAGAGTGTGTTCTGTATCCTTCAGTAAGTATGAAATTAACCTGTTTTCCCCCAAAAAAACCCAGCTTATTAAGAGACTTTGACTTTAGCGAAAGTCCGAGTGTGCTGAATTTTTAATTTTTCACAAATAGTTAGCTCCCCAGGAAAGTGGTCAGAGCACCAAGCCTGTCTGAGTTCCAGAAGCATTTGGACAATGCTCTCACGTATGGGCTGTGACTCTTGGGGATTCCCTGTGCAGGGCCAGGAGCTGGACTCCGTGATCCTGATGGGTCCCTTCCAACTCAGCTTTCTCTGTGATTTGTGTAACTGAGATACAGTTGGCCATAAGAACTCCTGAGATACGTAAAAGCTTCTTTTAAAATGGCGTGCTTTGACTTCTTGTTTTCATTCAAAATTCTGTTTTAGAAACCTCAAACTTATAGAGCCAGAAAGAGGGTGGTGTTGAATACAGTGACATAAATGTACTCTGTAACATATTGATAGCCAAGGCATGGACACCTGCAACTCATGGTGTCTCTACTCTCATCAAACCTTACTAACTATGATAAGTAAAGGCTGTGTAATGAAATTAGTGCAAAAATTAGTGTGCTGTATCATAGGAGAAACTGCACAGACATCAGTTCTGGATCTTCTAAAACATTCTGCCCCCTTTATGTACTGCTGTAAAAAATTGTCTGAACATACACCCACAGGTTTAACTGTGAGAGACAGTCTGGAAAGCCTCTTCACTGTTACTCTGGATGCACAGAATGTGTTTGGAAAATGGAAAATCATAGCCTGATTGAATTGTATGTTAGGAGTAAGAGCTATTAGAGACTTCCTGATCCTTAGTTACTAGGTGATGGGTTTCTTTCTTTGGAAATACTGTTACTCACTATAGGAAGCATAAGACACTGAAGTGCCTTTTTTTTAATTTGGCTTTTACAGTTTATTTTTGCAAGATTTTGCTCCCAAGAAAATTGTTCGGCTGACTTGAGAGTTTCTGGAAAAGTTGTTTTTCCAAAGTAAGTATAACGTAGGTTTCATTTTTTTGGACAAGATCCAGTAAGATTTTATCTTAATTATTCCTTACTCTTTTGTAAATAAATAACAATAATTTGCAAAAGTAGACTATGGACTCCCTAAGAAAATACAAGAAGAAAAGTTGTGCTTAATTGAAGACTATCTTTAAATCAGAAATCTTCCAGGAAATGTAACAGAAATATATATAATTGAAGAACTGTTATGGCATAATTAGAAGATTTTACAGCTCATAAAATACATCTTCACAAAAACATAAATTTGTGCTCTACACTTCATGTATAACTGGGCTAAGATAACGCTGCATAGTGCATACTCAATATGCAGACATTGTAACTATTGGCAAATTGACAAGTTATTGGTTATTTCTGCTGCTCTTTCTGGAGATACTGTATGAAGTCTCAATCAACAGTATAAAACTGAAGATGTCATATTCTTAAGCAGAAGAGCCATTTAACTGTTTCAAGTTGTATTTTATCATCACAACTTTTTCTTTATTTCAAAGTAAAAAATACAGGTAGTTGGTGTGCAAAAAGAGGAATTGTACCTGTTTTAAATCCCAGACACTTAGATATTTTACATGTGACCTGGATTTCTTGTCATTCATCACTTTTAAAGTTGCTTCTACTTAAATCAAAATACTAGGTTGAACAACCTAAAATGGCATCAAAAGACACTGACAGTCACATAATGCAGACTAATCACACCTGTATAATCCTTAGCAAAAACTTTGTCATCTTCATAGATTTCAGAGTAAGATGAGTATTTTTCTCCCTACTTTAATACCTAGCCTGTTGCACGAGTCTTAAGCCCTTTCATTTTCTTAGGCTGGATGGTTATTTTATTTAAACACTCATAAACTTTTCAGAAAGAATGATTGTGCAGAATTTTCGTTTGTGACATTAGCAATGCAGTTTTTTAAGTACTTTGAAGCTCTAAGAAAGGAAAACAGATTACAATATACCTGCTTGACATTAGGCACCAGTAGCAGATTTGTGGTGTGAATAAATAGTCTAAATATCTTGATAAAGTGTTAAGTATCACCTTTAATTACCTTGTGCCCCTGGAATCTCAATTAAAAACTAGTTAGCTGTGAAGCGATAATTTATTTTGTCTAGACAGAATGCATTCATTATCCTTGAAGAGCAAAGCAAACACCTTTGGTTTTAAAAGAATGAAATCAAATAGGGATGGCAATGCAATGCTTTATTTACTGAGTAACAAGTCTTCATGCATACACTATCGTGTTTTGTTTAAATTGCTTCGATTTTGGCCTGCTCTGTAAATTTCTAGTCTGCATCATGCATTTTTTAATGAAGAATGAAATATGATTACCAGGGAAAAGCTTTAGTTCAAGCTTTGTTGTAGTCCCAGATGTGCACCTGGTACTTTTGTGTACTTGTGTGTTAAGCTGGGAGGCATCTTTGTGACAGCATATTGTTAATGAGCTTGGCTTTAATGCATGTAAGAGGAGTGACTGGTGGGTATATAAGTAGTAAAACAACGTCCAAATTTAACCTAAAGTTGACAAGCTACCGAAATGTTAACATTGTGTTTTTCTTTAATTTGCTTTTGTCTTGGAACCTATCTGCTTAGGCAGTGCTTTTGCCTTCTGTTGCTTTTATAAGTGCCAGCTTCTTTCCCAAAGGTGTTCAGTGACTAATGCTTTGGTTTCGAGCCAGAATATCTGATAAATGTCTATTTCTAGGCACCCTTTCTACAAGTCTTAATTAAACTTTAATGTCAAGCTGAAGTTTACTTTTAGCCCCTGATAGGGTGTCTGTACTTGTAACGTGATTATAGAACATTACATAGATCATAAAATAGGCATGTTTACTATGCCCCTTTTCATATTAGCTCAATCCCAGATCTGGAGTGCAAAGAGTGAATGTTGAAATAATGTGTGAAAATACTGTAGCAGTGGTACATTGCTATTCTGGCCTGTAAAGGAAAGGACTGATCTCGTAAAGGCCAAAAGCCCAACTGACTGATGACAATTTTCTTGCCCTCTCATTAAGCAGGTCAAGCTTTTAGAGGTGCAGTGCTGCAGTTTACCATCATACAACTAGTATTGTACCTTAGTTACAGAATTGAGTAAAACCTTCCCCTTACATCTCCAGCTGGGCTTTGTCTGAACCAACTGAAATTACCTAAAAGAGCAGTGGGGGAAAAGCTTTGCATACAGGCTATGTCTAGAATTACTTTCCATTTATATTATGGTAATTATTTTTATAGGCCTCATGATAAGAAAACATACCTTGGTGTTGGAAGTGTGAAGACTTTATTGTTGAACATTTCTCTGCTTAATGTTGGAGATGATGCGTATGAAACTGTCCTTCACATTCAGATCCCTAAAGGTCTTTATTACATTCGAGTTTTAGAATTGGTAAGGAAAAAATCTCTCAAACAGTAATCCTTTGATATTTTTCTTTTTCAGCCAGGCATTTTTCAAATTATGTTTATGAATTGTTGAGTTTCTTCAGCTACTGAACTTACATCCCTTCATCAAAAGCTGCCAAAACACCAGTTTTTAAGTTCTTAGACTTCTAGCTACCTAAATCAAGTGCAATTTAATCAATACAGGTGACTTCCATAATTTCAGTAACAACTAAAATAATTTTTAAAAATGTTTTAAAATTATTTCAGGGTGTTACGGCTGGTTTTTGGCTGATGATCATGTTTTCAGTGATCACAAAGATCTCATGGAATCTGCTTTTTCCCAAATACACAGGCTTATAAAAAGTCATAAACCTAATTGGGCTCTATTTCTGCCTTTTAAAAATAACTGTTTGCCTTGTAAAACAATCCCCCAGGTCCACCTTTGTGAGGTTGGCTTTTCATGTGGGTGGGTTGAGATCTGCTGCATGTGCCTTAGGTTTGGTAAAAGCAAGAAGCAGATGAAGTAACTGATACAATAATCAATATAATCTGTTATGTTAAAGTGGTGATGGGTGTCCTGGATATTGGCATCAGTGAAATAACACCTGGTTCAGGAGAATACAAAGCACCCAATTTTAGTGTGTACATGTAAATTGAAATGTCCGGAAAAAAAACCTTTTTTCTTTTAATCATTAGTAATTTGTCCTTTATTTTAGGAAGAAAAACAGATACACTGTGCAGTATTAGATAAAGAAATTAATGCAGTGACACTTGAGTGCAGTGTTGGCTATTTATATGTAGATCACGACTCAAAGGTAAGCTATAAATGAAGTTCCTAGATTTAAAAAAACCCTGAATACGTTATGAGGATTTTCATGGGGGAAAAACCCCTTTTTTTCTGAATCTCTTCGTCATTCCAAACTAACATCTTTTACCATGTTGGTATCTGTATCTCTCCTGTTCCTTTTAAAATGAGTTGCTTAAACACTCCCTGCAATAATTCCTTAAGGGACAACAATGTTTGCAAGATGCATCGACTGATTGTGCTTGGCTTCTAGACAAGTGAGCTGACTAATGCTATGGACATATGTGTTAGGTCAATAGAAAGGGAGTAGAAGACACAAAAAGCAAGTATTTTCTTAGTTCTGAATTTTTTAGGGCAGGAAATTCTAAATGAGTTTAATAAGATACTTGAACTGAAACTGTGTCAAGGTGCACTATCATTTAATATAAGGAAAATTTTATTTGTTCTACAGCTGGATTATAGTTTCCTCTTGGATGCAAGCTCGTTAACCAGAGCAGAGGAGGACCTCAACATCATCATTAATGCTACCTGGTAAAGTCTAATAAAAATTGAATGAATGAGAAATACTACTAGCTTTGGAAAACAAATAAAGGAACACTGGAAAGGCTTAGCAAAGCATGATTGCAAGAAAGTACATTGGTTGCAAATCTGTAGAGACAGAGAAATTACCAAGAAAAATAGGTGATAGATATTTAAATAATGAGCAGGTTTCTGCCTGTAAAAAATGTGGGGGGCTTTAGTGCCTGACATGTAGTTACCAATTAAATATTTTTATTTTAATAAGCTGAAAGGTCTGTTTAGCATTTGTTTACAGAAAGAGTGCACAGCATATGATGATACCTTCAATACAGATTTTTCTCACTTTGCATTTTTGTAGTAAAAATGAAGATGGGAACATGTTGCTGGATAACATGCTGACTTTACCTATACCTCTAAAATATGAGATTGAGTTAAATACTCATGGGTAAGTCACCTGTTGGTATACCTGCACGTCCGTACAACTGTTGTCTTGTTACTATTCTAAATTCACAAAGTTTTTAAGCAGAAGTGTGACATAGCTGACAAAATCCTGGGACTGCTCAGCTCAGCTATCCTGCACTCTGACCCAGACACTTGTAAGAGTTTGTTTCCCCTATTGTAAGATGAGACCATTGGTATCTATGGTGCTTCAGATTTGTTCCTTAACAGACTTAATGTTTTTTAAAAAGTGGAGTATTTTTTATAGAAAGATGTATTTAATAAGAGCATAGCAGAGCCTCAGATTCCTTGCTTAACATGAACCATACTCTGGTTTTCTTGTGGGACATTCATGGAGCGTAGTTTTGGGTGAGGATTATGACTTTTTGTGATTCATCTGCCTTTTTGAGAGGAAAGAATAAAAATGTGGAGGGTTTCTATTCCAAAGGCAGATGATGTCTACCCTGTGTTCCTAGATTTACTTAAAAGCAAACTTGGGTATTTTCTTACAACTAATCTTACTGGAGGCAGCATGGAGCAGAAAGTTATGCTAATGATATATAGCAATTCTGTTTATTAACAATTTCTAAATTGCTGTAGGTTTGTGTCACCAACCTCATTTCTTTATGGAGCAGAAGGGAAAGATTCACCAGTTACATGTATGAAGGAAAATATCAACTTCACTTTCCATGTAAGAGTTTTCCTTTGTAAACCCCGTCATCCTTGTTTTGAGGGTTAATGTTTAGTGTATCTAATGACAGTCTAGACAGTCAGTAAGGAAACTTTTAAGAGTACAAGGGCACCATGAGTTACTTTTGTGCATTAGTGATGGGAAGTTGCTGTTAATCCCTCTTAGAACACATTTTTTGGCCTGGAAAATCTTCCACTGAATCATCAGAGAAAAAATTCTTAACACAAGCAGGATTGAAAGTGGTAGAGCAGTCCTGACTTGCCCCTTTTTCCTTTCAGAAACAATTTGAAAGGAATTATGGTAAGAAAAACGAATTAGGAGCTTCTTATAAGAGTATCTATAGCATCAAATTTGTCTCCAGTGGATTAAAAGCAGGAGTTTGGACATAGATCTCTCCTAGTTCCTTTTGCATACTCCCTGGCAGGCAGTCTGTATGACCTCAGGTACTCATCACAGATTAGCACTTCTTACTCATCAGCTTTGGAGGAGTGAAGGGTGCAGTAAGCCCACAGAATGAATGAGCAAAATGTTAACACTCCTAGCACAATCCACTTTCATGACAGCATAACAGACCAGCTGCTACCCCATTCTGTGAAGTTTTATGTATTTATAGATGTATATTTTTGTTTGTTGAATAGGTACTGTTGAAGCTTTAACTGTGTAACTCTACCTCTTCCCCACAAGGTTATCAGTGCAGGACCAAGCATGTCTCCAAACACCAGCTTAGAGATAATGATACCGAATGCTTTTCCACCCAGGGACTCCAAATTATTCAACCCACTGGATATCAAGGTAAGCAAAGGTTACTTAATGTATTACTAGCTGTATAACTCTGTGAAAAAGAGAAGCAGAACAAAGTCAGCTAGGTACTTAGTCTGTGTTTGATTTGCTAGCCATGGTGAAGCAGAGTGAACAAGGATAGGATCATCTTCAGCCCCAAGTGTTTCAGAATTCTGGAAATAAAATTTACATTTTTTTTAACCTTTCAGAAATCTTTATTCTGATTTTAATCTGATACTTAAATTCTAATAATGACGTTATATTTATTTCCAGACAACAGCTGGACACTGCTCCTATAATAAATATCCCAGAAACTGTAACACAGCAGAAAATAATGAAAACATATTAAAGGATGTCATCACTTTCTTTTCAAAGCCTACTAAGAGGCACATGGTAAGGTCTGTCTTTTGGCATCAGTGGGAAATGACTGTATGAATGAGCCTTGTACAAGAGTGTATCTTATATAATAAGGTCACCAGAGCCATCTTCCAAGGATGTGTGGTGAGACCTGTGATAAGTTCAGGGTAGTCATAAGTGACTTCAGTGAATGGGGTGAGAACTGAGCTGAGAAAGTTGATTAATGACACATTGCTGAAGCCAGGGTGGATGGCAGGCACCTACAAAGAGCTGCCAAAGGGGTATGGAACTGAGTGAGTGGGCAAACAGAATGGCAGAGGAAATTCAGTAACAAATAGAAAATGATGCATCAGGGAAAAACAGGCTTTATTTTAATTACGTGAAGTATGCAGATCAAATATTGATTGTCTTTTCCACATCAAAACAGTGCTATCAAATATAACTAACAGGAGCTAGGTAAAAAAACCCCAAAAGAGTACTCGTGGTGGAAGTTCTTCCTGACAGGTGTTATGAATGTTAGAAATAACTGAATTCCAAGGAAGACTATACAAGTTAATGGCACTGGAAGTCAATAAGAATTACAAAATATATGGAAACCATTTTTGGCTGGGAAGCTATTAAAAATATTTGGGAGGCTGGGAGAGTACCATACATGCCTGGCCTGCTCCAGCTCATCCCTCTGTTCCTGCTCACAGACCTTGCTGGAGATCAGACCCTTGACTACAAAGTCCAAACCAGAACTGCTGTTTTAGCATTGCATTGCTGAGGGTTTGTCCTCATAGAGATCTGTTTCCTGCACCTTGTCTTTGATAAAGTACAATGTTGTTTAATCTGTCATCTTTAAAAAAAAACAAGAACAAAAACTAAAACAAAAAACCAACAAAAAAACCCCAAACCCAAGAAAAAAACCAAAACCACCCATTTTTTAAATATGTTAATTGGGGACTTTTAAGTAAGTGCATTACAGGGAATATCAGACAATGATTGAGATACACCTTGCACTAGAATATCCAATCAGTACATCAGCATGGTAGCCTTGGATAAAGAATAATGATAAAGATTTAATAAACATAATCATGTACAGCCTTGTGGTTTTGTCTTCTCCAAAGCTCTGTGAAGTGTGCTAGTTGTCAGTGTACAAATGTAAGGATCAACCAATTACACTGTTTGTACTGGATAGCATAGAGTCATTTATCATTATTGATAAAAGCTAATTTGAAATAAATGTGTAAAAATAAACCTTAAACATATAAAAAAATTATGACGCTTGTTCTTTTCCAGTCTTAAAATAATCGAATTTTTGAGAAAAATGATTTGTTTTGTATAACAACTAGGCTGGTCTCTTGCTACTGTGCCTTTAACACCACAGGAATAACAGGGATGGATGACAACCTCGAGTTATACCCTGAGTTTTCAATAATAAACATGAATCTTTTTGTTTTGGTCAGTTCCTGATTGTCTTTATAATCTTAGCACTAAAGTTGATTAAGTTTTAGTCTTTCCCTCCCTTGTACAGTACTGCATGAAGAACGACAGCCTGTGCTTACAAATACACTGCAAGCTGGGAAACATGGAAAGTGGAAAAGAAGCGACTGTTCAGTTGCATCTGGAGGCTACTCCTTTACTTTTAGAAATGGTAACACATGCATTTTTCATACTTGAGGGGAATATTTCAAGGCATATTTGCAGTATTCCCTGCATATAAATTCTAGGTGTTAGTATTTGTTTTCTAACAGTGAAACATGATTCAAACATGATTAAATCTTTTAGGTTTTAACCTATTTTATGTTGCCAATGCTAAGGCTTAAGGTGATGTATGAAAAACAAAAATATGTATTTTAGTTTGTCACATTATGGTGTGCATTGCTTTCCCTATTCTGGCTGGGTTATATAGGATGGGGATTTAATTTCAACTCATAATTGTATTTTTCTAAGAAAAGCAGTGTGGATGTGGACTTAAGTAAAATCCAACCTGGCTTCATTCCAGCTTCTGGAACTAATTCGTTTTGTGCTCAGAAAAAGGCACCATTGTGTGTTTGTGTGAAATTGTGGTTATGGCAGCAGCTGTGTTACCATTTTTGCTGGGCAGGAATCAATGTGTTTAAATTATTTTTTAAAAGATAGAATTTTTTTTTTTTTTTTTAATCAGGATGATGCATCAGTATTGAAGTTTGAAGTGAGAGCAAGAGCCTGGCCAGAAAAAAATGCAAAAGTTATTGAACTACATAAGGACAAGCAAGCTGCATATGTAAGAATTCTCTTACGAATTTGTGATAAACATGTTGAAGTAGAAAAACCAACAGGGATTAAAATTGTAGAATCCTATACATACCTATACACAGGCAATGACTAGAGTGTTAATTACATGAAAATTTAATTAATTTTCATAGGTTTTTTTACTATCTTTTACGGGAAAAAAGCCCAACAGTTAACACTAAGCTTATTTTCTGTTTTTCAGGTCTATCTGGAAGGAGTGCACCACCAAAAGCCAAAATACCATGTTACTTTGCTAATTATTACCCTAGGCTTGATAGTTGGTGTTACCTTGTTTTTGGTTCTTTCATTTATATTATGGAAGGTAGGTTTTCAGTATTTCTTAGTTGCTCTCAAGTCAGGAATTCACACTATTGAAGGATTTTTGGATCTGGGTTAAAGCAGGTTAAATAATAAATAACGTTTAATTATGATCTGTCTTTTCTAAAGAAAGAAATTCCTCTTGTAACTTGGGGTTTTTAAAAAGTATTTCTCTGGGTTTTTTTCATTTCACCTTCTGCATATTCTACATTTTCTATTACTCAATATCACAGTCCCTTTACAATGTTTTATGTGGCATCTCATGTTTGCAAATGATTTATGTAATTTAATGATATCAAATGGATCATTTTTGTGGGATGGTGCTCCACATTTAATGTCACTTGACACATGATGACTGGTAGTTTAAAACATGGTTTCATACCAGTATAAAATGTTTAAGATTTCAAACTGCAACATAAATACTAAAAAAATTCTGTGCATAAGTAAAAGAGAAAACTAATAAGAATGCAGCTCCTCTGACAAGTGATTAAGAGATTGTTAACTTCTTTACCTACATGGAGACTTTCTCTATCCATCATTTTTACATGGACATGTAGAAATGAAATAAATTGAACAGGAAAGTTTTATTACCATTTCACATTTTCAAAAGTACTGAATTCTGTGGACTGTTAAAGTTCACAAGCCTAAGTCTTTACTCCGTGCAGGAGAGCATTAGCCTCCCAAAAAGTAACAGAAGAAAAAGCAAACCTGCTTTTTTGATGGATGAGTAACACTTGATTACTTGGTATGACAAAGCACTGATAAATACCATACTTCATAAATGCCACATATATGCATTTTTGTTTTAATTATTCTTTTATATGGTTTTGATTTGATAACAAAGATTTGCTGACAACAGATTATGACAAATTATGTATTTCAGATTGGCTTTTTCAAAAGGAAATACAAACCAGTCCCTCAAGACACGAACAGAAGAGACAGCTGGAGTTTTAAAAGTGGGAACAAAAATGACTAAGAAGCCAAATAAATGTTTGATTTTAAAATGAAGAAATTAAAATTCAGGTTAATTCACAGGAGAAACAATCTAGGCCTTGAGCTCACTTGCTCTTACAAAACATGCTTTATTTCCTTGAACTGTGTGGAGGATACACCTTACAGTACTGTTGTTCTAATATCAAAATAGTAAACCAGTCTGTTCTGAGGTCTCACAGTAATATTTGAAATGCCATATATATAGATCTGGTTTCAAACAGACAGAAGAACACTAAAGATAAAGAGAAGAATTACTTACCAGAAAGAAAGTAAAAATTTTTGGCCAATCCTGGAAAGTCTGATCTCAAGCACATTAGCATGAGTTATTCTATTAATTTTAAAGTTTCAATAATATTTTGAGCAGGCGTTCAAGAAGAAATCCTCTCTCATCTTGCTTTGGCATTTTACCAAGGGTAGATTAGCTTAAACCAGCAGGACTGTAAACAGAATGCACAGACATAGAAAATGGTTCTCAGAAGCTCTGGGCTTCTGCAGGTCACCATGTAAGCTTTGGCTTCACAGGCACAGCCACATCACTGAAGACTCAGACACCCAGGCACGACAGAACCAGGAAAGCCAAAGGTGGATTCAGAGCAGGGAATTGTGTGGGGTAGCCTGGAGATGCAGCTGTAGAAAGATTAACATATTGGAGATCATAATCTGTAGCCATCTTTAACATGGTACTTGGAAGCATGACAGAATTACTTGTTCCATCCTTTCCTCAGATAGTGCTGCCATAAGGCTTGGGACTTCTCCAGTGAATTATTTCTATGTGGGTTTTTTTTAAAGCAAGTATTTATTTTTATTTATTTGAAGATTTTTCTATAGTACTTATAATAGTATTTAGTGCTGGCATTCTTCCAGAACCTGAAAAAAGAGACAGGCTTCAGCTGACAAAACAGAGACACATACCCAAAAGACTCCAACTGCAATGGGCCAAATTTTGCCTTTAGCTGTGCCACCCTTTACCTGAAAGTACTTAATAAGGAAGTCACTTGGAGAGCCAGCTTGGGTTCCTGGGAAGGTGTCAGATAAATACCATCCAAACAGGCACCCTCAGCAGCCACTCAGTGGAAAGGCAAATGACTGAACAGAAACATGGATCAAACCACTGCTCTGCTACTCCAGGAAGCTTCTTCAGCTAGCTAAGTTTGCACTGCCACCTAGCTTTGGTGAAACAGCACAAGCCAGGGAAAAAAACCTTCCTTTGCTCCCCAGAAGAGCTGGAGAATGTACACCTTCTTCAAGAACTGAATCTCTTGCAGCAGAAGGACAGAGTATGGCCCTGAGGCCAGGCCTTGGATGTCTTTCTGAACTGCAGAGAGAAAGGAATGTCATCTGTACAAATGCTTTGAAGCTGCATCACCCTCTGGGAATTAGCCTGAAACTCAAACCCACAGAGAGTGCCTTCAGCAAGCGCTTCTGCTAAGAGAGTGCTTGGTGCCATAAAAGCCATGTTGCCCATGGATTCCAAAGGTATTTGGGACCATTTTGTAACTTCCTTTCACTTCATTTTATGCCAAAGATGTGGATCACTCCAAAGTATGTTTTCCTCTAATAGCTACAGTGCAAGGACAAATGAATGTGCATATATTTTTTTAAAAAGTCAAAGTATGTCAAGAATGAAATACTTTCTTGCAAGTCTATGAAACTGTACCAAAAAATGCTTACCTTCCACATGGCTTTAGTGAATTTTTGCACTTTAACCAAAAAACCTTTGAACAGAAATTAGTTTGACATTACAGCATACTGTGAAAAATATACCTCAAATACTGGAAGAAGCATTCACGTTCTTTTGAGTACAAGCAATGCAAGGAAGTGAAACCAAAGCATTTTATTTATCTTTGAAATAGTTTACATGTCAGTACATGTGATCATGATGCCTTGGAAATTGTACACTTTCTATTCAGATCTGATTGTTAACATGTAAATGTTGGCTACCTGTTCTTAGGATATGAAGCAAAATTATGAAGCTTTTATAAACCAGGTCGACAAAAAATGAATGTACAATGTCCTGATGGTGGCAAGATTATAAAGTATTATTCGATTACATTTTATTAAAAACCCAAACAAGTTAACATGAATGCTGTTTGTTCTCCAAGTTCAATTATTTTGTTAAATTTCATTTAATAAATAACATTTAAATCTACTAAATGGTGCTGGAATGCCTTTTTAGACAGCTTTAAGAAGCTTAGTTTGAATTGCCTTAGCATGTTAAAAATATTTGATGGGATAGAGTATGAATTTTAACTGGAGACTGGTCCCTGTGACTTTGACAACAGGTAACAGTTTGAGTCTAGGAGCCAAATCTTCATCTGCAGTACTTAAGGTGCAGTACTTTGTCCTGTGTATTTATCACAGATGAGAATTTTTCACAAAAAGTATTTAAAATCACAGTAGCTATAGATCTCTTGTAAAGGTTTAAGCCCTTGACTTAGCACCATCATACAAGGACTGGATTTCACATTACCCTTGAGTGCTTCCTGAAGAAAGCACCTGAAACAATTCATTCTTGCCCTGAAAAAATTCAGCTTTCACACCATTATTTGTGCTCTGCCTTCTGAACGATTCCTAGATCAGTGACCAGGAGAACATTCATTATCCATGGTCCTGCAGACTGAAAAACATACTCTGCTACTTTTCAACTCAAAGGAAGCCAGTTGCCAGAAAAATATAGTCTTAATTTGCTGTCCTCTGAAATTATTGTATTCAATATTAAGTAAGTTACCAAAAAAACCACTCAAAAATTGTGTTTATACCCTATAGGGAAATTATAAAAACTTAAGTCAACTCCGAATTATTTATCATAACTTTAGTCTCAGCAACAACAAAAACTATGCTGAATAACATTTCAGTTCTAAGATAGAGAAAATATTAATTTTATACAAAGAGCAGTTTTTAAAATACATTTTAACAAAGGAAAGCTGTATAAGACATCAGCATATTCTCTTAGATTATTTGACTAGAAACATTTTGAGAGCACAAGTATTAAGGCAATATTAAAAATTGTAACTAGAAGTACTTGATTAAAAAAATAAATGCAAAATAAATTAATTTTTATTTTGCCACGACTCTTCAACTAGAGCTGGTGAGTAGAGGTATGGTTCTTCCCTGTTCTGAACTGAGTTACCTGACAACGTGGATAGCAGCAGCAGGCTTAGAAGTATCTCATTCTAAAAAAATCTAGACTATAATGAAAACCAAACTTTTTTCTATTCTGATGGACACTCCTCTAATCCCAAATTTGTAAGAGACCAATATAATCAATTTTGTTAAAGCCTAACAGCTCCTATACAGTTAAATACTGTAATATCATTTAATAAGAATAAAAATATATCATTTAATAAGAATTTAAACCCAGAACTTGAACAAACATCCCAATCAAGCTTCTGCTACAACTGACATCAGTACAAGTCCAGCACATTGGAAGGCTGTGCATAGAGGTGAGAATAGGATTCTTTATTACAGAATTTCCAGTGTGTCCCTTCTATATGCAGTTGCATGTTGCTTGGGAACTCTCCAGGTCATCAGTGTTCACTCCATAGAGATCAATAAGTTGAGGATGCACCCTGTGAAGCAAGGAAATCAAACTTTATCAATCAAACTTCATCAACTTTTGCAATGGGTGTGCTGCTCTTTGAGGTTGGGGAGGAGAACAAATATGTATGAGCTTTTATATGGAAATAAATCAGAGTGAATTACATTTTGGCAATTCCTATAGGATCATCTTTAGAAGAATATATTATGTATCCTACAACATGATCTACCTTTTATTTCACATACCAGACTTACTCTGAGCTGTGTGCCTTCAGCTAACCCTGTGTGCATTGCAGAAAAATGAGCCACTGCCCCCTTAATTCCACGGGTAATCCTCCCATTTCCTATGTATTTGTAGTCTCGTTCTTAGATGCTGGAGACTACAGAGACTATTCTCAAGCAGCATTAAGTTTTCCTCAGTTGAAGAACTACATGTTTTTCTTAACCTTACACATGCTGCTTTTCCAAGTAGCAATCCCTGTCCCAAAAGGAGCTCCTTATGGAGACACATTATATACATCTGTTCTCCTCCAAGAATTGAAAGGGTAAAGTAACAGGAAAGAAGAAAGAAGAAGCAGTAAAGTAACAAGAAAGAAAACTGGAGTGGAAGCTGATGGAGGACCAGGATGGAAAGGCCATGTGAGTTATAACAAACCTTTCCAAAGCTGAGCACAAGGCAACCAGGCAGAGGCCCAAACAATGGCAGAAGGGCCAGACCCTGCAGTGCACAGCAGCTCTATTGTAGGAGCATTAAGAACACCTAACTTTGGTGCCATCTGTGCTCTACAGAGATGTAACACATCTAAGATTGCAGCACTACTCTGTTATGGGTATATGGTCCTTAAATGGGATATTTGACTTTACCGAATGTGAACTTCTGATGCTTCTTTCATTAAGTCTCCATCTATATTCCAAGGGTAATTTCCTTCTGCAGAGGCAGCATTCAGACGCGTATTTTCCTTGGCATCAGGTCCACTTTTAAGCCTTGGTTGTACTTTTAGTTCTTGAACTGTGTAGGTCTCAACAAAGGGAAAATTGAACTAAACCAAACACAGATAGACATTAAATGAAGATGAAAGCTATAGGTGGCAGCTTAGAACAAAACGGGTTACTTGAAATTTAAAAACTGGCTTTTTTTTTTTTTGTTCTAAGTGGGAACATTTAACTCAAGCTTTGACCACATGAGCCATTATATATTCCAGCTAGCATTTACAGACTAACGTGGTGTTTTTTCCTAAATAGTGCCTCAGAAAAAAAACGGTAGTGTTCCATTTGTATTCCCATATTGGACTCGATCAATCTGCAGGTAAGGGGGTATATTTTGCACATATCAAATATGTGAAAGTCCAAGCAGATTTTTTCCTGTGCTCTGTTCATCATTACCAGTAATCTTGTCCAAAACCAGGCTACTTAGAATTCTAGTAAATGGTTGTCTTAAGCTTAAAGGACAGCCCACATCTCCTTGTCTGATTTGTAACTACAAAGGCAGACAGAAAAGCAAGGCCTTCTTCCAAAAGCATAACTGGAAAGTTTAAACGATTTCCTCAATTCAGCCATTAGTGCTGTCACCTGGAATTGTCACCCATCTCTTCCCCAAACTCCCTGACTGGAGATGAATTCAAACCCAAACCTTCCTGATAAAATGATTTCACACAATCCCAGAACATTTGAATGAGTACCAGTGTCCTTGGGCCATGCAGTGGGTCTTTAGACAGCAATAAGGTCTGTGTTTGAATGCTTCGTTTTTCTCTTCCAAGACAGAATAATGACAATTTAGAAAAGCAGTTCTGCAAACATTCATAACTAGATGGAATGCATCCCTGCTAAAAATCAATGCTCACAACCTACTGCCACCAGCACAGCATGCTGTGAGCTGCTGAAATTAGCAACTTTACCAATTTCTGACAAAGTTACATGATGCTGCCCCAGTTGCACATTCTTGATCTCTGTACTACACAAAATTCAGCCAGCATGCGTTTCCTTATTGTGATGAAAGGGCTTTACACCCATAAAACTATGGTACAACACAAACACAATTTAAACCACAACAGATGGACTGAAATAGGCTAATCTGTATTAGTCTAGTGATTTAAAAAAAGAAAAAAAAATCAGATAAAAAGGGGCTAATGTATTCTGACAGGAAGCTAAGTCTCCTTATGAGGATGCTAACATTAACTCTTGCAGCTTGTCTACTTTCACGATTAACTGTTCTTTTTATAATCACCAGAAAGAAATTAACGGTACCTGATTTTCTACACTGGTGTATCTTTTCAGATGCTTTATAAACTCTGTTCGAGAAGTATTTTGTACAACAATAAGAGCCATGCTCCCATTATTCAACCTGAAAAGCAAACCAAAGAGATAATTCATTAATTTGGAAGTATAACAGGCTCTTCAATAGCCTAGATTAGAAAGAAAATCTTCTAAAAGCCTACAAGAGTAAATTAATAGAATAGTCTCAATGGTATTTCAAATCCTTTTGCTGACCCCCACTCCATGGATCAATATAAATTATCCAATGAAGTAATTTAGCATTGATATATTTATAACATACACTGTAATAATAAACTGTAGTCCTTTATCAATATCCATCATTTCTTGAACACAATACATATAATCCAAGAAAACTTTGCTTTTCTACTTAACAGATGGCTTTTAAACATCAGGGATCACAAATTTCTATTTTTACTCTTCTCTGCAGCAAAGTATAACAACTACCAGAAGTGCTGTGAGGCAGAGCTGTACCCAGAAGACATTGCCATGGTGCATGGAAGCCCCCCCAGCACAGACCCAGTGCAGATGGGTTGCCCACCCCCTCCACCAACACCCACGCTGCCCTAACAAAGGGTGCCATCTTCAACTGGGCCACTGCTCAGGCTCTCTTAGCAGTTCTTCGTACAGTTCTATTTATACATTTCACAGAACAAAATGAAAGTTAAGGACTAAGAATTTTGTGTGAGATAAAACAGTCGTGTACTGGAGATTAAACAAGAAGAGCCCCCACAGTGCAGATGCTCAGTGGTTCTCAGTATCTGGTCACCATGGGTATTTTAGCATCTTTGAGAATTGGGGTCAGACAGTGAGCCAGCGTCAATTCCCACATTCCTTAATGGAAAGTACCTGGACACAGAAGCTAACAACTGGAACATCCATGCAACCATGCCTAAGTCCCATTTGAGTTATAGAGACAAATCAGTGTTCAACAAGAGTATCTGGTGAACATGGCAATCCCTGCTGAGACTGCCTTCTGGAGAGAGATGGTCTATTTCCTGTCTCCTGCACATATATGTATACATATATTTATTTACTTATTCAGCATATATGTTTGGAAAACATCTCAAGAGTGTTTAAAAAAATTACCTCCAGCCTACCAGCACTGGTAGTAATAGTTCAGATAGCTACTGAGCAGCTGCATCAGGAATGTCCTCAGATTATGATAACAGCACTGTCTGGGAGGATAATTGTTACATAAACATTGAGCAAGTCACCTGGCACAGCAGTACTTTGCTGATTCAGAAAAGAGTGATGGTGACATTTAAAAAGTTGCCTCCTTATCTTATTTGTTTCAATGAAAGGGCACAGCAGACTATTAGGCATTCAGCACTAGGGCCTTTCATCTTCAGGAATGACAAAGAATTCTCATTAATTCTCAAGGAAGCCCCATCTGCAGTGAAGCACAACACCTACGCTGTGAAAAACACATCTCACAGGGCTCCCATAGTACAGACAGTTAAATGTATCTGGACATGTTTCTGCAAATTTAGACCAGTGTAACTTGTGTTGCAGGCAGCAGCCAAAGCTTGCATCCTACTTCAAATGTCTTCATACGGCAGAAACCTCTTGGGGAAACAAGAGAGAGAAGAAACCTAGATGAGTTCCTTCCATAGTGGGTCTCGAATCTCTAACAATCAGTGCAACATTTTTGTTTCCCATATTGAATAGACTTACAGTCAATTCACTATGACAAAGGAAGCTCCTGTTTGAGGAGTCTACCCTTCCTACACTACTAGCTGACCACACTTTAAGATTATCTTTTAAAAGAGATGAAAGAACAAAGGATGTTCTTATATTAAAAAAAATAGGGACATCCACTGAGCAGCTACACCGGGAGAGAAACGGCTCATTCACACCTGCGATAGTTGCATGGAGTTGTCACAAAATTCCCTGTCACTGAGAAATGGGGCAGAACAGATGGAAAGAGAAAGCAAAGCTAAAATTCTCATCAGAATTTTCCAACTGACTGGAATATAAAAACACTAAATGCAGAACAAAGTTCCTAAGACAGGACAGCATCAGAGCACTCTCTTGAGGAGTATGAGATTAGCGGGACCCTGGTAGCAAAGAAAACTTCTCATTAAGAGTTTAATCATAAATAATTTGGTTCTACATTGTATCCACGAAGTCAAATTCTACAAGAGAAGCCAGTAATTTTGAAGAAAAATACCTCATCAAATTCTTCTCTAATTTTACCTAGTGACAATCTAATGAAACAAAAGAGACTCATTCCATAAACCTCCCTGAGTGTTGGGGGTTTTTGGTGCGCATTCATGCACACACACAAGTCTCTGCATTCTTCTTTGAGGGAGCATTTTGTATTTTGCATACAACTACAAAGTTTGTGCTTGCTATTCTGCTTAATTGCCAACTGGATACAACAAGTACATATATTTATCACCTAAGACCTCTTGTGGTCACCACAAAGAAGGCTCTCAACAAGGAGCTAAAGGCAAAATGAGTCAATGTCAACAACCACATTACATAGTCCTTTTTTTCCCCAAACCGTGCGTGTAGAAGCTGCATTTCTCAAGTTCAGAGGAAAACAAAAGAAAAAAACAACAATAAAAAAAGATAAGTGTGACTTTTAGTCCTTAATAACATGAGAAAGACTTGTATTTTATTTTTGCTGGCTGTAGAGCAGAAGACAAGGGCCACTTTTATATTTGAAAAAATAAAATAAAGTCCAAGGGTGAAGTTTCCCCATAAAGCCAAATCCTATGACAGATGACTGCTCGATGACTACTACTTAAGTCAGACTTGCCAACTAATTTAATCACAGCAATTATCCACTCATAATTCTAGTTAGACTGCTTGACCTTATTTGCCTGATCCAAAAACTGATTACAATTCCTGGGATTATCGAGTCTGCTGCAGTCTCTGCTCCCTCCCCCAGCCCAGAGGGACTAGACTACCTAAACATAGGCTCATATTCTCAGAAAAGCCAAGGTCTTAAGGTAAGATGTCAGAATTTATAGACATGACTAATTCTCTAAACCCATACTGACCTCGTATTAGGTGCCAAGCCTCTTGGTGCCATTGAACACAGACAAGGGATTGCCATAATGCTCACATTCAGGAAGTGACCCTGAATTTTCTGCCATTGATCCTTGCTACCTAAATATAACAGAGTAATTTTATATTACTCCAGTTAACTGGCCATGGTTCACTTTTAAAAAATCCTAAAAGCAGAAACTCACCTTTTTCCGTTTTCTCTTTCTTCTTTCTAAAATGGTGGAAACATGTAGGTAAAAAAATTAAAGTCATTTTTTGCACATTTAAGCAACACATAATTTAGGAAAAAAGCAAGATATTAGTGGACCTGAACAAATCAATAATACTGAGTGGAAGACTACCTGGTAACAAAATCCTCTACAACAGTCCACAGGAAACACTTTACAATGTGTACAAGTTTGCAGTTGTCAAAATAAATATTTTAAAATTATATCACCTGTTGATTAAATTTGAACAAAGTAAAGAATCTTATTTTATTTTATTTTTCAAATTTTATTCTTCAAAGACACTTTTTTGTAGCTTTGGAATTGCTTGACTCAGTTTTACTTACCTGTCCTTCTCCTGACAGTCTTCCTGCGGAATTTGTAGAGGTAGAAATGATAATTCACATTCCTCTGGCCTAGAAAAGTATTGATATTTACTATGATGTAAACCAATATTCTGACTGCTAGACAGACTTTTATCGAAGTTAAGATGTTTTTAGGGAGATTCTGAATGTACAGAATTTCTCTCGTCTTTAACTTGTAAGAGGGATCCACATCACATCTGAGTTAACTGTCTGTAATTAAGATAAGCTACTGCTATCTCTTTATCACATTAATTATTGCACTTTCCTTAAGAAAATGAGAAATACTAGAAAAACATAGCATCTCTTGGCATACTTGAGATCTGCCAGTGTTTTGATAAAAGCAAAGTCCTTCCTCTGACTGGAGGGCATCCAGCGGTGCTTCTCAGCCAAAGCCAAAGTCCTCGCCCCAAACCCAAACATGGCCGAGAACCCAAAGCGCAGCAGCTTGCTTGGAGTGCTGAAAGTACACACATCTACTGTTTGAATGTGTCCTACAATTTCATAGAGAGGACAGAAAATAAAAAGGACATCTGTATTTCAAATGACATACAACATAGCATTTCTTTTTCATCTACTTTAGCTGGGGGAAAAAGCCCTCCAGACTCTTCTCTCTCTAGGAAATCAAGTTTTACTAACTGAAACCAGAATCAATCTGGATAAAATTAAGACTCTATGAAAGTAGTCATTTCAGGTACTTGAAAACGTTAAAGTTATGGTAAAACATTCAGCTACTCCATAAGGCTGCAAGGGGTCTGACTCTTAACTCTACGCACATTTTCAACAACTAGTATCAAAGAAAATGTAATATCACTAATATTTGCATAAATCTCTGCAACCATTTCACCAAATATATGTAATGACTGAACATTGTACTGGAGGACTTATGGGAACTCTTAAATATAGATTTTAAATATATTCATGTTTACAGTTATAAAATATAAACATATAATTCTTTTCAAGATAGGACATACATTATTTCTGTAATAAACCCTGGGCATTTTCCATTAGATTCAGTGCCTCTGATTTTTTAAAGAGAGACAGGTTTGGATTTTGCCTGTAAAGGGTTTTGTATTACTACTTGAGAAACAGAGCAAAGGCTCTTCCACTGCAGACTGCAAGACCAAGAAAAGAGATACTCAAGATGGACCTTCCCCATTTCTCTCTTTTTTTTTTTAATTTAAAAAAAGTCCTAAAGAAAGACTGCTTTGAGAGTGATATTAACATTGCCTAAGTATTTGCTATTTCCTAAGAAACAAATATAAGTTTTTCACTAGCAACCTAGTTCTCCTTTCTAGCACAATTACATTTTCACATTCAAAACCCATTTATTGTGCAGACCCAGTGGCAAGAGATACATTTTTTTCTAAGAATAAAGCTTTCTTCTAGAAACTGTTAGTATTTAAAAGAAATAAAACCAGGATAGAATCATTTGGGTTTAAAAGCCTTACAGTATAGTTTACACTGACAGAGCATAGTGCTATGCCTTTACTGAGCAACTGGTTATGACAAACTTCTAAATGCTGCTTTATTATTTGAAATCTGGTAATGAATGTAAAAATATTTACCCATTACAATGTGCAATGTTGCAGTCACTGCATGTTTAATACCATAGAGTGTGTGGGCCAAAATATTTGTAGTACCTGTAAAAGTGAACACAACCTGCTGTAAAAACATGAGAAATGCAGAATAACAACAACAAATATATACAGTATTTTTAATTACTGCATTTTCAAAAAAATAAAGCTTCCCATAAATCATCTTGTTAGCAGCAGAAATGCTGAATAGTGTTAAATTACAATCTTTGAAACTTCCAGAGGTCTATAAAATCTTCTCTGCAAATTCATTCATAAGAGTCATAAAAACAAAAGTGGCGGGAAAAACAAACTTTTCCAAAATTTGCCTTTTTGGGTTTTTTTAAACCATCTCTTTAACAATCACCTCTTATATACCTAAGTGCTGTACTAAGGAACTAGAAGATTATCTAATAAGATGTATTAAGGGAATATTTTTAAGTTGGTAAAATAATACCCATGACAGTGTAAAACTGTACATTTTCCAAGCCAAATGGTACTAGATCTAGTCAAAGACAGCTGCTGTGCTTCTTGCAGGCTGCTTTTTAGATTCTTAGAAGCAATAGTGAATAAAATTAATTACTGCACATCAGCTGCACAAATAAGAAATCAATGACTGAAAGACAGAGAAGGCAGGATGTGACATCTGACAGAGGTGACTTGCATTCAGTGCATCCAAACTCATCCATAGCACTTGTATTGTCACTGCCTGGACACTGGGAGAGGAGAGGAGAGGAGAGGAGAGGAGAGGAGAGGAGAGGAGAGG